>NC_134056.1:12173832-12484596 GCF_965140245.1 Athene noctua | reverse complement strand
ATTATTTTATGATATTCATTTATGACTCCCCATATGTCCCACATGGTGTTACTGGATGAGCAAGATGCTGTATTATCAACACACAGGTAACACCTGGAAACTCATCTCCATTTTGTCCAACTCCAACAACAAAACAGCCAACAGACTTGCAGGCATGTTAGCTGAGCCACTGTTAAGGAAAGGTGGCAAAATTAAAGGCAGGCAAGACCAAGAGGAAAATTACAGGTTTAAAGGTAGGAGATGGTGGTGAATCTTGCAGTGACATCTTTCATGGTAGACCAAACCTCCTCTGGTCAACTCAAAAGTAATTATAACCCTCCCAATGGTAGGTTACTCATTCACCCTGTCTCAGTGTGATCCTGTACCAACAAGTCCATCATAAGTGGACTCTGAGAAATCCCTCTTTTCATAGAATTAGGCAAGTAGTTATCAGACCACATCCCTTCTTTATGTTGCCTTTTCTCAGTTGTGATTGTTCAGTTAGGTTTTAAACCCATTCTGGGCACACTAGCTACCTATAATGCAACTCAATCTTTTTTTTGACTGGCAGAAAATAAACATTCAGCACATTACAAAAATACACTTCTCACTGTGATACCAGCATGCAGCTATCTGTACCTGGGTTCAAACGATGTGATTTTTTCTTTTATAGAACTCCCCTGCTTCTCATAAAATACAGATTATAGATACAGGACTTAAAAAAATAACATAGACTGCATTATCTCATGTATTCAGTGGGACACATCACTGCAACACATGGGCACAAGCACTTGGAGACTTACAGTGACAGCAGACTGAACTCCCTCAGAGTCACCTTCCTGATGGACTACCTGCACCTCTCCCTGTCAGCACACTGCTCCAGCTAACACAACTGGACTCTCATTATAAAGCATCCTGGCATGACATTCACAGAGGTCATTAATGTCATGCATGCCCGCACATGCATCTGTGCGCCTGCACACAGACACAGCCACTGCCCGAAATAACCCCAAAGCCTCTGACTTCTCTTGCATGATGCAACAGATACTCTTGACAGGACTGGAGAGTGAGAAAAGAAAATTAATTTCACTAAGAGGGGGACTGTAAAGATCATTTGCAGCTTTATTTGCTTGCTGAGCCTCAGGAACTATACTTTATTAGCTTATTTTGCAATTATGACTTTAGTTACCCATTAAGTGCTCCTGTTTGTAAGCCCTGTAGATTTTAGGCTCATCTAGGGTGTTTTAAACGTCCCTCAAAGGTGGAGCACCAGGAGCTGTATTCTGCACCAGGGAGCCTCCTCCACGAGTCCTCTTCCAGGAAATCATCTCCCTGTGTCTCCAGATGCTCATTCCTGCATCCAAGTCAAATGGTCAACTGGAAATCTCTCCTAAGGAGTTTTCTCCCAATTATCCAAATGTCAGGTCCCATGGAGACCTGAAGGCACTGAGGGTACATTGTCGTCATTCCAAAGGCTCAGACAAATGGATAAACAGAGCCATCACCAATGTGGCAATAAAGGACTCTGTAAAAACCTCAGGGTATAAAATAATGACAATAGCAATCACTGCAGCACTGAATTTAAATACTTCAGTGATGGAATTTTTCCAAAGAAGAAGAAAGGAGAAATCACTTCTAAGACAGGATGTATGTTAGTAAAACGAGTAAGTGTAAGTCATCAGGAAGAAAGAACATTATTTTTATATTCACATCATCTTCAAAAGGAAAATGGGTAACAATTAATTTAGCCTTTTTGCACACAGACATTTCTTAGTGTCAAATTATAAGCAAACAGTCAGAAAAAGACAGTGTTTGCTATCTAATGCACTATGGTTTTTTATCATGTCTTTAAAGTTATTAACAGATTGTAATCTGCTGTAACTGGGTTTGAACATAATTTTCTGAATCTTCTAATTTGATTTTGATTTTTAAAAAATCTTTATAATTACTTTTCTGATGGCTTTTCATACAGATAATCTGAAGTCACTATCCTGAAGTGACATCTCTGTATACGAGAACATCCCCCTTGCCAAATGCATTAACGATGGCTAAATGACCCACGACAAAGAAAAGTATAAGCAAGAAGTGGGGAGACCCACAACTGCGTGGTCCTGTCACAGGAATGGGAGTACATATACTGCATTAATCTGATAGACAAAAGTGTTACAGCCCCTTTGAAGAGAGAGTGAGTCATGCCCAAGATCATAAGAAAGATGCAATCACTGCCAGGAATCATCATTGACTTTAGTGTCTTCAAAAGCAAGCAGACTCCTTCAAAAATTTCAACATGAATGGCTCAAATTTTCAGGGCAGAAGCAGTTTTAATCAGAGTTAAATATTCACACTTTCTAGCACATTCTCATGACCACATCAGAAACTTTAGATATTGAAATTAGCCACAGTTCTGTACATCTTTCAATAGAGAAAGCACAACAGCTGAACAGGATCCAGTCTCCTGGGAGGCAGCCAGAGCACTGGCTACAGAACACCCTTCCAAGAGGGGAAGCCCCCAAACTCAGACCCAGGAAGGATCCATACGGTCGCAGCTCGAGTGGCTGGCTCTGTGGGCGAGGAGGTGTTCAACTCCCTGAAGGACCCTGGCCCATCGCTTCCTAATCCAGGAGGAATGCCCAGAGCCCTCAGCTCCCTGCCTGGCACACAGCAGTCACGGGCAAATCCATTTAAAACCCCACATCCTTTACAATACCACAAAATCCTGCTGGGCAGGGACTAAGTTTTAGGAGATGGAAACAAGCATTAACCATTAACGTGTCATTCCACAGCAAATCTCACAGGACAGAAGAAACAGGTCTCTCTCCAGGGACTCTGTCCCACAGCAGAGGGCACACTGCAGGATAGTGCCAGTATTTTGCTCCTCCTCCCCACTCCTCCTGGGTCAGAAGATCCTCCATCTCAGTGCAGATCCCTCTTTCACCCACTGTCATCAACAAGGGCTAGTGGCTATCAGATGTCTCCCACACACCAGCTCTCATCGAACTCTGCAAGAGGAAGCAAAGGGCCTTCAGCCCTCGGTGTGAATACTGCAGCATCGCCCCAAACTCCAGAAAGGGGCCAGAAGAAGGCAAGAGCTGACAGAGTGGGAATGGGAACACAAGATTCAAGCTGGACACACCACAAAGGCATCAATGTGTAGCAATGTTGATATAACATATATTTTAGAACCACTGCATGAGTGAGCTGTTGGTGCATCCCTCATCACAATTTCACAGAAACCCACAAAACTCAGACAGAGCAACAATGAATAGACTTCTTACCAGATGAAGAATGCTGCTGTCAGAAGCTGCTTTGGGGGAAAAACAGCCAAAGACCAACAATTCTGTTTTCACTCTTCTGAGTTTCTATTCCACAGAAAGCTATTATAATTAAGAGACCTTTGAAAAAAATCAGTCAGAAGCTCCTATTTCTCTGCATAGCTCACATGACAGGTACAACTTCATCATATATTGGACATATATTATTGCTGTCTTTGTTGACTTCCTAATGACACATCTGGCCTTGATGAGAAGATCCATCAGCCCAAATGGTGGATAAAGATTTCCTTTCTTGGGCCTGAAGTACTGGTTGCTTCTTTCAGGCTTCAAGAGAGACCAAATCAATGATTCAGAAGCGGTGCTATCAGACCAAGCAGGAGAGTAGGCAGGAGCTCACACTGGTTGCTCATGAAGTAGGACTGTTGAGGGAACACAAACTGCACACTGTTTGTGGTTCTTACTGACTGTCCTAGGAATGGCAACACTGAAGCCAGAGGACAAATGTCTCCTTGCTATCAGCTCAGCCTAAGAATTAGCTGACAATGGTCAGCTTCCAGGATTTGGAAAGATAGGCACTGGAGAAACATTCCTCCAGTTTCCTGTTTGAATAATGCAATCCTCACTGTCTGGATCTCACAGTCTGAACATCATGCTGCACCCAGGCCAGCTTTATTATTTCTTTCATGCTTGCTGTTTACATTCTGCCTTTCACCCTCCACATGTTTTCTATCTACAGTTGTTGAAGGTAAGTCATGAGCTTTAGCTATTTCACAATGCAACATCTCCAGGGACCTTTTATGTTCTTCTCCAGATGGTTGGGTGTACAATACCCTTCTTTCCACATCCTTTACACTCTCAAACCCTGATGAGTCCAAGTTTGATGAAATTTAAAATGGAGTACAGATATAATTGCTTGCTCTAGCTTCTTCTTTATTTTTTTCATGCTGGAAAAGGTTGGAAGATTCTTGGCAGTAAGCTTGTATTGAATATAAAAAGTCACTTAATTTGCCTGGCAACACTGCTATGGTGGTATGTTCTCAGCCAGTTGCACTTGTGATGACAATTATGAATGGTATGAAAACATTTAGCTATATTAGGGAATCAGAGAATAGCAGAGCTGGAAGGGCCCTTAAGAGCTTGTCTAGTCTTTCTCTTATGCCTTAAGGCAGTATCAACTGTAGCTCCTCCATTTGCAACAGATACTTATCTAAACGCAGTCTTAAAGCCTTTCCAACACTGATACTCAGCAACTCTCCAAGGGACTCAATTCCAGTCTTTCATTATTTCTGTACAAAACGTACAGGAACAACACTTTTCTTTTAGCTGTTGCATAGCTAACAAGTGTTATTACCTCCCTTGTCGAGACTGCATCATTCCTCTTCCATCTCTTGTCTCAAATCTCATTTTCTGGACCTCCAAATTGTTCAGCTCTTGCTCTCTAATTAGCAGCCCACAGTTTTCCAGAAATGCAATATCCCCACCTGGGCACAGTACGCCAGGCAGAGGCACTACTGCAAATGAGTCATTTGCATAGCAGAGCTTCTTTCATGAGTTTTAGACATCTGCATGCAGTTGTGCCCTCCAGCAAGTAGGACACTGAGGACTGCAGTAGATCACTGAGTGAGTGAAAGTCAACTGGTGGTTTATCACTCATCTCCGGGCCTGAAAACATGGCCTTGTTCTTACCATAACTCAACTACTCCTCTTTTTAGGCCATTTTTCCAATCTCTTAAAAGATCATTTAAATTCTAGACTTAGCATACTGGCACATTCACAGTAATTCCTCCCAAAATGAATTTATCACCTTCTTCCTTACAACTGATTTCTAGTTCTAGCATACTTGTACATCACTGAAATCTTACATGACCATTTTAATTTTCTAACTCAGAAACAATTATGTTCTGCATTTACTAAATGAAGTGATACAAAAAGTATAGTAATTCTATGTTCAATAACAATGAAGTACATGGTCACTTTCTAGCAGTTTAACTTAATTTTGGCTATCTGTGGTGTTATTTTTTTTTAGCAGAGATGTATTTTTAGAGCTAGGGAAGAAAGTACAAGAGTTAAGACAGTTTTCAAAAGCAATTCAGAAGACATTGTTGGCAGTTCAGAGTATTTTTATCATCCTGTGTGCTTCACTAGCAATGGTGTGTTAAATTAATTTATAGTGTACTTCAGAGCAAATGTTACTGTGATTATCCTGCCTGCTAAAGGCTTCTCAGGGTTCATGACAAATTTTACCATGGTATTTTATCATATGATAGCATTTAACAAGCTACACATGATTAAATTCAGTTATGTCAGTGAAGGTGCGAAACAGCTCTACACAGCTGGTATCACATATATATCTGGGTAAAACTCACCAAAAAAAGTCCATATGTAAAGCAATTACAAGATTTTTCAAGAACCAGTTTGCATTGAAGAGCCATTCTGTGTGATTCTTACCTAATTTCTCCAACAACATAGAAGCAAGAGGACTTCGCTAAATAAAGCATGACTAAGAACCTGCTCAAGGTCATGTTAATAAATGGATAGGAATTGAAAGAAAGTAATTAGAAATAAAATTAAAGAAGAAAAAAATCAGGAAAAGTGGAAACTGCCAGCCAGCAGCAAACATGCTTTCAAGTGATCACCATAAGTAAAGTTATGTTAGTTTTCCCTCCTTTCTTGCCAACTGGAATTAACAATACAAGCAATCATTAATGAAGGTAAAAATGCATCAGCAATCTCCAGAAGAAAAGAAGAGGCTTAGCCACCGGTAACATTTTAAAGAAGCACAAAGCTAGAAGCACCAGCGTGGATTCCATTTAATGCAATGAGGTTTTAAGTAAAGTTTTGGGAAGCTCTGCCCTGTACAGGCACAGGTCCCAATAAACCATGAGATCATGCCTCAAGAAGCCCAGCTGTGGATAAGCAGGCACAGAGCTACTCTGATTCCATATTAATAATGGTGTCAGTCAGAGGAAGAGTCTTCTACTGGTGTCTACCCCCGTGATAATGACTGGGAAATAAAACCAGCCAGGTTACTGAAAAACGAGGCTAAAAGCTTTAGCAACAGGCAAAGAATGGAAAGTGCCTGGTCCTTTTGTTAATCCGTTGGTAAGAAGGACCACATACAACAAATATAAACCATTAAATTTATCTGTGTTGTTAACAATTCAGTCGTATGCTTTTGTTCATTTTTTTCTTCATATAACAAAATCGGTGGTTCTCTGACAAAATGAACAGTCTTAGGAGGCTGCTTTTGATGACTACCTAGTGAGACAGCCTGAACTGCCACAGCTCCCTACTGTACCAGGCCAGCATTATACCTACTCCTACATAATTTCAAATTAAAAAATCCTAAAAGTTTAAAGAAACATTTAGCAGATATATTTCCAATTCCAAATTCAGATGTTTCTGGAGCAATGAGATGCTGCCTTGATCAGTCTGGAAACCAGCACAAAATCAGCTATTGTTTTTCATCTTTATAAATTAATAGAAAAGTCACAGTAATACAACAGTTGTTCTTATGGCCAAGAGTAACAGATTACTAGTATGATTATAACAATAAATGGGGTGGGGGGGGGGGGGGGGGTGTGTGACAAAACAACCCTTGGCAAACAGACATTTCTTACCAACAAAATGTTCCTAGATCTTTCATTCACTTGGATTGTTACAGACCTGTTTATTTATAAATGATAATTCAATCCCACTCATGCTTATATGAACACCCAAAGATAAATAAATGCATCTCTGTAGAGTGTTTGATCTCCATTTCAAGATAAAGGAAGGTTACCAAACCACTGGTCAAAAGGATGTTGTCTTGCACTCCTCCTCCTCAGCAAATCACACAGGGTCCTTATCATTAAGGGATGAACAGGCTATGTGAAGAAATCAAAGCATTAAGAGAAGGCATTAAGGTAATCCAAATACAGAAAGGATTGTTACAGTAATTAAGAGGAGGAAATAGTCAATTATCAACTGAAAATTTATAGTGCCAACCTAAAAAAACTCTGAATTAAACTAGATGGCCAGACTTGTTTTCATAAATTAAAGACAGATTCTGTATTTGAAAGCTTAAAAGATTTTTTATAAAGTATATTATAGAAGAATCATCTTGATAGAGTTTGAGCTTCCAGATTGCCTTCCTCCTCCCCAAGTACGTAACATGGGTGTGCACATGCTCGCACATTTTCTTCCCAAGTTTACATTCAGCTTGATCTGAATGGAGGAAGAAAAACTTCAAGGGACGAGAGTGCTTGTTACTAACAGCAGCTATTGCCACACACATGGAAAAAGGGCAGAAGGAGGAGTTTGTCACCCGCCTTCTGCCAGGACAAGATCTCAGCTATGGCATGTTTCTCATACCAGGGTTGACAAGTGACAGTGCTCATTCATCAATAATCCATATCCTGTTCGAGAGGAGTTTTTAGGTGAAACCCACTTACTCCAACAGAAAGGAGGCTGCAAGAAGAAAAGGTGTTAAAACTGGTCTTC
Source organism: Athene noctua (assembly GCF_965140245.1). Taxonomy (NCBI): domain Eukaryota; kingdom Metazoa; phylum Chordata; class Aves; order Strigiformes; family Strigidae; genus Athene; species Athene noctua. Next base: position 12,476,863 of record NC_134056.1, on the reverse strand, counting down.
AGGTATGGTGGGGTTTTTGTGCCGCCTGTGTACACTGACTGTAACTACAAGACTGTACAAACTGATGTGAATAAGTTTAGACCACAGCTTAATTAAAAAAAAAAATCTATTTCCAGATGCACAGCATGCTCACCAAACACTGCAGTGCTATGGAGCAGCTGTTCTTTAAGTGGCCGCCTTCTAAAGAGAACATTATGTTCCCTTCCGCATGAGCTCAGAGAAACCAGGATTTTTGCCCCTGCTAAAACCACATGCATGTAGACCCCTTCCAGGCTACAACTTTTATGTATCCTGAAATGACTTCCCAGAGCGTTCTTTGAAAGCCCTTTGGTTAACATGAATGCCTTAGCCAAGAATGGACTTTTCTGGATCTCACTCATAGACTGTTACTATAAACTGTACCAACTTATTTTTCCAGCCTCTAGGAATACTGCATGCGACTGACTTTTTTTAAAAAAATTCTTTAAGGCCTTTGCTCCAGGATCATTATTAAAAACTACTTCCAGACTTGGGGAGAATCTTGCATATAATGCCTTTCCAAAAATACCAGTATTAGATTATCACTGTGCCCACAGTGAGTAACAACTGATACCCTTAGAAAAATATTTACAAAACCATGCTTAGGAGTACTAGAGAAACTTTACAGTGTTATTGAAATCTGATCAACACAACTTCATCTAAAGTTAACTCTGAATCATACTGTTTATTCTTACCAACTCTCACAATTTTCACGTGAATCTTGGAATATTTACTCAAGCTCCAGCTCAGAATCATACTGCTGTATGCATCTCACCTTTCACTTGTCTCACAGAACAAATATATAATAAATTAAATGCACCCTACGTGTGTAGGACTAGAAATTGTCCTGGTTGTGCAATAAATAGCATTATCTTGCAATCAAGTAAAGGCTTTTAAAAATGTATTGATAACATTTACCAAGTTTCAACACAATTTCTTCCAGTAGGAATTAATAGTAGATGATAAGACTGTTTTAAGAAAAAGTAAAAAAACTTTTTTCTGTTTTGCATGTCATCTGTAGGAATGGCGATGCAACACCTACTTGAGTCAAATCACAGTCAGGAAAGAACAATTTTCAGAAGCATCTTGACTGGAGAGCTTCCATCCTATTAATTCCCATCCTGCACTTACGGCCAAGCAGAAGCAAAGTTAGGAAGCCTCCTGACTCGGTCTTCACAAAATATAATTCCTACTACGTGTAGATTAGTGGGCTCTCACATGGCCTCGGATGGGAAAGAAGTTCCCTCTTCCTGAAGGTTGCATCCATCAGTATCTGAGACTCCCGCAGATGCCACCTGTGCTTGCGAGCAAGGGACAAGTAATGTTGCCCTTGCACAGCTACACCTCCTGCAAACAAGGTATCACTCAAGAAAAGTAATAATTTAGTTTACTTAAAACTGCTGTATTTACAGACTCAGCTGCCACTCAAAGCAAATGAAGCAAGCTGAGTTTTGATGGTAATCAGTAGTATAGTTAATCTGACTGTAATCAGAATCACAGTCATCATGATTTGTTAGTTCACTGCTTTTAGGTAATATTTTAATGGTTGTGCCATTAAAACCTGTAGTTATTTCTGTATTTGGCTCAGTTCATTAACTTGGGGAAGGAACCTCACATCCCATTTCCCACCTTCTTTTGCCTGGTGTGTGGAGGATGTAGGGTACCGAGGAAGGCTGCTAGCACCAGATCTTCCGAAGCATTCAGTGCCAGCACTTCCCGTTGAGAACAATGGTACTTGCTGGCTGCTAGGAGATTTTGAAAGTCTAGCACAGACATATTAAGGATTGTTGCATCATTCTTTTCAAATTGGGAACTTCAAAGTCACTTACATGACACAGGCTTTGTATTCCATTCCAAAAAATATGTATTGTCACTGAGGAAACACACATTAGCTCTCATATAAGTACAAATCTAGTGAGAACAAGCTGTAGGCACCTTTCCTCTATCTATACCAGCCTGGGCAAGGTGATTCCCAGGGGAAGGGAATGAACCTTACCCACTCATAATCATATGTACCTGTGCATTCCCTCCCATGCAGAGAGCAACTGCAGAACAAGAGGTGCCAGGTGATGAGCATTCCCCATCACACAGACTTTTCCCGTGAAGGCATGGACTGAATCATCTTGCTTCCCTACAGTTCTTCCAAGACCTTTTACAGGACCCAAATTTTAGCTCCCTAGAGTAGCAAACTGTTGGGTTTGTGTGTGCCAGGGTTTTGGTAGCAGGGGAGGGGACTACAACAGTGGCCCCTGTAAGAAGCTTCTTGGAGCTCCCCCAGCTCCAAGTCAGACCCAGCTCTGGCCAAGGCCGAGCCAATTAGTGATGGTGGCTGAGCCTCTGTGATAATGTATTTAAGAAGGGGAACCTGAGAGGAAAAGTGGGAGTTATGAGAAGGACATCTCTGTGAACACTGAGGTCAGTGGAAGAAAGAAAAAGGGAGGGAGGTGTGCAGAGCCATGGTGAGACAGCTGGGCTGTCCCCCTGCCGCCCACGGAGGTCACCAGTGGAGCAGGCGGCTGTGCCTGTAGGAGGCCAGGACTCCAGGGGGAGAAGCCCCTGCTTCGTCCTTCAGCGCTGGGAGGACTGCAACATGCAAGGGTGACCCATGCTGGAGCAGCTCTGGGAGAGCTGCAGCCTGAGGGGAGGATTCACGGCAGAGAAAGTTCCTGGAGGAGTGTCTCCCGTGAGAGGGACGCCATGCTGGAGCAGGGCAAGAAGTGAGAAGTTTTCCCCCCCCCTCTCCCTGAGGAGGAAGAAGCAGCAGGACCGACGGCACCCCCATTCCCTGCCCTCTGCCCCACTCAGGCAAAAAGGAGGTAGAGATACCAGGAGCAAACCTGAGCCTAAGAAGAAGAGAGGGGTGGGGTGAGGTGTTTTTAAGATGTGGTAATGCTTCTCACTGTCCTACTCTGTCTGTTAAGTGGTGGTGGTGTTAGTGTCCAAATTAAATTGATGTTCTTTTTTCTTCCCCTAATGAGTCTGTTGTCTGCCCCTGACCATAATGGAGGAGTCATCCCTCCCCATCCTTATCTCAGTTCCTGAGCCTTTTGCTTTACCTTCTCCTTCCCAGCACTAGAGAGGAAGGGGGAGTAAGCAGCTACGTGGTGCTCAGTTGCTCTCTGAGCTTAAACCATGACACAAGCTTAATTTCAGTTCATATATGCCACACAATTTATTTTAATAATCTCAGCCAACCATTATCACTTAACAAATAGTATCTTTTAAAGCAGAAATAAAATATATCAGTAAAAACAAAATAAACTGAAAGGGAAAAATTATTTCACTATTTAACCTTGTCAGCAAAGGGAAGAAATATTATGTAGGCAGCTAAATATGGCACCATGTCTCAAGGCTCAGACAACACTATTTTTCTTGCTGAAAGCAGTATTATTTTAGCACATATGCTAAAAACAAAGGCGGGATATTTTGTTTTACTAAGCATTTGCTAGTTGTTTCTGTCCACACCTGTGGACAGAAAACACTCTAATGTAGACATACAAATGAGTTACACATTCACCTCCTCCATTTTTCTCCAGTAATCTATCTTTAGATGTCAGTGCCACACAGAGGTGAATTTCAAAATAATACTTTTCTTTAATTCTGAAACACTTTATTACTGGGTTTGTGACATGACACTTATTTTCACAAAGGAAAATATTCCTGGTATTAAGGGATTTACATTAGAAACTGGATGCTGAGAAAAACAGAAATAATACCAACAGCTTCATTTTTTTATGGTTTGTGATTGGTTTCAATAACTTTAGGGTTATTTTTTAAAGTGATAAGTGAACCACAGACATGTTCATGAAAAATAAACCTGACCAGAATAACTGAAAGGACTAAATTTGATTTTTTTAATGAAACTGTAAAATTCAGGTAAAATCTGCAACATAGAAAATCTTGCAGTTAACATTTATTTAGATTCCTTTGGAAAGATACTGTTGTTCGGCTCCATCTTTATTACACAACTCTGAACAACTGGTAAGTATGTTAAAAAATTGTGCAAATTATCCTTATTCAAATGTTTTGGCAGAAGTCCATAGAAACAGAGAAACACTGCACTACCTCAAGTTTATGAATGAAAAATAAAGGAAGTCTGAGAAAGAAGTAAACTAAACGTACTGCAGAAAAATATTATTAAATAAATGGATGAGAATAAGCAAGAACACCCCAGTGTGTAAAGGCATCCAGGGTTTTTCACAGAACACAATAATATTGCAGACACAGGCTTCGTGGAAATGTGTGCTCTGGTCTGCACATGCACAAGTGTTCAAGAAGCAGATCTCAACTGCCTGGTAACTGTCCTATGTGAGAATGTGTTTTCTGAAATCTTGCCATCTTATGAGGAAAATATTGGTTGATGCACAATGTACTTGAACCAATGCTATCAGGATTGGGGAACCCTGGAACACAGGATTAGGAGACAAAGTGCAGGGAGTATTCGAGTACAGCCAAGGCAGTGGGAGGCCCGACACAAAAGGTGCAAACCTGGAGAGTAAAAGAATTTACATACAATACCGAGGACTACACCAACAGGTAGGCATGGCAGCAATGAAATTAAGCAAAGCAAAAGGTAGGTTGAGTATATGGGGGAAAAAAAATCTTGAAGAATGAGAATCAATATAAGGAATTATTCCTCAGGGAAACAGTGGAAGTGCTTTTGCGTGGGTATTTTATGAGAGACTGGGCATACCACCAACAAATGTACTGCAGGAAAGAAACAGACAATGGCAAGGAAATGGATTAAACGTGTTAGCAAGACAATTTCCAGATCCGATTTCTGTGAAGAGAAGACCATGACCTCACCACTGGATCTGTGGTGTTACCATTAAGTACTGCCCCATACAAGCCCCAAGTCCCTCACTAGCATGGGTATGGTCTTAAGAAAGACCACACCAAAGACTGAAAGGGATCTGGGAGTGTCTCTTCATTGTTATTTTATTTTTCTATTAACGATGGGTCAATTTATGTCCACAGCTTTTGTAATGCAGAATTCACCAGGGATACTGAGAAGCAGAAAACTGAGAGACAGAATAAAGCTCTTGGGGAAAACAAGAGGTCTGAACTTGATTAAAAAAAAAAAAGCCAGAGGAATAGAACATTTGAAGACACATATGGGGGAGAAGTGACTCTTTTCCAAGGACAGATGGCAGCAATGGAAACACTGAAAATGGCTGGTTGGCCAAACTGCTTTTCTGTATTTGCCTCGTCCTTTCCAGTTCACTCCAGTTCATCGAAGCGCAGCAGAAGTGCCAGCAGCTTTTCCATGTGGAGGGTTCCCACAACTGTAACAAGCACAGAAATTATTTCAACACCTATCAGTATCCGATCAGGTCTCTGTGTACCTACCATCTGCACTTCCAAATCAGAGCAGCTGTTTCAGATGCAGCTGTGGGAAAAACCGAAAGCCAGAGCTTCCCTTTCATGGGTTGACTAATAGGGGTTGGCCACAACATCCAAATAAACAAGAGCTTAGCAAACGGACAAACTGTTTAATCAAGAAACTAGCCCACTGTAAACACACAGTATTGGATTAAAATATCCTCCTCCTCTTGCAAGAACAAGTTGTCCCCCCACAGGGCACCTTTATGTGTTGAATTTATTGGCACCTCAATGTAGCACCACAGAAAGATTAAGCTGGCCATCAGGCAAGAGGACTGATGCATAGCTTTCATCTTAAAACAGGACTCAAAGATATAAACTTGATCTCATTACTCCAAGCTGCTATTCTAGCAGCTATTCAAGCTATTCTAGCACAGCTTTACACTGGTACTGCATATAACAAGCCCTTTTCTTTAGAGCAAGTGTTCACATAAGCCTGCAACAGTATTTTAGTGAATATTTAACACTTTGATTAGTAGGACCATCTTCTTGCCTAGAGATAATGTTTAAAACTCTCTTGATCTGTGTTTTGTCAACTCTTTATTTTTTTGTCACCTGTGCGGTTTTTTAATGCTCCCGATAGTTACGTATCCTTTCTGTTAGCTCCTGGCTGAGTTACTGCATTGAGGGACCTTGAAGATGCTTCATCAGACAGAAGTGCATTTGCTGCTTTCCAAACACTGGAGCACAATCAGATCAATGGATCATCTAGCCATTGTCCTGCCTCCAAGGGCGAACAACAGCAGATGCAGAGGAAATATTACTAAAATGGAGCGGGTGTGAAATGATACTTCCCTGACACTCTTCCAGCTTCTAGAAATCTGCTGCACAAGGGATATGAGGCAGAGATGGAGGTTGTGCTTGGAAGAGTCTTTAGTGGAATTCTTTTCACTAATTTGTTCAGCTGCTTCTTGAATTCACAAAAGCTTTAGCACTTGTACCAACCTGTATCAAAGCTTTCCCTAATTCATCCATGTTGCATGAAGAAGTGTGTCCTTATGTTTGATCTAAACTCTTCCACTGTTATTTTGAAGCTCCACAACTCTGGTATTAGAAGAGATTGTTCACAATCTCTCCCTACTCTTTATTTCACTAATAATCAACTATATAAAGTGTGCAGCAGATGGGATCCTCAGTATCAAAACCCAACACTATCCCACTGAATTGTCACAGCAGCTGAGAACAAAGGAAAAAAACAGTTAAATGTTGAGAATGGACAGGCTTCTAAATTTGATCCATTTTTCAGATGAACAAAGTTTTGATCAATAGATCTTTCAGGAATGCTGAAAGATTAGATTTTATGAATATAAGACTTAGGGGGAATTTCCTTTATTTTCTTTTGGCCATTACATCAGCTGAAAAACTCTAGCAATTGATTTTGTTCTTATGCTTCCAGAAATATAACTAGACACAAACATACCAAATGAATCCCCTTCTGTGATTAAGCAGAATCTAAACATCAAGCGTTCTCGAAGGCACTGGTAAGCACATGCATCTCCAGTATCCTGGGTACAGGGCTCACTACACTTATCAGTACCTCCAGAGAACCTGGGGAGATGAATGGTGAGTTCTGGTGGAGGCTGTAAGACATTTCAGATCCCGCTCTCCTTTACATTAATTTCAGCAGTAGTTAGTGAGACACTGGAATAAATTCTGTTATCAGTAAGATCATAGAGCCATCAGGCATTTATTGTAACATCTATCACTAAACTTCTCCGGATCATCTGCTCAAAAGCAGAAAAGAGAGCAAGGCTTCAGGTAAATAAATCTGCTGAGCCCCTATATACATTTTTATCATTATTTTTAACCTATTGCCCAAAACTATGGAAAAGGAGTCCTCAGGCTCCTCAGAGAAACATAATGGTGTACCTTCCTCTAAATTTAATGCTGCTGTTTCTAAAGGAGGTGATACATATCAAATTAATAGGAGAGCTGTGAGTATGCCACCAGCATGGATTGCCATTTAAATCCTTTCCAATTACAAGAACAATGAGAGCATGTGCCTGGAAAGGACTTTGAGGAACGATATCCTTTTAACCTCTATTTGGTCAAGAGCTCTCCAGGCTATTTGGCAGTGGGGTGGCCCATGAGATACGCAGGTCAGATTCCAACGCACCACAGTTAACAGCAGCAAAGCTGAGTTAATGTCCACGTGCTGCACCCAGCAATGCTGAGAAGCAAGGCATAAACATTGCCAAGCCTCTGTGAATAAGAAACTACAGACAGGTCTTATTCCAAGAATGTACTTAATCTTCAGCAACACGGAGTTAAGAAAGAAGGATTCTGATTTCCATTTTAGCAGACTGGGAAAACTCGACTGTATTAAACAGACACAGTAGCTTTCAAGTTATTTCCTGTGCAACTGTCACTGAGTGAAAAAGGAAAGTCAAATAAACATTTTATACAATTTCCATGCCCTGCTCTTTCTAATATCCTCCTTACGGCCCCAGCAAAGCAATTCATATCAATCTGCAAAACTGCTTTTAAAGTTTGAAGTTAAAAAAATACTTTAAATTAAGCACAAGCTTAGGGGCCCTATTAGGTCAGGCTCAAACCTGGACGATAGTCTGCATTAAGAAGAGTTCACTAAAACATCATGTTTTCATTTCCTTTTTCTCTGTTCAGTAGAAGTAGATATTTGAAACAGGTACCTTATGTCTATCCTTCATTTACTCCATATTAGAACCATTAAGAGATTTGGTGTTGCCGCACTGTTACAGCTAGATGCATCTCCAGAAGGCACAATGCATTGGGGAAGACTTAGGAAGACATGTAACAATTTTCTTATCATTCAGAGACTAAGGAAAGAGGAACTCTGTACTACTCTCATTTTTTAAATTAGTCATAGTCCTTTACATTTTTAAGTATTTATGAATTCTCCATAATCCAAGACTGCATTTTATGAATGCTTATGAATGAAACAAACATTTCCTGGTAATATGAAGAATCAGGATGGGCTAATAGGAGGAGAGATGGGGATGAGTCTCTTGAACCAAGGAACCAGTGCCAGGCCCAGAGGGAATGGCCTCAAGCTGCCCAGGGCAGGGTCAGGCTGGCTCTGAGGAAGGATTTCTGTGCAGAAGGGGCTGTTGGGCGTTGGAATGGGCTGCCCAGGGCAGGGGGGGAGTCCCCGGGATCCCTGGAGAGGTTGAAGAGTCGGGCTGAGCCAGCGCTGAGGGATCTGGTGGAGTTGGGAACAGTCAGTGTGAGGTTCTTGGTTGGACTGGAGGAGCTTCAGGGGCTTTTCCAACCTCGATGATTCTGTGAAGATAGCCATCTTCCACAAGAATGAAATGCAGTGTCCCTCTACAGACAGTTCAATGGCACTTGGATATCTGCCAGCTTCTTTAAGGCAGTAAGAGGACCAGTAAGTATACATTAAGCTTTATAAGCACCAGTGTACACCTCCTTATTCCACTACGTTTGGCATGGATGGGTCCAAAACCCTCAAAAAACCCCAACCTTTCAGATCTCTGCTTTACTAATGCAGAGAACTTCAGCCATCATTTTCACAAGATGGGTATGTTCAGGTCTTGAAAGGCACACTGACACATTCACTGGTGACCAGGGAAGGATGTCTCCTTCAGCTCAAAAAACACACCAGGCTCATTTAAACAGATTCAGTATATGTGTTTACTGAACAGTTTCAGCAAAATTTGGCTAAAAGATAATGCACATTTAGTCAACTGCAACAGATTTTCAGCACGTTTTCAGCCTCCTGTTGTATTCAACAGTCTTCTACCCCTTCCTCAGGACAGCAGTCATCATGGATCCTGTCTAGCTCCTGCTGTACAGGGTTATACAACTGTATCCCTGTGAGCTTTGGTGTGAGCACAGATGGGAGATGGCAGAAGAAAAATGAGCATATTTGCTTTGCACACCATTCTGCCTGGGGGGTTTCTGGCAAATATCTTTATACATATGGCAGACAGCGTTTGGCTTGTCCATAGTTAAACCTCAACAGCTCATTGATGAGTGCTGTAACAACAATATAGGAAATGGAAACCAATACAAAAACAAACAAGAAAAGGGCAAAGAAAGGTCTCTGAAGAATTTTGCTCCTGAAAGCAATTTCACATTGATTACTCAATAGCAACGTTTGAATACATTTATTTGGTTTGAGGCAGGCTCCTATTTTGGCAGGGTATGTTGCCTTGTTTTCCCCTCTAGTTCTTTCATATTTATGAGATGCTAGCTTCAGATTCTGTGTCACCTCATGTAAGACATCTGTATCTCCTACAGCTAGTCCTGTTGTCAAGAGACACACACTTCTAGGAGATAATCCATTTTAGGATAATCTGTCTCCTGCCCCAGAAACTTCTCTCTGCTGACTCTACACATCCTGAGCTGGGTACAGAGCTACAGCAGATGTCTACGATCAGTTCCTCTCAGAGATACAGAGGTTGGAGACTTCTCACCTCACTTCAGTGTCTGGTCTCATTCCAGACAAAGGAAAAACAAGCAGGTTTCAGAGCACCACTGAACTCACTGGAGTAGCCCATGAGCGCTGCGGTTTTCCTGGGCTGGAACACCCAGAAGAGGAGTGAGACCCAAAAGAGACTTGAAAACAAAACCAAACAAAACAAAAACCTCACACCACACACACAAAGCAAACAGCAGAAAGCTAATAATGAAAAATGTGAATGTAGTCTAGGCACAGAACTAGTTGATTTCACACTATTTTCAATTCTAGAGAAGTCATAAATCATTATAAAGTGGACTTAGAGAACCCGAACAATAGCACTTTATTTCTGATCTGAAATTACTTTTAATTTTACAAAACTTTATCTATGCGGATATTTCCTTGACGGAAATTGCAGACTGAACTACTTGAGAAAATTCCTTCATGAGCATTTCCTCCATTTCTGAAACATGTATGTTTTCCATACCCGGATGTGGTTTTGCCATTCTCATTAAAATCTCCACAAATCAGGCCAAGTTGAGAGACAGAGAAAAACCTTGTTTGCAAATGCTCAGTAAAGAACAGCTAGAAGGTCAAACTTAAATTTCTTTAAGAGTCCTAAATGTACCATGCTGCAAGCCTAAGGAGCTTCCCTTCCAATGACAATTCTGGAAAACTGCAGCTAAGGCTATGAATAAGCACTGGAATAGCTAACAAAGAGAGGCAGGTGGTAACGATGCCACAAGCTGGCAAGGAAACTGAGTTAGTGGGGATTGCTGAAATTGCTTATCACTCACAGCTATTACTTGAAAAAACCCCAAATATGAAAACCAACAGATAATTATTAAATTTGCAAAATACACCAAACTATGAGTGGCTGTCAGTATACAGGAAAACAGGAATAATAAGAAAACTGCTCTTGACAAATCCAAGGAATCTGGAGGAAAATTTAAAATAAAATAGTTCAGTAATAAATTAGTATCAGAAATCCCTATTAGACACACCAATGGACAAAGAGATTACGAAAGACACTTTCACAGGGATACTGTGATTCTGCAAGAATTCTGCCTTTCAAAAATAATCCTAAAACAGTAAAGGAAGTCTGTATGCAAAGACTAGATACCTTTTAAAAGAAGTTAAAATGCAAACAGCAGTAGACCATGTATATAAGAGAGGAAACTATTGCTCTAATCATAATTTCCAATCTTAAAATCCCTATATCTGGTAAAGATCAAAACTTCTTAAGTTCATCAGAAGCAACAATTTCTTCCAAGGTGCTTTTCAAGAGTAGTGTTTAATGTCTACTATTTTCTTGGGGGTATATCTAGGAGATGTGGGTTATGTGTTAAACACTGTAGACAAGATAGAAGGATTTCTGTGATAGTATTTCTAAAAGAAACATTACACCTTTGATTAAAGCGAAGTCTGACAAGTTACACGAGACGGGGGGAGAGGTATCACAAAAACACAAGAAAAACCCTGGAATTTCTTCTCCAGCCACAGATATTGCTGTCACAAGATACTACTGAAAAGGCGATTTCCTTCATCCAACTTCTGCAGCATATGTCAAAATACCTAAAATACTGACCATTGAACAACATTTGAAGGTCATTCCTGTCCACAGCAGCTATCACAGAACACAGCTGCACTCTTATCATTTTTATAAAGACTAAACACAGGCCAGGGCAGTGAATCCAAATCCTTGCTCCTTCTGCCACCATGTTCACTTTGGTTACTGAAGGTCAACCTCAGCCAAAGGATGGCAAATCATGCATTATCTAACTCTCTCCCTCTGTTGCACAAAGCAGCACCTGCACCAGCACCTTCTGCAGAACCTGGCACAACAGCATTGCTTCTTTGGCCAGTGTTCTCATCCCATTACTAATAAACTGTGCGTTTAGTAATATTTCCTTTGAGGAGAATCAAGTGACCCAGATGCCATCCCTTCTAAGCATACCTGTTTGTATCGAGCACTCTGTGCAGCTTCCCTCAAATGAAGTGCAAAAAATAATAAGTTCTCATCCAAGTTCTCATTCTGGTGATTCTCTTTGGGTTTCATCTCTTTGAATTCAACCTAAACAAAGTTACATGTGCTCTTGTGTGGCAATTGAGGCACGGACTCTCCATGAAGCGCAAAAGGAAAGACCCTTTATTATTACAACAGCACATACTTATGCTCTTGCCAAAGCTCTTCATAATTAGCAAATCAGCAATTAGACAGCTCTCAACCTTTTCTCCTACCAGCACTAGACCACTCTCGCACGCTGTGCAGACCTATCACCTGCTCGCTCAGGCGCTGTTCACGCGGCGTTTACTACTCACAGTTCAGGACGTTCCCACAGCTCAGGGTTGCAGCTGTCCCTTGTTTTTCCCTGACACCTTGGCACAACTCAGAAGTTTCATATCTTTCTCCCAAGGCCTGTTTCTCATCAAAGCCTTGCTGCTGCTCAGGGGCTGTGCAGGGCTGACAGGCCGATGTCGACTTGCCTCTCTCCCACACTCACATGCATCACCAAAAACCGTCACATACTTCTGGAGCATCCCCATATCTCACTATTACAAAGTCTTGTCTTGACCCTGCTTTCTTTACTTCTTACAGCCACGTTAAGGAGATGTTGACCAATTTTAGCCAGAAATGATCAACAGGTGCCTAGATCATCACAACTTTCTTCCCACACCCTGCAGGATTCTAGAACTAATTTCAGCTTATACATAAAGGCTACAAACTTTGCCTCAATACTGGGCTCTCGAAACATCAGCCTGCTGTTCCTATTTGTGTTGGGTTTGTGTGGCAGAGTTTTGTAGCAGGGGAGGGGGCTACAGGGGTGGCCCCTGTGAGAAACTTCTCGGAGCTCCCCCGGCTCCAAGTCAGACCCAGCTCTGGCCAAGGTCAAGACAATTAGCGACAGTGGCTGAGTCTCTGTGATAATGTATTTAAGGAGGACAGCCTGGGAGGAAGAGTGGGAGTTGTGAGGAGGAGTTGAAGGAAGATACCTACATGAACACTGAGGTCAGTGGAAAGGAGGAGAAGGGGGGAAGGTGTACCAGAGCAGAGACACCCTGTATCCCGTGGTGAGAGGGCAGGGACACCCTCTGCCACCCATGGAGGTCACTGGTGGAACAGAGGCCAACCTGCGGCCTGTGGAGGAGCCTACCCCAGAGCAGGTGGCTGTGCCTGAAGGAGGCTGGGACTCTGTGGGGAGAAGCTCCTGCTGTTGTAGTTCGGCACTGTGAGCACTTCAACATGCAAGGGTGCCCCACGCTGAAACAGCCCAGGAACGGCTGTGGCCTGTAGGAGGGACTCATGTCAGAGAGGGTTCATGGAGGACTGTCTCCTGTGAGAGGGGAACCACACTGGAGCAGGAGAACAATGTGAGGAATGTGTTGTTATTGTTTCCACCAAGGAGGAAGAAGCAGCAGGACTGACAGCACCCCCATTCCCTGCCCTCTGCCCCACTCAGGCAAAAAGGAGGTAGAGATACCAGGAGCAAACCTGAGCCTAAGAAGAAGAGAGGGGTGGGGTGAGGTGTTTTTAAGATGTGGTAATGCTTCTCACTGTCCTACTCTGTCTGTTAAGTGGTGGTGGTGTTAGTGTCCAAATTAAATTGATGTTCTTTTTTCTTCCCCTAATGAGTCTGTTGTCTGCCCCTGACCATAATGGAGGAGTCATCCCTCCCCATCCTTATCTCAGTTCCTGAGCCTTTTGCTTTACCTTCTCCTTCCCAGCGCTGGGGGGGGGAAGGGGGGGTGAGGGGCTGTGTGGCACTCAGTTGCCCTCTCTTAACACTATTTCATTCACTTCTGCTGGTAACAAAAAAGCTGGGAACTAGAAAGCAGACAAAATTAAGACAACTGCCACAATTTTCATTCCCATATAAGCACCTTTTCACGCAGACATACTCTTCATGTCAGGACTACCATTAACTTCTTCCTACAGTGATAAATGGCTCAACTCCACAGATGGAATCAAAAGCAGAAACAGTTTCACCTGCTCAATGGGAAAAGGTGGTGAAACATGGGCTGATTCAGAAGACAGAGGTGACCACTCTTTCCCGTTACCTACCCCTTTCTCATCTCAAGTTGAGATGACTTAATTAATATAGTACATCTCCTCAAACCTGTCTTCTTCAGCTTAAAGTGTGAAATAAAATAAACCATACAAAAGCATACCATCTGTGCAAGACAGCATGGAAAACTGAGTTTACAGGGATGGGACATAACACACACTCCCTTATATGTCTATCAACACACCAGCTTTGCAAATCTGCCCTAAATAAAAACAAAATTGACAACATGTTATGTCTGAGGCCAGCAGGGCTGCCTAAGCCTAGCATGTACTTGGCAGAGTTTAGATTGTTCTCTCCGCTTTTAACAAACAACTCATTTATAAATGGAAAACTTGCTAACATTCAAGTATTCTGCTGTGTTCAAATGTCAGGAGGATTGTATTCAGCTAAGTCTCCTGGAGGGATCCACTAATTGGCCATCAAATTCATAGAGATGAAGCTGTAGGTTGCTTTAAAACTAGTAGGACATGACACAGCCTTCTTACCATCCACAGTAGGGACAAACAGTGGTCTGGAACATTTTCTAGTGCCATTAACTCTTTACCAACACATAAAAATAACACTTTAAACATGTTTATTTTTACAAGTTACATTAGGTGAAGAATACGGCTGAATAATATGGCTGAACACATATGGAATTGCTTAAGCAGCAGCTCCATTTTCTGTCCAAGAAGTCTGCAGACAAACACAATAAACTTAAGTTACACACATGACAACTCAATGTACTACACAAAAAAAAATCCCACAACAACAGAAGGACAGACAAAAAGTGTGTTTTCATAACAAAACGAAATTAATTTATTTTATAGGAGGAGCATCTGAGAGAGGAGGGAATAACTGGAACAGACAAGTACAGAAATAGCAAAATACAATTAAAGAGAGTAAGGCACCAAAGAAGCTTTACCAAGTAAGATTGCATCTTCATGTAGCTAGGATCGTGTCTTGGACGGTAATCAGTGGCCAATGCCTAAGAAAGGGAACTGGGCACCTATATTCCCCAACACATTCCCCAAGCCTGCAACAACTTGTAGTTTAAGATTTCCATGTGCCAGGTCTTCTGAGCTGGTATGAAATAGACTTTGTAGATCTTTCTTCCAAGAATATATCCAACTGCTTTCATGCAAACTCTCAGCACTAAAGTCTTGTTGCAACATTGATCAGGCAAAGAAGTATTTCTTTTTGTTTATTTTGCATTTCCTACCTCCATTTGATGTACCTACTTCTTGTTAGGGAATGAAAGAGAAATGTGGAACGATTGCTTATCTTCTGTCCCACTCACACTTCTTTTCTTCAGGCCCAGACATTCTTCATTTGCAAGCTGTTACATAATCTGTTACTGGGAGAGGCAGTACCTTGTTTAGCCACAGCTTTCTCACATGTACATTCTCCATTTACCGACACTCAGTTTATCCTGCTAGTTTATTTTCCAATCACAGAGTATAAGGTAGGTACTTTTGCAGCTTTAGAGTTGACTATGCCAAAGTACTCAGAAATCACTCAGACTTTGTTATTTCTCTATTCATCATCTTCCTCAGATCATCTGTGAGAGTGTTAAACAGCACAGGTCTCATAAAACTCCCATGTCACTCTAACAGTAACCACTCTCCATTATAACAATGATTGCTGCTACACATTTTCTCACCTCTTAACCAGTCACTGGTTTACTAAAGACTGTTCTCTCTTATCCCCAGAAAGATCAGTTGTTTTAAGAAGCTGCAACAAAGGACAATGTCAGAAGCTGTCTGAAAATCTGAGGATACTATACACACTGGAACACCCTAATCCAGATGTTTGCTGAGCCTTTCAAGCCCTTGAAGATTCATCAAGTGCAACTTCCTTTTACAAAAGACATGTTGAGTCCTCCATATTCATATAAAATCATGCGCCAAATAATTCTAATACATATTATTCTTTTGACTATGCTGCACAATATAAAGCCAGATTTCTGTCTGCTGTTCCCCAAGCTTCCTGGAACTCTTTTGCAAGTTGGCATCATATCAACCCTATCTATTCTCAAACAGGCCTGAGGAGATTTTAATTGAAAGGTTGCACACAAGTGATAATTCAATAGTTTTTTCCCTGAATCACTCCTGGTCTATAATATCCTGGTCCCTGCAGTCAGTTATTGTTCACTGCACTGTTAAATTCTTCCATTAATAGTTGGGTTTGAGATGAGTTCTGCTACAGAAACCGTGAGGAACATAGATGCTCCAGAAATTCATTTGTTTCTTTCTGCTCAACCTTCTGCAAGTGATTCTTTCACACCCTAGTCTTCAAGGGTTTTTGCAAACTTTTAGACAAGCTTCTTATTCCCAAGATATTTGGAAAAGAACTGTTACTTTTTATACTTTCTGAAAGCTGTTCCTTAAGTTTTTGGCGTTTCAAAGTGTTTGTTCTTTTCTGTCTTCCTCACTTGGTCATGACTTCAGCTTTTGGAAGGATGCCTCTGACTCTACAGCCTTTCTTCCCTGCTGTTTCACATCATAACTTTTTTCTCTCTCAAAGAGCTTTTGATAGGGCCGGAGCATTTGCTCTGCAGTATAGTGCCTTTAAATAATCTTCACACTACCTACAAACATTTCACCCTTTTCACTGCTCCTTTCAGTCTCTTTTTAACGTGCTTCCTCATTCTGATGTACTTTCCCTTTTGAAATAAAGTATCACTTGACTCACCATTTTGACTTCGATTACTTCTGCAAGGATCTGTAAGTGCACTTGTGTTCACACTTACTGGCCACTGGCAGTAAAATTCGTATTAAGTTCTGCACAATTCCCAGGATTGTCAAAAGCATCTTCCTCTATCTGGATTCCCTGACTAGATGATTCCCAAAAGGTGTCATTCTTGATGCTTAAAAGGACTGGGGTGCTGGTTTTCTCCCATTGTGTTTCCTATTTTAAAGCTACACACTCTGTATTATTCTATACTTTTCCTATCTACAAGTTCCAAGAATATCTAGTCTTAAGGATTCTGTTAATAATAGTTATTTTGCTGATTTGACATTTAGCTTTAAGCCACCACAATATTCCCCCATGAGTTTGAACTATTCTGTCATTTTTATGTAACCTATAACTTGGTACTAGAGTGTTCCAATTGATGTTTTCCTTCCATCAACTTCTTTATAGCACTATTCAACAGTCTCATAAAAAACAAAACTCCTCAAGTCATCCACCCGATTTCTTACCATTTCAGAATCTGCCTAGAAATACATATATATTTGGTCCAATTTTCTTATGTTATGTCAATGCTGATCTAAGGGGAAAAACTGTCCATCATGATGAAAATTTTCATTGACAAAGCAAACATGGTGGGTATAAGTTTTAGTGATAAAACAGAACAGCTACGTTCAAGAAGAGCTGAGAATTGTTGCTTGAATGATTATCTAAAATTCTTGCTTCAAGCATTTTAGTTTCTTCTGGGCTTCTGAAGTTTTTCTGTTAGTATTTGTCAACAAAAAGGGCTATAAATAAGTATGACAGGAAAAAAGATCCAGAAAGTGTATTTTCTACTAGTCACTACAGACAAGAGACAAAACCTATATCAATTAAGCCAGCAATCCCAGGGGAAGGAGGGAAATCTTCTGGTGTCTTGGTTTTGGGGTTAAGTTGAATATATTTCAGAAGCTTATATAAACATGACAATGTATTTTGAAATTTTTCTGTATTTATAATAATTTCAATGTGTCCCTAGACCTACATGTTAAAATACACCTAAGAAGGGATCTGATTATTAGTGTTTCTTAAGTTTATTAAAAGGAAAAAAAGAGCAATTTATCATACAGAGCTAGATGGAAGTCTAAGAGGGGAAGAACCACTAGAGAAAGGCTGCATCTATTGGACTGAGTAATTTATTTAGATACTGAGAAAGAGAAGAGCAAAAGGTAGTTACAAACTGCTGTTGGATTTTGATACATGATAAACTGCCATTCCTGAAAACCAGATAGTTCAGTTTATTTCTCAGTTTACCGTGTTGAATTTTCCCCGTTCAATCTACAGAAAACATGAAAGTTATTAATTACTCTTCAAGAAAGGTAATTAGCATTTAGCTATTATTCATAAGTAGAGAGTAACTGTTTGCATTACTGCCGTTATGTTGTCCTTCGTAAATACATAAACATCAAGGAAGGTGAATCCACAGGACAGAAACAGTTCTGCTCATCTCAAGAAATTAAAAATAATTGCTCGCTTTGGAAATTCAGCATTAAATGCATCACTGAATAAAACATTTGCTTTAGAACCTCGAAGACAAGCAACAAATTACAGCAAGCAGTTTATTTTCATTGCTCACTGAAAAATAACTACGACAGTTATTTAACCCTCACCCAACTCTTCCTGCTGGTGGTGTTCATGTTGATGCTGATCGTGTGTGACACCACAAAACAGCATGTCAGTAAGAAAATAAACTATAACTGAAAACTTCTCATCAAGTATGATTTTTTTTTTAAAACACCTGTTATGCTAATAGCATTGACTTTTTACCGAAGTATAAAATGAGCAAGGTAAAGAAATTGCTGAAAAAATGAATGCTGGACCTAATGTTACAGACATTTTTAGGTCAAAGGCTAAATCCTCACAGAAGGAAAGACAAAGTTACTGGAGAGAGAATAAAAAGCATCAGCCGTAATATTACACACACTGGTTAAACGTGTCAGATGACCATACAGCGAGTTATGAAATGGAATTTAGGCATCAGCACGTATTTAAGTGCTGTTTTTCATACTGCTGAGCCCTCCATTACTCTACCTCTGTTCCTGAAGCTGCAAAGTTATACAAAGACCTACTTATCATATCTATCACTTGACAGAACATGAAAATAAAGTGGAAGTGATTAACATTTTCCAGTTATTACACTGTATTTCAAACCATATTTTAAGTTGTCTTGAGTAACAGCTACCACCTTCTGCTCTAAGACACACCAAAGAGGTTGCAGAATCTGCCAGTTAGTTGTTCAGCACTGACTCATCCCTAGAAGAAAAACTATGGGCCCTGCAGTTACACTTTTTACAGGGTTTGAGAGTACAATATCCAGTAATGAGAAAAAAAGGCAGGATCCCAGGCAAGCCAGACCCACCACTTTCTATGGCCTTTGTTACTCAAAGCAGTAACAGTAATCCTAGGAGAGACTTTTTGTCACATCTGAGATGTAGCTGCAGGTACAGTACATAAACCACACCACACACTCAGCACAGACTTCTCTTGTTAAGAATTTCAATTGTATGTTCAAAGTGTTCACATTTTAATTTACCATTTATATAATCAAGCCTACAAGTAGAATAATAAATACCAGAGAAGACAAATTAACATAAAAATAAAGGAACATACAAGACACCGTGAGAACAGGTTTTAGGGGGAGGGGAAATGTTTACATCATCTTCCAGAATAAATTGAAGGAATTCTGGATGCTCGGGACAATATGGCCCAAGGGAAATGGTAATGGGAGAGAAATAAATTCTTTCACCTCTGGGTTGAAATCCAAGTCAGGCTGGTAGTAGCCAAGAACCATTAGCTTAACATCTGCTAGCTGTTTGGTAACCCATGTGAAGTGAGTTATATTCCTTAGTGTCCACATCACAGCCTCACTAATTGGCACCACGTTGGCAATCTAAACAGAGAGGTTAAAGTCTGAACATACAGCAAGCATGAACTACAAGATTAGTCAACTTCAGTTTTGACTACATATGTGATAAATTATACATTTGGTATATGTAACTCCATCTAATTACCCCACCATCCTGTTCTGCCCTCAGAATAAAATCGTAAATCCAAGCAAGCCAACAAACTGTCAGCATTCCCTTGTCAAGCATACAGTTTCTGAATTAGTAAGACATTATTAAGTCCATTACTATTCAAAGTAACTTAAGCAACTACTTAAATTTTAAGCAAAATACGTACAGCTTAAAGTATGAGCTAAAGCATTTGGATAATAGGTACCAATATCCATAAAAATGGTATCTTTTTCTTCAGTTTTTAACTCAGAAATGAAACACTCACTCAAAAGACAGTAATGATATAGGCTTATAAATCCCAAATAACAAGGCTCTTTTCTCTTTGTCTTTCCTTCTTCAGCAGTTTTCCAACAAAGAGTGCAAAGGAACAGAGCTGACCAAAGAACAAGACCCATTAACTTTTAGAAAGTGATCCTTTGTATTGCCCCATGCTAAAACATTTGTGTGTGAGGACAAAAAAATAAGTTATTATGTATTAATAAATATCAATAAAATTGATTTTTCATATAATCTGAATATGGCAGCATAAAACCCAGTCTAAACTATGAAGGAAGGAAATTCATTACAGTTTAGAAACTGTTCCTGATGTTTACACATGACTTCAGTTTAAAGAACTGGTTATGATGGGAACATGATGAAAGCTGCTGAGCACGAAGGGAGATATAAATGAAGCCAAAAGAAGCGTCTTTGCCAGAACTCTACCAGAAAACAGAATCACAGAGTAAGTTACCTTGGGAGGGACTTCTGGAGGTTTCCAATCCAATCAGCTGCTCAAAGAATGGCCAGCTTCAAAGTTGGATGAGATTGCCCAAGGATATTTTAGATGAAAGCACAACATAATACAATGCCCTGCAAAATTTATATATAAAGAAACTGCTCTTGCTAGGTGAATACCCCTTTAATTTACCACTGCTCTGGAAGGATTCAAGTAATAAACAATGAGAAGTAATAATGGATAGCTGCCATTAAGAACAGTGATAAACTGAGAAGGAAACAAACCTAATCTAAAATATCCAAGTTTTGGAGAATTTCACTTGGTAGAATGCAGACTTGAGGACAGGAGACTGTCTGAGAAGAAAGCTGGGAAAGTATAACCCTCCCAAGATCCATATTTTATCTTATGTTGCAAAGGTATGCTCAGCCCTCATAAGAAAAATGCAGGCAGTGACAAAAGACCAGTCTGCAGGAAAACAAACCACCCCCCAGTAAGTCTGCATTCCACAGCCATGTTCAAAGGGATGGATTTTTTTACTTCTAGTGCAAGAAACACTTGCAGAGTTAGCATCCAGAGAATTTGATAGCATCTAACGTCTTAAATATGAGCAGTCTGCTTCTTTTAGCACAGGCTGCTAACGATCATCTGGCTTACCTGTCCTCTGACGAAGCCAAATCAGTTTAATTTCTACAAAAACATGCTGCCAGTTTCTAGCATCTGCACGTGTGCTGCCAAGGATTTTTTGTTCTTTTTTCAAGAGCCTGGTGGACCAAGGGATCTGCCTTGATATGCAAGACTACTCTTTCCTCAGAGCCACAATTGTCACTACCAGGCCTGCTATCTGCTTCAGGCAGCAAGGATACAACCTTCTTTTTCCTAACACTGACTACTAAAGTCTCTAAGGTGGATCTTTGCTTACCTCTCTTCTATAACTTTGAGAAGTAGAATAGGATCATGCCACATTTTTTAAATGCCAGACAAATTCCTTCTACTTGAAGACATGTTATTATTAGCTTCTTTTAAAATCACACCATTGCAAATAATTATATTGACATTGAGGTGGGATCTGCTGTGCTGACATCTGAAAGCAAATTAAGGGAAAGTGTGATGACTGCCAGGAGTCTAACACAAGCTGGAAGAAACCAGGCTAGCACCAAAGACAGATATTGCAACTTGTTCTGCATCCAGCCAACAAGCAGCTAGTTCAGGATGTATTGAAGTAAATCTACAGAACTAATTCATGATGCTGTTAGCTGTGTGCTGATGTCCAAAAAAAAGGTTGTAATCAAACAATGTGGTGAACTTCAGCAGCTCTAACATGCACTTCTGAACCCTCATGTAGGTATCCAGTAAGCAGTGATACTCAAATAAATGTTTTCTCACAAAAACAAGTACAGAAATAACACCAAATTCAGGAGTTTCCTGAGAGTAATTCCACTCCATTTGGAAAACAGGAGGGGTCCAAGAAAGAAATCCTTCTCTGCAGGAGAGGGAGGCAGGAAGGAAGGAAATGTGAATTACATACACCTCTGGATAAGTCCCCCTTTAAAAAAAAGGAAGGAAATTAGAGTTAACTAAAAAGAGCATGTTTAGCATCACTGCACAAGCTGGGGGAAAAAAAATCTAGGAAATCCTGGCTAAAGATAATGCTGTCTCCTCCTCTCACTCGAGCTGTCCACAATCATTGCAACAGGAAGAGGTGAAAGGTCCATTTGTCACTCTTTCGTTTGCAGCACCACTTTGAAGTTACCTACAAATCAGAGTCATTATTTGATGGTCACCTCTCCCCTATGTCATCCTACGCTTTTTTTTTGTAAATAGGGCTGTTAAAAAACATGTGTTTTCACTTTTTTTTTTTTAAATTAAAAAAGGATAAGTCATAACTGAGCAGAGACAAAGGCTCTGTTGATACAACAACATGTGGATTAAATCTGAAAGGAGAAAGAAAGCTGTTCTATTAAACTGACAATCCTGCACAGAGGGCTTATATCTAAATTGGTGTAATAAATCAATAGCAAAGATTTCTCTTTGGCTGAAACAACCTTGGCTGAAACAACCATTTGTTTAGGCATGGAACAAAAGCATTTTAAAATTGCCCTGGACACTGTACACAAAAGGGTTTTTTCAGTTTTGTTCTTTTTTTCTTTCTTTTGTGCATTAAGTATATCCTCAAAGTTCTGCATTTGCTTTACTTAAAAATATTTACTTCTTGGCACTTAAACCTATGACAAGTCAGCCAGCTAGCACTGGGCTCTTAGCTAAACTGCTTCTACTGAAAAGGCAAAAAAAGGAAAAAAAAAAAAAAAAAAAGAGAGAGAAAAGTTGCTTGCTCCATTTACATTATTATATTAGGCAGAAGACTTCCCTAAATTTATGCTTTGCCCCAATATGTTCCTCTGCTGTGTTTTTATAAACACACATGCTAATTCTCCCCTTGAATTCTATTAGTAGTGGCTTTTTCACTCGTATTTAAGAAGGAAACACTCTCCAGTTGTTGCTACCTACCCATATCAGACAGCTATTTGTCCCACAACATCTTCCAAGACCAACACAATAACCTGGCATATCAGAATGTCAATCTGGAGGCAGGCTAACGGCAGGGAGGTGCTCAAGAAACTACAGACACAGTGACATCCTCAAAATACTGCCCAGAAACATGCATTTGGTCTCCAGATCCCCAAAAGACAAGTCACTGCTGTTGCACAGTGAAAAATAAGGAGGATTTGGCAGAACATTTCAAGTACAACACTGATTGTAACTATAGATGCGACTAAGAACTGCAGCCGTCTTTTTTAATAAAAATCAGATGGTACCTGGAACTGATTTCAGAGCTAAAGCAAACATGACACTTTCATCTACTAATTACATCATGCCATTAAGATGGCATCGGCTAACCCATGCAAACATTTCACCACACAACTCCAGCTAGTCTTCAAAGAATGACAAAGACCAAAACATAAATCATCATAAAAAAACCCTTTCAATTCCACAGAAATGTTGTGTGAGAAAATATTTGTAGGAGATGCTACTCAACATCGGAAGAAAGTATTTCACAGAAGCATGTCGGAGCTTCTTTTCAGCATGTTCTGTAGATGTCACTGGCTGTTAGATTACTATTATTTTTTAGAACATCCAAACAATATGTGTGGTAAAAAACATGAGAGGGCATCTACATATGGGACAGAGTATAACACTGAGGGGGAGAAGATTTTGGCTAAAGCCTCTGTCATTCAAAATGTCATTTCTAATGTCATTTACAGAAATCACAAGAGCTTTTCAAAACCATTAAAAATACAATCCCCAGCCCCACAGATGAAAATGCTTTAGGCTCAGTAACTGGTTTTTTTTTCTACCAGGGAAGTCCTTACTCATTCCATTTCATCTTAAATTCCATTTGCCAGTCAGGCAAATAAATTTTTTCTCAGAAACTACAGATGGTACAGTCACTCAGACTAAACCCCTGGTAATAAAGACGTGCCGGTCCCAGGTAGAACTGATACTTCCCAGTAAGGCGATGGGTCATTCAGCCAGACAACTGGTTTCTGTTCATAGCTGCTACTGTCCTATTCTGTAACATTCATATCCCATCCCCATGCAATGCCTCTTCGCTCATCTTTGAGAGGCACACGAGCACCACCAACGAGTAGCTACACACAACCCACCTACTAGCAGCAATGCTAATACAGAAGTGGGAATTCAGAGGCTGAGTAAAGCAATATATTGAAGCTGAGGTTTATACTATGTAGGCACGGTTCCAGCGTAGGAAACATGACTGCAGTTTTGCCAAGCCTACCCGGTGTAGGTATGATTCAGTGCTAATTGCTCAGAAAAAACGTTTCAAGTTACACCGGTTTGGTATGCTGTTCTAAAAGCCAAACAAGGTATGTTTTGGATAAAGTTAAGATTATGTTTATGTTTACAGACAATCTGACTCCTGCATATAAAGAATGCTTCTCCTTGGACAAAAAACTAAGAGCATCAAAAGTCAAAAGTAATGCAAATGATCTGGCTCTATAATCTTGCCAGAACAGAAGCAGCACCAAAGCAGTTGAGCAATAATCAAGGTCTTAAATTTGTTTTCCCTGACTCCTGCTTTGTTCAATATTTTAATTGTATTTTTAATTCTAAAACACGTCAAATTTCAAAGCACATTTATATACGTTGATTAATTCTCCCAAGGTAAAAATCATTATCTTCTTTATTACAGAAGGAAAGTGAAAGAACACACGATGAGCTATTTGTCAAAGGTATAGAAGGAACTGATGTGAAGGCTGGAATTAAAGCCTAATAGTTTCTGAAGCAATCTATTGCTTCTAAAGGATTTTTTTTTTTTTAAGATGATAACAGTACCAAAAAAGTTCCAAAGTGGATATACATTTAGGATCAAGGCAGTTTATGGAATAAAGGTCATGAGAAAAGCAAGTTAATTTAAATTAATTAATCCACACTTGGAAAACTACAGTGAATTATCTAACAGATTATTGCTATGTTCTATATAGAGCACAAGCCTGCAGTGTAGTCAATCTTGCCTTGCATTATAAGATAACGAAGTATATAGGGTAATCCATCTCAGGCTTCACACTCTCTACTCCGGAGTGGCAAATTACAGCTGCATCAGGACTCTTCTTTGAAGAGTATGTGGTGAATGCTGTCTGACAGCAGTCTCACTATGGGTTATTCAAGAGTGCCCTCTAACGAAGCTGCAGCTACATTTCAGAACACATACAAGGGAGATTAGAAAAACTGAAAATGAGACTTTCCAGAAATTTCTCATTAAACACCAAGCTTTGTTTCCATTTGAACAAAATGGGAAAACAGATGATGTATACTAACTGCTGACTGCTCCCAGACATTTTATATTTCCTTGTATTAGACAAGCCCTCATTGGTAAATACCTCCGTAGTTAGCAGTACTAAAGATGGGAAAATTCACAGTTCCCCCATTCTGAGAAAAGAAAGGACACTAAATCAGATGAGGTCCCAGGGCAGTTAACCCAGTACAACTTTTTAATATAGACTGGGTTCTACACAGTCTACTTTATCTGTAAGGAAGTGCTGGGTAGCTTTTCAACATAGGATGTAGTTAGATCAATCTTTACAAAAATATGTGAATATCATGAATGGAGTTCACAAATCAAAATGGAATCCTCATAAATCTATTTCCTTATACACTGCTGTACCATAAAATATTGATTATTTGAAAGGATGTCTTAATCTAAGTGGTCACAAACTACAGTGATGAAACAGTGTTTGCTACAAGTTTGTATGATGCGTACTTGGTTTATTGTGAAGTGCCCTTTTACCTACCCACATAAACTAATAAAACAGCCTGCAAACAGATGATGTTTGTATGACTTTCCAAAACAAACTCGACATAGAAAAGTTGATACTGGTCCTCAGAACAGAAATTAATTTTAATAATCTCAATATCAAATTGTCAGAATATGACTGTTTCACTTAAAGATCTACCTATAAATATGCAATAAGGGCACAGCTTCTCAGTGTGGGACCAGAACTGTCACAGCAGCCTAGGCAATTGCTGCCTCCTCCCTCCCACCCACCCTGCCCTGCACCAAGGCACCCCACTCAGTCGTCCCCCAAACACCCAAGCTATGAGCACAAGGTGAAAGCGATCGACAAAGTAATCAAAGTTGAAAATTATCTTTTTCTAAACTCGGGCAAGACAGACTAGAAAGAGGTAGGAATTCCTTAAGCTGTACTGCCCCCATGCTGCCAAATGTGGAGTTTGCCCCCATATCTTCAAATGCCTTCGAACTGACCGGGGCCAGAGAGCCAGCACACTCACCCCGCAGGAGGACGGCGAAGGTGTTACCAGCCGAGTGATGTCTGGGCAATCCCACTGCCACCACAGAGCTACAAGGAAGCAAACAGGCCTGTAAACATGCAGAGCTTTTTGTACACAGCACCTAAGCCCCACTGATCCGAACTTCAGCACCTGGTTAAGCGCTATTTTGGAACGACAGAGATTGGTAGCCATCAAATGTTTTCTTGAACCAGTTTCACATACATGCCATCATTTTTACTTCTTGCTAAACATCTTCACTGTAATGTTAAGATCATGTGGCTAAGAGTCACAAAAGACTACCAAGAACAACACGCCAATGTTGTAAAACATTCAGACAACCATTGTCCTAATCCACACAGGTTATCCACTTTAACAAACAGCATCATCAGGAAACCTCCACTCCCATCCATCCGAATGACCCAGTGGCAACCACTGCTTACAAAACAAAAAGCAAACAATAATGCTTTCAACTACATGGCTAATACAAACCTGCTCTGCACAGTCTGAAACAGCAGCTGTTTAACCTGTAAAGCAAAATCACACTCCCCTTCTCAAAAAGCCAAACCCATTCCCCTTTTGTTTTTAACAGCAGGAGATTTAAGTCCCCATGAAATATTTTCCAAAAATTTACAGGCAATTGTATAAACTAAGAAAACACATGTGGGGCAGTTTTATACAGCAAGTATGTCCCAAGCAGTGCAAAGTTCCTCCTGTGCTCTCTCTCACATTTTCAAACATTCCTCACAGCACTGCTGTGTTCCAGACAATTATTTTTCCTGACATAACAGCTTATTCCTTGAGGAGGTTCAGGCTCAGTTTGACATTAAAAAGATCAGCAGCAGACAGACAGTGTCCTGGCTATTTTGAAAAAGAGACTTCTCTTTCATGAGCGTGTAGCCCAAACAAGGCTCAATCAATTTGTGTGAAAAACAAAAATGATTATAAAGTGCCTTTTGAACCACACAGCAGAAAGTTTCAGCACAGAACAAAAAATGTGGAAAAACATAAGAGCAAAAACCCCTCTGAAATTAGTAACTGAACCACACAGTTCTGTGCATAGCTATAAGGGCAACCCCTGGCATTGTAAAGTATTTTTGAAGGTGAGATGAGCAACAGCCAAGAATAAATTGTATTGCATAGGTACAGCTAGCCACAAAATGAGAAAAAAACAGCATTATTTTAATCAGAAAAGAACAGTCCAAAAGGACAGAAGCCACACATTTAGACTTAAGATGAAGCGTGACCATATCCTTGGCAGAGCCAGAGATGTAATAAAGAAGAATTTATTTAAATGCATGAAATACAGGTAGAGCTAGAGGGCTCTTCTGCTGTAGCTTGGTAACATATAACAAGAATCACGGTAATACCAAACTTAGCAACATGAACTTAGTAAAATGCACAGGACTCAGATCTCACCTACACTGACACAAATCTGCAGCTGTGCTTCAATCACCAGACACAGTAATGGTTAATACTGAAGCACTGAGCAGAGAATCTGCCTTCTATACTATGACATTAAAAAGTGGTTTTGACACCATTTTTTGTTTTGATAGCTACCCTCACTAGCAGTGGCAGATAAGGCCTGTAGGAACAGCAGCTCCCAGCTCCCTATCAAGATCCCAACGTCAAGCTCACCTTATATATTAGTTTCAAAACTGGTTCTAGCGCTGTTGCTGTTCAAATGTTTATACAACATAAATTAGAGCTTTATTTCCCTTGCTTAATTCTTCCATTATTTTTATCTACTTGTTCTTCATTAGCAATTTCCTTCTCCTTGAAGAGCCACAGGGCTGCAACTTTAAGTACAGGGAACATGCAACTTTGTGCCAGTAGGATTTACTAGTCAGAGAAAAAATAGGGCTCTCAATGAGACAGAAGTTGAAGGATTTTTAGCTGCCTCTGGTCTGACTGAATTCCAAAACACTTTAACCTTTCTTTAGCTTCATCAGCCCACCTATTTCTTACAAAAGACACTTGAAAGAGGATTATTCTATAGGAATTAGTAACACATGATACTTTTTTCTTCTACAGAAGTAATCTTGACAATACCAATTGTCTCAACGCTCAATCAGGTCCGCTTCTACTCAGAGCCAACACCAAGGACTATGCCCAGAGCATCATTCCAAGAAAGTGGCAAAGCTGAGACAAAAGAAGTTGTTAATTATGTAAGCAGGGTTTTCTTGTTTGATTTTTATCTTCAGACCATAAAGCATTATTTCCCAAATTCATCCAGCAGGTAGTTAGCACAGCTGGGAAAGGGTATCCTTCTGATCTCAAATAGCTGGACAAGACTTTCACCTTCCAGGCCCAAGTTAATGCCATTTGGTCACGTTGCAACACCAAACCTTGATGACGATTCACAAAAGAAGTTAAGACTTTTATCCTCTGGGAAAACAGCTTTCCAGACTTCTCTTCTGATAGAAATCTAACTGGAGTTTCTCTTCAGCACTCCCTTATCCCACGCATATACACTCTCCTCTTTCATTTTTCCCACAAGAATTTTTCAGGATTTTATCACTGACATCTACCATACTTCTTCCCACACTATATTAGCTTATTAGACATTACTTCAATTAAAAAATGAAAATGTGAAACAGTAAGATGTTCTGCACTTAAGCGTATCTCCTATTTCTGTTAACATAATTCAATTCCTCTCACGCACTACTCAGTTCCTTTATGGCCATCGCTCACTCCAGTGCACCGGATTACAAAGAGCAGCTGTTTGAGGCGGCTGTCATAGCATCGAGCATCCTCAGAGAGTTACCAAAAAAAAAATTAATTTAAAGGCACTGGCATACAACACAAGCTCAGTAATTAGCTTTTGAATCCAATTATTAAGAATTTTCTCCTGAACCAAGTTTTAATTCCAATACAATGTCTCTGTCAAACTGTTTCTTAGTTTACCAAGAGGTGGCCTGTGCCCTCGTTCCCTCTCCTCTCAGGCTACATCACGCATCAGCAAGTTACGCATCTTCAAGGCAAGTTTGGGTAAAATTATTAACAGGAGCTTCAACTGTCAAAGAGTATAAATGCATACACCTGCTCTTCTTACTGTTCTTACCACTGTGAACAGATGTCTCTACCTCTGCATTAAGATCCCAGCTATAAGATCACAGTTTCCTTACAGAGCACTCACACTGAGTGTGTTTACAGGGACCATTCACTTCTGCCTGTCACCTCTCCTCGAGCTGCCTGTGGAGCATAACAGAAATTACACTTGTTTCAGCTTTGCCAATTCCTGTTTGCTAGGGCTTATATTAAGGACCAACACTACTTTGTGTCACTGGAAAAAGAGCAATTTGAAGTGTTGCAGTTCAGTCCATCTGAATCTCCACACGTGCCCTGTGCACTGCACATCTGTCTGATGCAGTTTCTCACACATTCAACTCATCCAACAAAAACAGGTGAGAAAAGTTTGCTGCAACTGCTGAACTGTCAGCAGTAACAAAACTTTGTGCAGGTGTGTGTTACAATTTCTAATAGACACCATTATTGTCTTAAAAACTCCAAACAGAGGTTTCCTAATGGACCATTTACATTCCCAAATATTCATTTTGCTCATTCTACTCCACATGCTAAAATTTGATTATTCCTGCTCTATTGCTTGCACATACAGTGAGGAAAAAAAGATGGAACCAGAAGTCATGGATATTAGTGACACCTGTGTCAAAAAGCTGACACACAGCCATGGACAGGTGCCTGTTTCCAGGGAGGTAGCAAGCCCTCGGAGCACACCAAAATGCACAGTGCTACAGAAAAGACAGAGTTTCACTATTAACAGAAGCGCAGGGACACTTATTTATTCTAATTAAAAAGTCATAATTTCAGAGTGAATCATCAGATTCTAGTTGACCCCATCATCCAATACCCTTTTATAAAACCTACTATTTCAAAAGCATTCTCGTCCTATTGAAACAATGCATTGAGACAGATAGATCCCAAAATCTCATTACAAGAACCTGATGAGATAAAAACAGCTGACACCAGGAAGTCCCAGCATGAAAACTGTTCTCTTGCGGAGAGTGAAAAACTTGTATGATGCCTTAACAGGACGACTTGGCTGGAAATCTCTTCCTGACCTC
This sequence comes from Athene noctua, assembly GCF_965140245.1. Taxonomy (NCBI): domain Eukaryota; kingdom Metazoa; phylum Chordata; class Aves; order Strigiformes; family Strigidae; genus Athene; species Athene noctua. The sequence goes on along the minus strand of NC_134056.1, from coordinate 12,446,669 downwards.
AAATCTGGATCAGGCTGCAAACACATGGGGAAGACAGTAAACGAGGGGGGGTTCTCTGAACTAGTATAGCACACCCGTTTGCCCAACTCTGTCTGCTCTCTGTGACCAAACTTTGATGATTTAAAGAACAGTGGATGAAGAAACACACTACCTTAATCTAACTCTCCTCTCTAAGAACAACATGCAGAATTCCCCCCTTGAAGCAGAGGTTCATCCAAAAGCATAAGATTGCTTAAAGCTGTCTTAATTTAGAACTACAGCCCTTTAAGCAACATAAAATAAAAAAAAAAAATCCTGCTATTTCTACAGCCAAGTAGCCTAAAAAGTACAGTCCCAGAAGGTGACTGATAATATCACCGATTTCCCCCAAACCACATGGGCACCCTTGCACCAGCAAGTTGCCCAAGATTTCACATTTAATCCCATCTTCAAAATTGTTATCATTTCAGTTTAAGAGCTTCAAATAATGGCAAGCCTTTAACCTCTCCCATAAACTATTCCTGTAATTAACCTACATCACTACTAGGAAATTGTGTCATATTTAAAAGAATTTGTGTAGCTTTGACTTTCAGTTACTGGATCTCATTATGCCTTTGTTGGAAAGGCTGACAATATTCAGCTATCAGATAACATTCCCATAGGCCTGGATTTCCACAGAGTGGCTGAGTCACTTCTTTGCCCTCTTCTCTTGGATGTGCCTGAATAAACTGCGTTCACTAAGTCTATTGTATGGCTTGCTTTCCAGAACCAGAGCATTTTTGTGGCCACCTCTGGACTCTCCAGTAATTTTATATCTTACTTAAGAACTACTGTAACTGATTATGTTCCAGAAGCCCATTCTAACACCACCATGTGCACACACATGATCACTCCAACTTGATTCTCTTTAAGAGAAAAACAAAAAAACAACAAATCAACTGTTCCCAAAACAGTGAATTCAAACTGTGTCACTGATGCAACTAAATCCTGCTAGTCACTCTCTGCCACCTCTGTGTTTGTGGTGGGAAGCTGCCATGGTTTCTAGACTTTACACAGTCTTTTTCATTATATTAAGATCCTTCTCCAACTTGGAAACAGGAAGGTCCAGGCTACAGCAGTAACATCTTGTCACTGATCACCTCACCCATCTGTCATCAGTAAACATTAACAGCAAAGGTTATAAACCTTTTGGATAATTTACGTCAGTATTAGTATGTGAACAAAGAACTAGTAAGTGTAAGAGCTGACTGAAAATAGCCCACTCATTTACATCTTCCAATCAACAATCAAGATGCCGGATTTATTCTAAACTCATTCTTAAATTTTGCCTTGCTACACCACCTTTGTTTAATTAAATTGTCAGGTCATGCTTAGAGCAAAATTCCTGAGAATTTCAAGTATGTGACCCTAAGTATATCATCAATTGCTTAATCAGGTCTTGAAACCCCCTTTCAAGGAGAAACACCGAGGAAAGAAGGAGATCTCTTTTTCAAGCATATGTTGGTTGGCCTTTAATCTCTATATTCACTTTATTTGTAGTATCTAAATATTTACAAAGTTTCACTCATTTTATTTTATTCCTGCTAATGACATCAGGTTAACAAATTTGCTTTTTTTGTTTTCCTGAAACACATTTAATCCTTCCATGTGTGTGGACAATATTCGTGGTACTTCCAATCCCACTGACTTTCTTTCCCTTTTTCCAAAATATTTAAAAATCTGTGACACAGAACTCAAGCAATTTGTTTAAAACAAAGCTGTTTGAAAACACAACACTTCTACCGTTGCTTGTAACAGAACTCGCATAGATTCCTTTGGCTTCCATTGATAACTTGTAATTAATTCATTCCAATTATCTGTAATCATGTAATTATGCACAGTGGCTATGGAAAGTCTATAATTATCTGTAATTATGAACTTGCAATTTGCACTCACTGCCCTCCTCTTCCCCGCACACGCAGGTTTATCTCCCATTCTCCGGCCTTTCACTCGCCGGCCCGGGCTGCCTACGCGCCCCGCGCAGCTCCCGCCCGCCGCAGCATTCCCCGAAGGGGCGAGCAGCCCCCCCGGGGCCGGGAAGCAGCGAGGCGCCGGCCGGCACCCCCGTACCTCAGGCGGGGCCCTTCGGCCGGGAGCCGCCGGCACCTCTGCCCGAAGCCCGAAGGGGCCGTTTCAAGCACCGGCACTGCGGGGCCCGCCGGCAGTACGCGGGGGCTACCGGCACACGCGCACCCCGCTGCCGTACCGGCGCCCCGCGCGCAGCCCCCACACAGGGAGGCCGAGACACGCTTCATGGCTTTATTTCGGCTGCGAAGTGCGTACACCCGGAGCGGCCCCGCCGCTCCTCTCGGGCTTCCGAGGCTCAAAATCTGCCGCGCCCGGCTCCTCCGCACACGGCCGGGCTGCGCGGGGAAGCGGGCCCAGCGGCGGCGCGGCCCCACCACGGCTCTGGGCCCCCGCGGAGCCGGAGCACGGCCCCGGTGCGGCCGTCGGCTCCGGCCACTCACCTGGCACCCACCCGGAAGCGGCAACGGGAACTCCGGAGTCCGCTGATCAAAATCTTCCCCGTCGCGGCCGCTCCACGCGACAAACCCAACCGTCCCCGGAACCTGCCCTGCTCAGCCCGGCGCCCGCACCGGCCGCTTTTCTGAGGGCACCGATGCACGGCGCCTGCAGGGGGCGCTGCCGCCCGTAGCAATGCCGCGAGCGCCCCAGGGGCGGTGCCCGGCGCGGTACCGTATTTCCCAGAGCGCGGCGGCGCTCGTATTCCTACTGTGCTTACTGTAGCTAACGCGCGCTAATGTATGTCTGTGGGAATATTTAATTAAAACAGCGCCAAAGCCCGCCCGATGGGCAGCGCCAGTCCTGGCCGCTCACTGCACTGCCACCGGCTTTCTTCTGGAGGTTTTTCCGTTGCCCTTCACCGCCAGAGGCCGAGCGAGCCCCCGCTCCGCTGGCAGCCCCTGCGCTCGCTGCCCCGGGCGGGTCGGTGCCCCCTGGCACGGGGGGGCCGCGGGCGGTTTCCCCGCCACACAGACCCGAGGCCATCGGGGGAGGGCGGGGAGCGGGCGGACGAGGAAGTCCGGGGGCCGCGCCCGGTAGGTGAGGCCGCGCCGGCAGGCGGACCCAGCGGCGGGCCATGGCGTACCGGGAGCTGGTGAGGCGCTGGCACCAGGGCGTGCTGGCGGCCGACGGCGGGGACTGGGACGGCGCCCTGGCCATCTTCGGCGGCATCCCGGAGCCGCCGGCCAGGATCTGCTTCAACATGGGCTGCGCGCAGCTGCTGGCCGGGAGGCCGGGGGAGGCCCTGCGGGTGAGCGGGACTCCACCGGGCTGGGAGAGCCCCGCAGAGGGACGGGGGGGACGCTGCAACGGGCAGCGCAACCTGCCCGTCTTTGGAGGGAATAATGCTGGAAGTCAAACTAATGAAAATCCGGCGTTTCTTGCCCTGCGCGTGCAGCTGATCGCAGGGACGCGAGTGGTGCGGGGCACAGGAGCCCTGCAGCCACCTGCGACCCCCGAGGCTGACAAAAAGAAGCCGCTGTGCTGAAAAGCTGCTGCCCTTCGGGAAGGGAGAGCAGCTACCAGCGCTGGGGCAGGCTGGCAAGAGCCCAGAAGAAAAGCCTTTTAATTACAGCATCTAATGTATCAGAGTCTGGAGCACGGGTCTGCTGGGGAGCGGCTGAGGGAACTGGGGGGGTTCAGTCTGGAGAAGAGGAGGCTGAGGGGAGACCTCCTGGCCCTCTGCAACTCCCTGCCAGGAGGGGGCAGAGAGGGGGGATGAGTCTCTGGAGCCAAGGAACCAGCACCAGGCCCAGAGGGAATGGCCTCAAGCTGCCCAGGGCAGGGTCAGGCTGGCTCTGAGGAAGGATTTCTGTGCAGAAGGGGCTGTTGGGCGTTGGAATGGGCTGCCCAGGGCAGGGGGGAGTCCCCGGGATCCCTGGAGGGGTTGAAGAGTCGGGCTGAGCCAGCGCTGAGGGATCTGGTGGAGTTGGGAACAGTCAGTGTGAGGTTAATGGTTGGACTGGAGGAGCTTCAGGGGCTTTTCCAACTGAGATTATTCTGGGATTCTGTGTCTGCATCTCTGGCTGGCTGCCCGGTGAGGAGCTGCACATAAGCCATTGCTTAAGTAGCACAAAGAAGAGCTCAGGCTGTGCTGGAGGGGCTAGGGCAGAGCCATGGAGCCCCAGGCAGAGCAGTTGCTATAAGGTACAATAGCAAACAGGGCACGATGGTGCCCAAGAGAGATTTTTTAGCCCTGATGAATGGGTGCTGACTGGGAAGAAGCTTGACTGTGCTTCCATGTAGGTCAACAGTTAGTTGTTTATTTTTTCTCTTTTATAGCACAGTAAAGCAGACTGTTAAAGCAAGGTGTGCTGTCAGAGTCACAGGAGAAGCCAGCCACCATCACAAGAGGCACAGTCACTCCCTGACCTCCTGCAACATATTTTCACCCCTGCAATGCTATCCTTGTCTAGGTAGTATCAGGAAAGTCTGAAGTTTCAGGCTTGATTTGTTATCTACATACCATCTCTTTGCAATGATAAGGGAAGGAGCACACCTAGCTTTCTCAGAAAGACATTAAGACAATTTTCCCAGCACAGTATTACTTTGAACCATTAGCCATGAGCTGCTACTAGCTTTGCTAATACTTGCCTATATTTAGCTATGAAACTAGACCAGAAATACTGACTTATAGGTGCACTGTGTGAAACCCTTCAGCTTTCTCCCTTGCATCCTTTAATGTACTCATCACTGTAGGCTGCTTCAAACTGCTTTCCCCAGCCTGGCTAGTCCTGCTGCTCCCACTGTCAGGGCAAACTCTGCTCCAGGCAACACAGCTTTCTCATTACAAGATGCCAGTCGGCCAACATAGCTCATTTATGTCCAGTCCATTTTACCAAGGAAGGAAAAAAATCTGAAGTTCAGCTCATACAGAGCCAAGATCTGAAAGATGGCTTGGAGCTGCCTCGTGCCCCTCAGCCCAGATCACAGCCCTGAGCTCATCAGTCTGGAGGAGCTGCTCACGAGGAGCCCAGGGACAGCTTCTGCACTCAGTGCAGCTTGGATGTGCCTGTATGGGTGTGTACACCCAGGCATTGACAGGAGAGATCCTATCTGATCCTCGGGATGTGTCCGTTTTCCTCCTTAGGCATTCAGTGAAACCATTGCGAAGGACAACTCCCTAGCTGTCGGCTTCTTTCAGAGAGGGCTTGTCCATCTGCAGCTGGAGATGTAAGTGAGACATGTCCATTTCAGTCTGGTTTTCTCCTTTTAGTCATACTTTATTCCTAAACCTAAATGATTCTAAAATTCACTTCTTCCAGCAATCTTAATCAGTTCATGAGGTCTAGTTTGGCCATGTCACAGGTCAGCAAGGCTTATCTCTTAAAGCAGTGGCTTTAAACTCCAACAGGGGAGCTTTAGACTGGACATAAGGAAAAAAAATTTTCACAGAAAGAGTGGTCAGGCAGTGGAATAGACTGCCCAGGGAGGTGGTGGAGGCACCATCCCTGGATGTCTTTAAGGGTTGTTTAGATGAGATGTTGGGGGATGTGGTGTAGGAGAGAACTTTGTAAAATAGGGCTGATGATTGGACTCGATGATCCCAAGGGTCTCTTCCAACCTGAATGATTGGTTGGAGGATGATTCTATGATTTCCAGTAAGGCTGAGAAGATACAAGCTACACACTCAGGGCACCAATACTAATACATGACATTACTGTCCTGTACACACAGACAAAGAAGCAGCTTCTGTATGCAGGGCTGCCGGGAGGTTACATTGCCATTCAGATTTTCTTTGGGAATGAAAAAATACACAATTGCACTGCTTGGTGTATCTTCACATGGTATATGCGAGTCTGGCCTTCCTAAAAATGAAGTCTGCCCACAGTGTCTGACTCTCACTCTCTGCTGACAGGGGATTTTGTAGGCCTGATCTCAGTCTTATTGTTTTAACATTGGAATTTCTCCACCAGTGTCATGGGATTGATTATTCGTTGTTTCCATGGTTAAATCATAATGACATCCTGCCCAGAGAGGTGGGTAGAGGACTTTACAGATCCCTTCTTACCTTTGAAGTTTGGTAATTCTCTTTCCTGTTATTTTCTCCATATTTTCCAGACCTTAATTTCCCCAAAATTACTATTTCTTGGAGGTAAAGTGAGCAGTTCTGCACTCCCAAGCCAGCCTGTCAGGCAGCTGCACACTCTGTGCCTCTGCCGGCAGAGCTGCTGTCGGGGGTGGTGGAGCCTCGGCCGGCACGTTGGAGCTGCTCCACTCTGCTCCGGCGCTGAGCTGCGGCCAAAGGGAAGCAACCCTGCCCTGAGCACACACGCTGTGCAGCAGGTCAGGGGCAGCACAGCTGGCAGACGCGCCTCCTGCCCGAGGAGGTGACAGCCACCAGCACCCCATGGCACCTTTTATCACCAGATGCTGTTCCCACCACCCACATCCCCCGGGCACCTTCTCTTGGCCATGCTCACTTGCTTTTGGTTGTGTCACTGCTGCACAGCCCTTCCTGAACCTTTCTTCACCACCTGCAGCCTCAGTGGAACCCATTTTGATTTCAGTTGCGTAGCTGGTGTAAATATAGACTCATTCCCTCCTTATCCTGGGAGTTTCTCTAAATTTCTGCACGCATTGCTCTGGCCATGCATGTACACTTGGCTGCTCACCATCAGCAGGGGGGTCCCAGCCCTTGCTTCTCCCCCGAGGCATCTGCTGGGACAAAGCAGCCAGCTGGGCAAGGAGCTCACAGCATTTGTTAATCTCTGCTCTTTACATTTTCTCTTCCTTGGAATTGTGACTATTTCAGGTATCAAAACCTACAGTTCATCCCAATCAGTAAAACTGTGCAGATAATCCCAGACACACCATGTTTCTTTTGTACTAACTACCAATAAGGAGAGTACAAGGATTTTTCTGTGCTCACAAGATGGCATGTCTCTGATGCTCCTCATCCAGGCTACACAGAAGAATACATGCGTTTTGCTAGCTTGATTTTTGAACTTCTAATTAGAGTCTTCAGCTTCTTTTACTCTCATTTTTTTGCCATCTCTGCATTGTAGGTATGAAGAAGCTCTCTCTGACTATCATATGGCTTTCAGTCATCTAAGAAAAAATCCCTTCATCGATTACAAGCAGCTGGGGCTCAGGCACATACTCTATGCATGGGAGGTAAGAGTCAACCTGTCTCAGTAGTCCTTCCCCTCTGTTGGGTGTATTCATCAGGTCTTCAGCAGTGTGCATTTGCAAGACAGTACATTAGAACAGTAGAAAATTTCTGCTCACATTTTTTTTTTAAAGGAATTTAAAGTCATAAAATAATGTCATGTATGAGGAGTTTAGCAAAGTACTCAGTTTAAAATTTTTGTATTTTGGTGGTTTTTTAGCTTATCAATGCATGTAATATTTACACTTACATGCTTGTAAATATGCATGTAAGTTTTTTGAACTCCTCAGCTCTGAAAGCTGAAATGGGTTGAAGTATAGACAGATAGAAACTAAACTGGTCCATGATGAAGACTCTAAGAAACCTACATGCATGAAAGACTGTCTTTGCAACTGTAGTAACTGGTTTAACATTACCTCTGTGTCTGAACTTACACACTGGGCTGCAAGTTGTGTTTTGCTTCTGTAATGCTTCACTCTGCAGCACTTAAACTGTCAACCTGCCACATCCTGTTCAAAAAAGATCCAAGTCTGATTGGATTGTGAATATTTGTAATATTTGGAATGTAAAAGACTTTTAGAAACTGTACCTTACTGCAAGTCTTCATTTTGTCTTCAGTCCTGAGTCCGCACACACAGGCTGAAAAGCAAATAGAGGAAAGAGTATTTAATTCTTTACTTCCGCAAGAATGAGGAGTCATTGTGCAACTCAAGTCAAGCATACCTAGAAACCTGTCATTCAGTCTCAGTCAATTTTCATGCACCTTACACCTGGCAGGAAGAAGCCATCCGTGGCATCTCTGGTATTACCCAAACACCATTGTTTTTAACAGTTTCAGGGCCATAGCACTGCCTTCTCTGAGCTCACACACACTTAGAAACAGTAGGTTCCCTTTAAAAGGTGCAGGGCTGCAGGAGTGCCCCGAGGCCATCCGGAGGGGGTTGGTACCGTTTCGGGTGTGAACACACATCTACTTGCAGCTCATTTTTAAAAATACAGAAGCACTGTCCTGCAGAACTGTGCCATCAGCTTTCCACATGCATAGCCTCTCATGTGCTGTATCTGATCTTCTCGAGGGAGATATGCTGTAGGGTTTGAAAATCCAGCAATACTTGCCTCTTGCAAGGCTATAGCACTTCTGAGCAGAGCAAGTGCTGCCTTGCCTCTCCAAGAGCAAGCATCACTGCTCTTCCTGTAGATGTTCAAGATGCCACTCTCCACCACCCACAAAACACCAGTCTTCTGTCACGATTAAGGAGCAAAGGAAAAGCATCCTATTAGTTGCACTTCTGTCCCCAGCACTCTAGATAGCAATTTACAACCTGATAACATTATCATATAAGATAGCAAGCTATCTGACAGCGAGTCTGTTAAGCCACACTTCTGCCTTCTAGGCCAGTAGCTTTTCCATACACTGACTGTTGGCCAGCAACAAGAGATCTCCCACTCCTAATTCAGCATATAGATCAAGGCTTCCCAACACTCAGCCTGTAATACTCCCACACTTTGCCACTTCACCACTGAACGTACTTACATGCTGCTAAAGGGTAACAAGCTACAGCTGACAATTTGCACATTCACAGCCCACTACAATAGTTTCAGTTCAATTATTCTGTAGGGAAAAGGAGTCAGAATTATTCTGCACAGCAGAAAATTTTACCTAGTTGCACATAGAAGAAAACCCTTCCTGGCCTTTCAGATACAGGAAGGATAAGATTAGAAGTTGTGTGGTACCAGAGCCTTCATCTGGTGTTCACCATGCCTCTCCTTGCCTTCAACAGAGCTGGCAGCTCCAGCACACCCAGGAGCTAGCCTGGAGGTACAGATTTTATGTCTTTCCACGCTGATTGCGAAGTTTTTTCATCTGTGCTGCTCAGAGTGCCTTTCCTGTAGCTAGTGGGAAGTAGGTTGGTACTGTTGGTGTATCTGTGGTGTTTCAGTACCTGGTCCATGTTTCTTTCTGAGTTCAGTAAGTCATGTTGGGTGTCTGCTTGACCTCAGCCCTCTGAGTTCTGCTCCCTCTCTGCCCACTCCAGGTGCTGTACAGCACTGCAGCAGCACAGTGCCGGCTGCAGCAGTGGCAGGAGGCCAGGGTCACCCTAGATAAGGCCGTTGTATGGAGGCCTGAAGGAAGAACAGCAATCCTGGACCTGGCCCTTGAGCGGGTGCAGGTAAGACCACCTCTGTGTATTCCTCGGTATGTGCATTGGCCTTAAGTTAAGAAATACAAGGTAAGAATGTGCTAATTGTTGCATGTTTGGGTTTTCATGTCTACCCACCTGCTTGGTCACCTGGTAACAGAGTCTAAGCAATTTTTATGTGATGCTCTACCAAACTAGTGTTTCAGCTAATCAAGTAACTCCATCACCCCCAGGAGCTTCATAGCACAGAAACCCACACTGGAGAATTACAGGATAACCTCTCAGTTTAGGGAGGTTGTTTTCTAGTCCCTGCTGTTCAGGAGCGTAGTTCTATTTGTACTTGTACTGAAAAGCAAGTTGCCCTTTGCAGTGGTCAACTGCAGAATCCCTACAAGTATGGATTTGGAGGTTCTCCCTTTTCAGGACACTGGCTGACTTCTTTGAGTCCCTTTGGCCTCAGTAGCAATTGGTGGCAGCTCAGATATTACTGACAATCACATTTAGAGCTTAAGTGGAGTGTAAAACTGTTTCCAGGGTTGGTTCTAAGTAATAGTTTCCTGTTAGGCTCTCTTACGATCAGGAACAACTTGCAGATCTCTGATTTACTCTTCCTGGAGGGTTCACTATTTTATTACCTCCGTACTTCCTTGTCTTTTTTGTATCCTTTCTAAGATATGCTTTTTTTTAATCTGATCATCTCTTCTAGGATTGTGTTTGTGCTTTACATTAGTGTATTATTTATATTTGGTATTGCATGCTACTCAGTGATTGAACAGAGGAACAAAAAAAATTTGAAGTCAAATAGAAAAACTGCTTAGAAGATTTGTTTAATAGACCTCACTCCACTGCCCTCCCTCCCCAGCCATCCAATGCCTGTGGAGTTAGTCTTTGACTCAACACTGGGTAGTGGCTGCTGAGCTCTTAGTTTGCATGTGTTTGTTAAACCTGAGTGACCTTTTTCAAGTTCACAGCCATAATTTTTGCCCCAGTGTCTTACTGGAGCTGATCTTGCACACATAGGGAAGCTATATTTGTTTTTCACTGCTGTTATGTTTCATTTAATATTAATTGATGGCTTTTCCCTTATCTACTTTCCCTGCCCTAGGACCATTTGTTTTTAGAGCCCATGCAGGTTCCGCTTGGGGAATTTTTCAGACCACGGAAGAAGGAAGTTGAACAGCTGGATTCAAAAGATTTCCTGGGTAAACCCAAGGTAACAGGCATGTAACTGTTAAGAATAACAGCAAGGAGATTAAAATCCCACCTTCTGACATCTCCAGAGAGCATTACTGTTGGCCACTCCACTGATCACTGCACTGATGGAGACCCAAGAGCAGAATTGTCAGGGCTTGTAGCTACTCAAGGAATCTGGGACACGGAAGCCAAAATTTCTTAGCATTGCCACTTCTTCTATCAACAGTGCACGTTGGTGCTAAAAAACCTTCCCAATCTTGGTCACTTTAAACTTTGAAAAAGCCGAGCAGGTACTTAGGGAAGTCTATGGTTGTCCTTTTGCTGACAATGACATTTTCAAGAGAAGTACATTCTTCCAGTGTGCTCCTACTCACTACTGCATTCCCAGTGGGACAGGCAGACACCTGGGAGACAAATGCTTTGTCACATCCCTTAATGCAAGTCAGCAGAGAATTCCTCTGATCCCTTCTGTGACCAGTGCAGTCATCAGAAGTGGCACAGGCCAGAGAGCTCCAACATGAATAAAGAAAAGGGAAAGTAATTAATTCACATACTTTTAAAGAAACCTGGGAAAGATTGAAAAAACAGGGACATGAACAGTTAAAGCCATTTTGGGAATTCAGCTCTTGCTTCTTCCACTATGTGCATGGTTCCACTTTATGTCTGACCTTAGGGTGTCAGAAGAAAATGGGTCTGAATAGATAAGTTTGCATGAAGTTTAAGAGTCTCTTCATCCAGCCTGGATTCAGTCATTACTTTGTCCTCTGACAGGTGATCTCCTCCATCATTCCCAATGATGAGTACATTGGCTTCGAGCCTCTCAGGCCTCAGGTGAGCAAGACATAGCTGTAAAGGAGCTGTCCTCGAGCTCCAGGTAGGCCTCAGATCCTAACACCATCAGGGTAAGAACATACTGTTGGAAAAAACAATGCAATATCACACTAGATCCATGGGGCCATTCAAAGCCAGGTGGTGGGCTTCAGCATTGTGATGTGAATCTCCAGCCTCTGAAGATGCATTTTTGTCTCTTTGCCATGTCAAACAGCAGTGGACACTTTGCTGTGCTCAACACACATTTTCCCAGCACTTTAGTAAATTTGTCAGCATAATCATGACTACCTTGCACTGTAATATGAATTTCTTAGAACCAAGGGTCGGGAGAAAGATTTTGTTACTCACCTCCTGATGGGATAAAGACAGATTGGGGGAGAAATAGAAGGTACATCCTGGTAAGGTGTGGAGCATCAAAATTCTATCTGGGTGTGACAAATGTGGTTAAAGACAAAATACCACAGTGTGGTATTCAGAGGGACAGTAAATATGGTGGCACTGTTGCTGTATAAAGTACTGTTTACAGATAGATGCTGTTGTTCATCCCACAGAAACAGGGCTTTTATGAACCCAGTGCTGACACTCTGCAGTAAGTATTCAGTTCCACCTTGGTCTAACTCTTCTCTTGCTATTTCTGTTCAGAAAGTCATGTTTTGTTCTCTGATGCATTTGTCTGAAGATTCTGCGGGATTCACACCCACTTCTCACTAAGGGTGGAGTGAATGACAAACATGCAAAGGCTTGTGTGGCTGCAAAAGACACTGCAGTTCAGTGGCACCTCTCATGCAAGAATCTCAGGGCAGTTTGCAGGAGTTGATCCAGTAGTCTTGGGAGACAGGCATGGGTCATGCCATGGCTGGAGAATGGAAGCAGAGAGAGGCTGTGTGACCTGCCCAGGTCCAGTTCCCAGGACAAGGTTTCCAAATACTCACTTCCAATCCTGTTGTCCTGAGCCAAAATCAGCCTTGGTTAAAAAAACATGGAAGTACTTTGTTTTGGTGATATCGTGCCAGCAGTACTTCAGGGCTGAGTTTAATAATTGTTTTGATCTGGAGAATGTCTGTCATTACAATGAAAACGAGGCAGTTGCATTTGGGAAATCAGTGTTTTCCAAAGTCCTTTTGTTCCCAGTTGGGCCAAAGAGTAGCCATGGAATTCATAACTTCCCAACACCTGAAACTCCTGGCACGTGCCCATTTGGATCAGTGCAGTGCTATGGATCAAAGCCATCCAGCATCAGAACTGCAGGGTTGGTAAAGGTGCTCTCATTCTTTCTTTCCAGAGACAGTGAGTCAGGCTACTACCGAGTTTTGTCCCGCTATTACCCCGAGGACTCGGAGTCAGCAGTGAGAGCCAGCAGTTTGGTCTTTGTGCTGGCGAGAGGAGCAGATGGCTGGGCTACAGCCATACATGATGGACAGGTAAGGAATGTGGGGGGCTTCCCAGCCCACCCCCACCACAGAGACCACAGCCCTGCCTGAAAACAGGAGTTTGCTGCAATCCTGTGAGCACATTCCCTGGTGACCCCCCTGTAGCACTGCAGAGCAGATGAGTTCAGAAGCTCATTTCCACAGACCAGTTGCTAACCATAGATTTCTCTGACACCTGGTTCCCACCAGCTTCTTCCATTCCCCTCTGTAGCTCTACAAGGGCATCTTTTGGGGCACTTGTGCTCTCCACCATACAGGATCCTATTGTGGAATCGTGTAGGATAACAGACCTCACGAAGGCCTACCATTTAGAGCAGCAGTATCTGTCACTTGAGAGCTCTAACCCAGGCAAAGAGACAGATTGGTCCTTTACCTGGTGGTAGTGCCTCTGTTAAATTAAGTTTGGGAAGGTTTTGGGAGGGTTTCAGCTGTGCCAGCAGGTTTTATAAAGGGCTCTAGAGAAGCCCTAAGGAATTAAAGCCCAGCAAATCGGACATCTTTCTGCAGAATAGGGAACTATAGTGTAAATGGATTGAATAGAAACACATAAATATGACAACATAGAAAGTCTTTTGTTGACAGAAGCCATTTCTCACATGTCTGTGTAAGTCCTTTGAAAGAGCCAATGCATACCTGGGTTAGGTTGAGCCAGTGAATGTATTATCTGCCTGTATTTAAAAAAAAAAAGTAAACTAATTCTTCACAAGACCACTAAAAAAACAATGAGCTGTTTGAGCAAGAGAGGTAGTGTGATGTGAGGACTGATAACAGGTTAAAATATAGAAGCGAAGGGTGGGAATAAATGAACAGGTTTAGTGGTTTTTTGTTGGGTTTTTTTTTAATTAAAGTATGTCCCTACTGAGAATATGCTGTGACCTAAGCATTTAGCATATTCCTAAGTGATACAGTAATAGGGAAAGTTATATAGTGCTTCTTAAGGTAACCATGTTCCGTGACAAACAATGAAACCATTCAGCATAGCCTGAAGCATCTGGAGCTAACAGGGAATAGTTACAGAAGTATTTGAATGTGCTGGTTGACTGCTCAGTGAAGTGTCAGATGAATTTCAAAGTCAAAAAAAGTAAAATAGTAGACACTGGGTTCAAAAATAAAAAAGCATAATTACTCACAATGATCAGTTGAAATGAATAGCTTTATAGCAATGATTGCCAGAGGACACAGAAGTGCTGCTGGACTGGTATCCCTTGACATCCTTGTTGTTCTCTTCCTAAGCATCTGTTTCAGGAGCAGGCTGTTGGGCTTGGTGGGTGTTTGGTCTGTTCCATTGCAGCCACTCAATTTAGCAGCACTGCTTTCAGCAGAAAAAGATGCAAAAGGACCACTGGATTTTGTTCAGCAATTTCTGAGCCACAAGCCACATGGGCTACTGTATGCGACACTGGGCCTCCCCTGGGTACATTCGTGTTGCAGTAGGGCGAGCAGGCAGTGGTGGTTTGCAAGGGCAGAAGCAGTGTTGAGTGGGGCTGACAGAAGATGGGGCTGGGTAGTCTGGGGCTGCATCTGCCACAGCAGCGGCTCCTGTCTCACGCTGCTCTGCTTTGTGTCCTGCAGAAGCTGCGCATACCAAGCTCTCTCCTGGAGCCTGCCTCAAAGATGGATAAATGGGTGAGCTGCCAACCTTGCAATCAGCGCTGAGGAAGGGACCAAGAGATACCTTGGGACGTTCATTTGTAAGACTATTACAAGATAGGGCAGCTGTGTAAGAGAAACCTAGAGTGTGAAACAGTGAGACACCTTGACTGAAGACCAAGTGGTCTTGAACAGGAACAACAGAAGAGTTAAGAGTGGGAAAAATCCTTTTTTTTGGTATACATTGGATCTCTTTACAGCAAAACCTGGGGGCTTGGACATACAGCCAAGCCACAGTGGGTTGCATCACAAGCTGATCTGGGTGTTGTTATCTCTTAGTTGCCATGGGCTGATGGAGCACACAAAGATGAGCAGCTGCCACAGCTCTCCTGACCCACCGTAACTTGTTGAGGCACTGGAACACAATGATGAGTTTGAGGGCTTGACACGTTCATCCAGCCTGCTCCCGTGATGGCTACAGCCACTCACGGTAGCACAGAAGCAGATGAAGAGTGCTCATGCCTTCTAGTTCACCAGCAGAGTTAATTTCTAGTTCACTGCAGGTTAATCTCCTGCAGTGGGACAGTAATATCCTAAATAGGCACCATTTTTGGCTTGAGGCCATGTGCCTAAGCCGAAAACCCTTCCTCTCCTTTTTCCACCACAGGCATATCCACACATGATTCCAGTCATTTTCCATCTGCACCCAGTGCAGAAAAGTGCAACTCAGCCCCCTATTTCCTGTGAGAGATTTTTGAAGCACATGATTATTCTGATGCTATGATTTTTTTTAAGTTTTTCTTCAAAATGGAGTTCCTGGCCATAACATACACTTGGGCGTTTGCTCCATGGATGTCTCTCTGTGAACCAGCTCAAGTTCCCAGATGAGCTAGCAGGTAGCGGGAAGAGCACCCCAGGAAGGGGCAGGAGGCCAAGGAAGTGTCCCACCAAACTGCTCATCACCCTTGCTACCCCCAAGAGCTGCAGAGACTGTTAAGAGCCCAAGTGCCCCACGTCATCCAGCCATTTAATGAACTGGTCTCCCTGGTGCTCTCTCTGAAGTTACACCCAGAAATTTAGAACCGTCTGCACCCTCTGTTGTGCACACACAGTCTCCTGTGTCTTCTGCTCACTCCTTTCTGATGTTGTTCTGTTGCAGAAGATCAGCAATGGGATTCCCCTCCCTCCTGCCCAGGTGCCTCCCAGCCGACTCCAT
The DNA here is from genome assembly GCF_965140245.1 of Athene noctua. NCBI lineage: Eukaryota > Metazoa > Chordata > Aves > Strigiformes > Strigidae > Athene > Athene noctua. The sequence continues at coordinate 12,431,114 of NC_134056.1, read as the reverse complement.
GTGAAGCAGGAGCCAGGTAGTCCCCGGGTCAGGGACCTCCTGGGTGTTACATGAAGCTGTGCCCAAACTCCCCACTTTAGGGGTGCATGGGGAGGCTGCTTGCCCACTGCAGCCGTGGCTGCCTGTGTGCTAGCAGGTTGCAGAAGAGCTGCTGGAGGCCTCTGCTGACTACAGGCACTGTTATTCTGCTCTTGTTTTGTTCTGCAGACTCTCCTGGGGGAGAAAATGCCTCTGCAAATGATACCAGTGTCCAAACAGACTTCAAGGTAAGGTGTTTCACAAGCCAAAGCTGGCACACCCTCAGACAATCAAGGCTATGAAAGTGCAAGATTCCTGGCAAAATCCTCCAAAATTCCTAAGCTGTCCCAAAAAAACTTTTCCTCTGCCTATTTTCCCATTCCAAAGAAAGGTTCCCATGTGGTCTTTCCACTACCACTCCCCAGTTTGTGACAATACAATTCTGTGAGGCAGCCCAAGGTTGAGGCTTACCAGGGCAGTGGCCTTTTTCCACCCTCTGAGGAACCAAGAGCCCCAGGCACAGCAATGTTCTCTGGCATGCACTTTACAGCCCATTTTGCAGGAGAGCTGTCTTTGAACTACCTGCTGTCTTTCCTCACTCCTCCTCTGTGGCATTTTCTGTCCCTGTCAGTCTGGGTCATTCATATTTGCATTCTTCTGGGATGATGTCCTCTGATGCACCATTACCAACCACTGTGTGTGATGGAGCTGGAGTTGCTTCTGTGTCACCTGGGGACAGCACCTCTGTCAGTTCTGCTCACTGTGCCTTTCCCACCTTTCTTGGTAGGGCTTTTGGAGTCATTTTCTGTCAGGTGTACTTCAGACAGAAGGCAGCAGAACATGGGAATATGGCTGCACCCCTCCAGCTGGCTTGGAGGAGTTGGGGCCCTACTCATATGGGGTTGTGCAATTGGACCCAGAAACAGGCTTCCTGGGTCATGGGAGGAACATTTGATCCCAGACTTTGAATCTGTAGTTCCCCTTCTGAAATTCCGCATTTTGATGTTGCACCACTATTACGTAGTAGCAGGGAGACAAGGGGCTGTGTCAATGTCACCTCTCTTGATGGGAGAGGTGACACAGTCTGAATAACGGGACTGTCCCCGGTGCCACATCTCTCAGCAGATCCCACTGACCCCTGGAGAAGGTTCATCCGGCACGGACAGACCCGTTGTGCTGCAGGCGCGTTGCGAGTGCACCGTGGTGCTGAGGGCAGGCGAGCTGCCGTCTCTGCCAGCCCTGCGGGCTCTGCTGAGGCAACGGTTTGGCCAGCAGGCAGAGCGAGGGAAGCTGAGGTACGCTGTGGCACAGCCGGGCCCTCTGGCACTCTCAGTGCACGCCCCTGTGTGCTCAGCCCATTCGCTGAGGATACAGGCATCTGGCTGCATCTGGGCTCCTGGGAACATTTACTTGGGGTCAGAGCACTCTAGCAGAGACTCAGCAAAGGTGTGAGTACACAGCCTGCCTTGCAGGGCTAACCTCATCATGGGTTTTGGTTTGGAGAACAGCCTGTGCTCCATGGGCTTTGGAGGCCCAAAGGATCTTACCCAGGAAACTGTGGTCAAGAAATGGGGAAACAGAAGGAAAAACTGTGATGATGCAGCTACTGTATATTGGATTTTCTTCTGCTAAGCTCAGCCTTTGAGATACACTATGATCAATGCAGAGCAATTTGGGAGTCAGGTTTAAGTATGTGTTAGTCTTAGGGTGAGGTCTCCCTGACTGTGACACCCCTGGGGAGAGTTCAGGAACACTCAGGAGAGTTTAGGATCTTCCCCTCAAGTAAGTGGGTAAGGAGGTGACAGTACTGCTCCCCAACAGTGCTGTGTGTGCCCCCTGAGCAGGCAAGGTGGCCCCATGTCATTGTACAAGGTGACAAGCTCAGAGCTGGCTTACAAAGGGGACTTTGAAGACTGAAGAAGGTAGAGGGCTAGGCTTGCCTCTAAATTTGGCTTTAAGTGAGATGATTTGAGCTGCTTTAATGAACCCTTGTAGCTACAGGCATTCGGATGGCAAAGAACTGGGTGCAGTTTCGGGAGAGGAGGATCTAGGGAAGATGTGGCAGCAGCTGACAGATGGCAGGCTGACACTCTGCTGCGAGGTACGTGGGCTGTGACAAGCTTCTGTGCTGTGCTGGACTCAAATCTCTGCTTTGCCTTGCAACCTCCATTCTGAGTTTCTCCTGCAGGACTCAGACTCCCACTTGGGCAGACCCGTCCTCTACCGGATGCTGGCCCAGCACTCGTACCCTGCACAGGGACCTGGGGACCTGGAGTTCAGCAAGGGAGACGTGCTGGATATTCTCTCTGAAGGTAACTCTCCAGTCCTGTCTGCAGACTTGTACTGGGGCAGGCTTTTGGAATCTGCTGCAGGGCGGGCCTGGGGAATAGCTGGCCTCTCCAGTGCTGTCTCAGCCTCACTCTCTCAGGAGGTACACTGTTATTAGGCTTGCACTGTTAAATTCCAGCCATGAAAACTCTTGCTAACCCCGCTCATGTGGGCCAGAGCTCATCCTGCTCCTTTATGTCTTTCCAGTGAATGAGGACTGGCTCGAAGGACGCTGCAACGGCAAGACTGGCATCTTCCCCAAATGCTTTGCAGCCCCAACCAGTTGTGGTGCTGCATTCCTATAGTGAGCAGGAGCCTTTTCCTGCCCGATTGCACAGTCCCATCTCATTCAGGCCACAGCCAGCACAGCCAGGAGCTCTGCTGAACCTGGACAGAAGATGTCCCCCACTCACAGATCCTATGGGGTCAGTTCCAGCAGTCCAACAGCATTTTCTACAGCCTGTTCCCAGACCTGGCACTTTAACCCCTGTGCTTATACTGCCAAAGATGTGCTTGTGCAGGGCAGAGAGAAGAGGGAGGGATCTGGTGTTTGGCTGTGGGAAATGTCCATGTGGCAGCTCAGACCACAGGGGCTCAGACTGCTGGGTGGGAAGAAGTTCCTCTCAATGGAGGTCTTCACCCCATCTCTCTTGTTCAAGTTCAGGCTGGGAAGGCTGAGCCTCACTCTAATGAATCACAGAATGGTTTGGGTTGGAAGGCACCTTAAAGATCACCTAGTTCTAACCCCCTGCCATGGGCAGGGACACCTTCCACTATCCCACGTTACTCAAAGCCCCGTCCAACCTGGCTTTGAACCCTTCCAGGGAGGGGGCAGCCACAGCTGCTCTGGGAAGCCTGTGCCAGGGCCTCACCAGCCTCACAGGGAAGAACTTATTCATTACATCTCATCTAAATCTACACTCAGTTTAAAACTGTTATCCCTCGTCCTCTGAGTGCACCCCCTGATCAAGAGTCCCTCCCACCTTTCCTGCAGCCCCTTTCAGCCCTGGGAGCTGCTCTAAGGTCTCCCCAGAGCTTCCTCTTCTCCAGCTGAACCCCCCAACTCTCTCAGCCTGTCCTCACAGGGGGGTGCTCCAGCCCCCTGAGCATCTCTGTGGCCCTGCTCGAGCAGGTCCGTGTCCTTCTGATGTTGGTGCCCCCAGAGCTGGACCCAGCACTGCAGGGGGGGGTCTCATGAGAGCAGAGCAGAAGCCAAGGATTGCCCTCTGTGAGCAGGAGGCAGAGCCCAGTTCTCCAGGTTTTTGGGTCACATATCCTTATCTCCACCAGAGAGAGAGATGCTGCTCTTTCAAAAGGCTTTTGTAACCAGTTTGCAGTGGGGTATATGGGATAACACCTTGGGTTAGGACCACCAGGTATCATCTCCCATAGCACATGCCCTGTGGATCTGCTAGAGCCAAAGGACTCTGACCCTTCCTCAGCCCAGATGCCTGTGGTTCTTCTCCTAAGCCCTTAAATCCTGCCTGGATGTTACTGTTTCATGCTGCATGGGCAGGGGTCTTGCAGCACAGAGGGGAGATAGTTTTGGAAACACCCTTACTCAGACCCCCCTGGGCTTTGGCATGTCCTTGGAGGGGCTGGCTGAGCAGCGTGGCACGGGCCAGTGGCTGGAGCTGGAAGGACTCAAATGAGTGTCCAGTTCCTGCAACTGAGCTGAGCTGGGCTGGGCTCTGCTGATCTAACTAAATCACTCAAGTGCCTGGAGCTGGAACCTGCTATGAATTTGGTGTCTGACAAAGCTGGGCTATGTAACTTGAATATAAAATAAACCCTGAGCCAGAGTTGGCAGCTCTTAAATCAACTTCCACTTGTATTTTTTCTGCTGAGCTATGCCAGTAAATATTTTTAAAGACAGCTGACAGTGTCTTTGAGAAGATATTCTGTCACATACTACAAAAATCTTGCACATCTTGCACAGGGCAAGATATAGATAAGGTCACCCCTCTCCTCAGAGTTTAGTTGGCCACCACTGCTCTCTGTCACCAACTGCCTCCCACGGCTGCTGGGAGAGCAGCCCAGCAGGACTGGAAGTGCCAAGGAAACTGTGCTAGGCTGGTTAGTGACTTTCATATTTGAAAAACAAGACAGATTTTATTTCTAGTTTGAATTTATCTGGCTTCATTTAGCCACCGAGTCTGTTTCAGCTTTTGTCAGCCAGATTAAAGGAGTCTTTTCCTCTTGGAGGTACTTGAAGAGCTCAAGACACCTTTGTCATCTTTGACATCTTTACAGAGATGACCCAGTTAGACCTCCTGAGCAGTGGAGATGGGTCTAATGCCCTCATTCTTCTCCCCCTTCCACCTTCTTTTGCACCACTTCCCTGCCTGGTTTAGTGGGCAGGATGCCTCTAGTCAGGAGGCTGGAAGCTACTTGGTTTTCCAGAAACACTGGAGGAAAGCTGCCACCAGGCCTGCCACTGTGGCCAGCACAATGAAGGAGACGGCACCTGCCCACATACTGGGCTGGTGCCCCTTGACTTGTTCCAGAGCCTCCGTGGGGATCATGTTGGTGAAGTTCAGCATGAAGCCCAGCGTCCATCCAATGTCTGTGTTTGCTGCCTGAGGTGAGAGAGCAGAGGAGATCATCCAAAAGTGCCTCTCCCAGGCACTGGTAGCTTCAGTGCAAGGGACTGACAGGCACCTCTCCTGTGAGCTGCCCCAGCTGTGATTTCACACATGGACCTGGCTGTGGTGAACCTGGTCTTACCAGCATCAGTTACACAGCGAGCTTTCCTGTCTGCCTCCCTATGGGCTAAAAGGCAGCTGAACACGGATCACTGCTCTGGTCCAGATGTGCCTCTGCGACCTGCACGTGATTTTGGATCTGAGCTTTCCTTCTCCCCCATGGTCCTTCAAATTTGGTCATATTCTGGTTCTAAGGGGTCATGGAACCTCTATCACCTCTCTGATGCTCAAGTCAATTCTGTCCAACATCAGAGACCAAAGTGGCCAAATCCTGTTCTGCACTTCTCTGACCTGTTAAAATTAACTTACATTTACACCAGAGTAAGTGAGAAGCAAGCTGGTGTCGGAGGTTTGGGGCAGCTAAGAGTGAAGCTGTGCTGGGGCCACTGGGTAGCAGCCATGAGACAGGGACACACTTCTGATGCAGGGATGCTGCTCCTGAGCATGTCTTCAGGCCCCGGGCAAGGATGCAGCCGCAGCTGCCTGCCTGCTCCCACTGCCCCCAGGGTGTTTACCTGCCGGCTGAAGTGGATGTTGCTCCACGTGTGCTCATTAAACTTGTAGCCATCAAGCAGCAGCGTCAAGATATAAATCGCCATGGAGCAGTATTTGTGTAGGAACTTGTCCTCCTGTGGGAAGGTCTCTACCAGCTGTGGGGCCATTGGGGACACAGTGCAAGGGGGAATGAAACAGATGCTCAGAAACACTCCCTAGCCCAGGAAACAGCAGTACATGTGCTTCCTGAGCAGACATTTGGGACAGGACAAGCACAGGGCTCCTTGTTGCCCTTCACAGGGTTCTCACCTCTGCCCAGGTCTTGTTGCAGAAGGTCTGGATTGTGGAGTTGACATCACTGAAAGACTGCTGGCTGGTCAGGTTCAAGAAGTGGAAGGTGTAGTAGAACCCAGCGAAGGCCTGGAGGATAATGGGAGATGGTAAAAGCCACATCTCCTTCCTCACCCTAAAAAAAGAGCTGGGGGCCCCTCTTGCCTGGGGACAGAGTCCCATGCAATTCCCAGGGTTCTGTATCCAGCACCCACCTGCTGGTCTACCAGAAAGTCTTGGAGCTGGTTGACAAGCCCTGGGGGTGCTGCTTGCACTCTGAGCTAGCTCAGACTGGCTCCCTGGCTCAAGATCTTCCCATTTCCCTCAGGGAGGGCTGGGACATCAAAGGAGGTATAAACCACCCCCCGACATAGGAGAAGAGGTTTGCAGATAGGACCAGCTCTGGGGTCCCCTCTCTCCCCACCCCTTCCCACAACCAGTGGCAGAGGAGACGCCCACCCTCCATCCCACCCCTGCCACAAGGACGGGGGCTCCTTACGAAGAACTGTCCCCGCACAGGCGGCTGATAAACCCCGTTGAACCCGCACGTCCTGTTGGCCCCACAGGTGAAGTTGAAGAGTTTCCTGATGGCGGTGCTGCACGCTGCTGGGTCCCCTGTCCCTATCACTGTGAGGACCTGTGCAGGGCTGGGTGTGCTCGGTGCACGGACACAGGGACTGTTGTAGAGGTCTGACGTGGTGACGTTCTCCTGGTATCCCGTGGGGTAGCAGGGGTGTGATATCTCCTGGGAAGATGGGCTGCCCTGGAGAGAGTGGGAGCCATTAATGGGGCATGGTGTGGAATGCCAGTGAGACCCTACCCCAGAGCCCGTCCTGTGTTTAGACATTCCAAAAAGCAGGATCTAGGCCCTAGGAGGATTTGAGAAGAAGCAGGTTCCATCCTTTACATGACTAACCTGCCCATGGCTTTTGCCAGTCCTGCTGTTGGCCCCACCACTGAGCTGTGCTGGGGTGGCAATGCCACTGCCAGCCTGTGCCTCCCCACGGGGGTGGCACCCTGCTCCTTAGGGCAGCATGTGTTCTCTGCCTGCACAGAGAGCTTGTTGCTCATGGCATTGGCTCTGTCCCACCTGCATCTTGCAGGCTGTAGCCCTGAAAGGACCAAAGATGCATCCCACCTGCACACTCCCTGAGCATGTCTGTCTCCCGCAGCGCTGGGCTGTGCGCTCTGCCCGAGGTGAAACAGGAGCACACTGCTTAGTGGTGGAGCGGTGTGCAGGAGGTGTGTTGGGAATCCTCTTTCCAGTCAGAAATTGAGGAAGGGCAAGTGAATGGGGAGAGGGAAGAACCTAACAATACAGATGGGCTTGGGAAATGATGAAAAATGCCATTACATTTCAACATCTGGGGAGAAGGGAGCCCTAGCAGGGAACCACCACTACCTGTCACCCAAATGAGAGAATTTTTTCGTTCAGTAGATAAAATCTAAGGCTCTCCCATGTCTTTAAATTTGTGAAAATTCCCAATTCCCTAACACTTTTTCCACAGGCATGCCCAAAATTTCTGGAAGACGTTTTTCATGGCAATGGCAAATGGCTGAGCAGACCCTGGTGACCAGTGGATGCAGTACCTTGTGGAGATCTGCCAGCAGCATCTTCAAGGCCTGCGTCTGCCCGTAGCAGAGGTAGCTGTGGGTGTAGAGCGAGTAGTTGCTGCCGTACAGCCTGAAGAAGGTGGAGGTGCTGTTGTCCTCAGTGGTGACTCCAGGCTGGAAGGTTATTTGTGTTGAGGCACCTCCAAGGTCCAGAGCTCCGAGAACCTCTGTGTCCCGTGGATGTTCCCATTTCTCTGCAAAGGAATACTGGCCCAATAAGACAGCAAGTGTTAGTCTGAACTGGAGGGAGTCACAGTCTCTGACCCTTCCCTCAAGATTTTGTGGGCTCAGAAGACCCTGAGGGACCTTCTACATCCTGTCTCCCTGTTTAACCCATTTCTGCCTATGTCCTTGACCCACAAAGATCTCCATGTAGCACTGAAGTCTGGCCCCTTGGTTGCTGCATGTCGTCAGGGGTCCAGAGACTTTGAGGAGCAAAAGAACAACACCTTCATCTGGGGTCTAAAATCGATGCCTCCCTGTGATACCAAAATTGACCCATATGTAAGTGGAGAGCACTGGGCCAGGCTGAGCTGCACACAAAGACCGTTGATTCTGTTAATCACACCAGTGGAGTTGAATCTGCAGTTCACAACCACAGGCTACATTTGGGTAATTAGTGCTCGAAACTACATTTTTTTGTCCTCTGGGAATAAAAAAAAACGGCTGTAGCTCAGACAGGGATATATACTCTGCCTGTATACACCGCTCCTCCACCCTCTCCCCAAGCTCACACCTTGACAAGCGTCTCCAGCAGGTAGTTGATGGTGATCCAGCCGAAGGAGCCCTCCTCGTTCCCCGTGAGGATCTGAGCTCCACGGAAGTCCACAGGGTACTTGCCAATGGCCTTGGAGACCTCGGCGAAGACCTGCTCAGCCTTGGTGCTGTTCTGCTCCCTGCCCAGGGAAGGAGATAAATACCGTGCAGCGGAGGAGGCAATGGCCAGGGAGCTTTCAGAGCAGGGCTAACAGCAAGGGGCTGCTGTCCTCTGCGGAGGAGCGGTGGTGCTCAGAGACAAGGCACATCCCCATCCATCGCTGCCCTGCCTGCAGGACATCTCCTGCAAGCTGCCAGATCCCTCAAGTGGTGCACCAGGAGTCTCCCCAAAAGCGCTGCCCGCGGGCTCTGCCTAAGCATGCGGGAAGGTCAAGGCAAGTCTGGCGAGGAGGCTCATCCACCTCTGGGGCTGCTGCCAGGCTGGTGCTGGGCTTGGCTGGGGGGTTTCTCTATGGGCACGGCGAGCGGCTCTCCTGGACACCCCGGCAGACTGCAGATGTGGATGCTCTGCCCATCACCATGGCCTGCCCGGGCAGCAGCCCCTGATACCCGCAGCCCCCTGTCCCAGCCCCCTGTCCCAGCCCCCTGCCCCGGCTACAATGCAGAAACGCGCGGTAGGGAAGGGGTTGGGGGTGGTTGGCTCGGGGCGGTGCCAGTACCTCAGCAGCCGCATGCCCGCTGTGGCCCCCAGGTAGGTGGGGGTGTCCCGCTGCTGCTCTGCCGGGATGATCTTCATGGCCTTGTCCAGGCAGGGCTTCAGGCTGGCTCCAGCCTCAGCGGGGTTGTCTGCATAGCTAGAGATGCCTTCTCCTGCAAGAGGGCACCCCGTGATGGAGCGAGCTCAGTGCTGCCAGGACACCAGACAGCAGGGGACATATCCACCCATAAAGCCCCAGGGCTTTTTCCCCATGTACCCAGGCTAGTTGTGCCCTTGCCAAGGGTGTCCCCGGAAGGGCAGTTCTCAGAGCTGTCCTGCCTGGAGGCAGCATGTGTGCCACTGCACACTGTGGGAGCAGGCGGTGAGCTCCTCCTCTGGACAAAGCGGGAGGGCTGCTCTGTGAGTCTTGTGATGCGGATGCTTAATCCCAGGGAAGCCGAACTACTCAAAGGCGACCAGCCAGTCCTGCAGGACTTGTGGACAAACAGAGCAGTTCCTTATTTGGAAGGAAGGGGAAGGGACAGGCTCTCCTTTGTCCTGCAGAGGACACGCAGGAGGGCACACAGAGCCCATACACATACACAAATGTGCCCTTTGCACCACTTGAGTTTCTATTTTTAGAGCCTGGCACTGGATCTGAGCACCCAGCATGGTCCTGCGGTGGGTAGGGACAGGCTCTGGGATGGAAATATCACTATTTACCTTCCCCCAAGATTTGCACACCATTATTGCCATTAGCCCACGCACCCTCTCCCTTATACTTTGCCCTCTTCTAGACCTTTGCAGTTAACCAGTAACTGCCACACCACCATCGCAGAGCATGGATTTGAGGGCAAGGCGAGCTCTGAGCCCTCTCTGCCCAGGCATCTTTGTCCTGGACTGGTGGCCTTTGCCAGCCCCTGCCCAGCTCCATGTACCATTTAGTTGACCCTACCTTCCCTCACTAGCCTGGTCCTTTCCTCCAGAAAGACCAGTCCTTGTGCCAAAGCCTGACAGCACCTTTGCATAGGAAAAATACCCCTTTGCATATTTATAAAGGCCCGATAAATAAATGCCCTTTGGGGCATTTACTGTTTACCATGCCTGGCATGAAGCAGCCAGCTAGCCTTGGTGCGCACTCACCAGGCGCGGTGCAGGCCTCCACCTGGGACACGATGCCGGTGCCGTTCTCCTTGTCTGCGGGCCACCGGTAGATGTAGAGAGCTGTGTGCGTGGAGCCAGCATCAAACACCAGACCGTACTGCGGGAGGGAGAGGGGACAGGGGGTGTCAGGACGTGCAGAGGAGTTTCACCTGCCACAGAGTGAGGGGAGCTCCAGGAACCTCGAGTGGCCAAATGAAGAGTGTCACCAGAGCAGGGAAAGCCCTGTGGCACTGCAGCACCAGCTGTGTCAGGGACAAGGCCCCATCACAAACCCTTTGAGCTGTCAGTGCTCTGTGGTGAAAAGGCTGTATGTGCCATAGAGCCAGTGACAGGGATCAAACTCTGCCAGAGTGACCTGGCGTGCCAGCCCACACGGAAATTTTTTCCCATCTCAGTGACAAATAGCACAGCCTGCCTGAAACCTGGGGAAAATCCTACACCAAAGGGCAGCCAGCACCCAAGCGAGAGCGGGCAGCTACGCTCCTCCCAAGGACCCTACCTTGGTGCTGGGAGGCAGAAACACATCCTTCACATTCACGACGCTCAGAATGAGGGCAATGATGCTGAAGACACAGGTGGCTGCCAGAAGACCTGCAACGGTTTTGGCTTTGTAGTCCATTCCTCCTCCAACCTGCAAGAACAGCCCCAACTCCCAGCTCACACCTCTGCATTTGCAAGGCCAGTTTTGAAGTGCAGTCTCGTGGATGGCTAGGGGACCTGTCAAAATGGGACTTCCCCTTTCCCTTCAAGGGCTTGAAGCCATTCTCTGGTGCGTGACTGTTCTTATGGGAGACTCTTTGCAGTCTTGGGGCTCGGACACCCTCTCCTTCTGAGCACTCTCTCCCTAGGTGATTTTCAGCATGGCCTTTGCATCCCTGCCTTCTCAACTGCAGTCCTTCAGGCCCCTCTCTGCATGCAGCCTGGAGTCCATCCCTCTGCCCTACTTAAACTACCAGCTGGGTGGCAGGTCAGCATCTCCCTTCCCAGCATCATCACTGGGGGAAGCACAGCAGTGGCTAGCAGGAGTCCCAGACTGGGAGCAGGACCATGCCCTGGCAGATTCCCAGAGCCACATCCCTCTAGCACCCACATGCTGCCATCGTACCCTTCACTCTCACAAAACCTGTCCTACAATTCTTGGGACCATCAGGTCACATCTGTTGCCCAACAGGCCCAGACTGTTCCTGGAGGGTCGTCTTTGCTCCAGGCAGGGGAACAGCATCTCCAGCCATGTGTCTCCTGCCTGGTCCAGATCTCTGCAGCTCTTGGTGATGCTACAGCAGGTCAGCAGACATGCAGGGACAACGTCTTTGCCTGCAGGTGACCCCCAAGCCTCTCCTGCAGCCCCAAGGGCAGGCAGAAAGCTCCTGGTGACCTGGGCACACGCAGCCCTGTAGCCAAGCTGGCATGCTGGCAGCCATAGCATTGCATGGGCAGGCAAGGCTTGTGGGGTGTGGGGGGGCCCTTGGGGACCAGAATAGGTCCTGCATCCCCTGCTCATCTGGCCGGAGGTCAGCTCCTGGCAGAATCAGCCATGAGGCATCAGTAAGAAACTGCAGCAAAGAAGCAAAGCCAAAGGGTCTGGTTCTCTGCAACAGCCTCAGCACACAGCATCTGACACATCCATGTGCTCAGCACCCCACAGCTGGTCCGGATGTGCTTTTCTAAATGCGTAGTTCACCCTCCTCCTCCTGCCCTGCCCTGCTCTGTGCCACCAGCCGCACAGGCTCCATGCCTGCGGGGAGCCAAGCTGAGCCCTGTCCACGGCGTTAGGCTGCCAGACAGACTCCAGCTGAGCAGTGAATGCCCCAGGAGCCCTGGACACAGCCTAGAGAAGTGGTTCAACCCAATAAATGCATCGGGGTGGCACTTGGGTGCTGTCACTTGGTTACACAATTCTTCTGCGAGTGCATAAAAACACAGAGAAATTCTGTTGCCCTTTCACCAGGATATGTCAGTGGCTTGAATAGGAAAGACCTTTGGCAAGGTTGAAGGAGATGATGGTTCCTGTTTGGAGTCAGCATCTCCGATGGCAAACACAGGTGACCAATTTCCTGCATGACATGAGGTGTATAATGATGGATAGCAGCTGTTCTCTTCTGGCCCATGTCATGGTACACTATGGTACAGCAAACCCTTATCAGACCTTACCCTACAGGCAGGAACCCTCCCCTGTACAGTGGCTGTGGCCACAAGGGATCACATGGAAGCAGCTGGTGAATGCCTAGATTGTTACATCTCCAGTCCTATCAGCCCTGCTAGAGTTTGCCCAGATATAACTGTGGTTGGGGTGAGATTACCCTGCTCCAGGTAACACAGCAATGGCAAAAGTCCCCAGCCCAGCCCAGCCCACATCTTGGAAAATTCTGTCCCAGGCACTGTGCAGTGGAACAATACAAAATGGTGATAAATTGCACCATCCTGCATGCAGGACTGGGGGGGGGAAATGGGCTCCACCTGTTCTGGTAGGGACTAATTTTCATTTTGACTGATCAGGAAGCAACATCCAAAGGCAACACAGATCCAGCAAGACCTGAGGAGGAGCGCAGAGCATGGGGAGGGGGCCCAGCGGGTGGAAAACAATTCAAGGTGCGTGAGGAGCTGATGGATTTGCCCAGCCCTTCAGGAACACCTCGGGGCTGGCCACACTGATACCTGCTGCTGTGGTGGCAGGTTCAGTTGATCAGCAGGGATGGGAAGATGGTGGTGATGCCTCCAGAGCTAAAGAAGAGGCATGTGGCAGCATGGTGCCAGAAGGAGCCATTTCCTGGCCATTTCAAGGTGTGGAAAGTTCACAGCTGTGCACAGTGCTTGGGCTGGTTTTGCACTTGTTTGTGTCCAACTGGGCACACTGGAGTGCTCTGCAAACACTGGGGGGACGTCCCTCACCTTGCAGCGTCCCTCTCAGGGAGGGACGGAGGGTGTAAAAGGAACAAGCTTTAGAAAACTTTTTGCTCTTAGGATATTATTAATAGCCGAAATAATTAATAAATAGATATTGTTTTATAGGTTTAATTAATAGAGCACAGGTGCTCTAGGAATAATACTGACAGATTAAGCAATTTAGAGAAGCTAGGTAATGAAAAGCTAGACATAGATTAAGTATATGTTAAATAGAACATTTTCAGTCTTTTCTCAGAAGTCTAAAAGTGAATTATGATTAAGATTGTTCAGAAGATAAGTAACTATGATGACTGAAGACTGCATCAGTGAGCAGTGGTGTCTGAAGAGGAATTAGAACAGCAGGATAAGAACTAGCCAAAACTGTGGAATACAATGGATTTTCGAAACTGATGATGAATTAAGAGCTGAAAGTTCCTGGAAAATCACCAAAGACTCTGTGTATTGTATGTTATATCATATATGTAGTGGGCGCTTTTTGTCAGCTGTTGCCACTCCCTGAGGTGATGGCTCAACACAGAGCTGTTAGTAAAGCAAACCTAGAGATACCCACAGTCTGGTGAAATCCTTTAACAGGGGGCTTCAGCATTCGGGAGGAAAGGTTCAGAGGCACTGCTGGATCTGTACTGTCTGTTTCCCAGGAAAATGGGAAGCTGACTCCCTCACTGTGCACATTTGGGATTTGAAAGTCAAAAGGGCTCTTAAAATTATAAGGAAGAGGGTGAACATGCATGCTGGGAGCATCTTTGCCAGACAAAGGAGTCCCCTGCCTCCCACCTCTCCCGCCAGTGCTGGGACACAGCAGTGCCCTCCATGCCCCATCTACGTCCCCTCCATGCCCCGTTTACATCCCCTCTGTGCCCCTGTGTCCCCTCACTCCCTGGGCCACCCCTGCCCTCTCCCTGCTGCCCCTCCAGCCCATGGAGCGTGTCCATCCCCAGCACCCGGCTCCGCTGCTGGCCAGGGCCCACCCGGGGCTGAGCCCACTCCCTCCCAGCAGAGCCCCGCGGAGAGGCTCCCCGGCGCGGCCCCTGCCCACGGCTCACCCCGGCTGCTCCCGGCTGCTGGTCCCGGCCCCGCCGCCCTCGCCCCGGTGTCAGCGCACCTGGAGTGCGGGGCCCAAATCCCGGGACAAAGGCTGCCCCGCGTCCCCAGGACGGCCCTCCCCTTGGCCCCGGACCAGCAACCAGCCCAGGAGAGCTCTCCCCGCCGCAGAGCTGAGGTGGAAACCGTCTGGCATTAACCACTTCGCTGCTGGAGAGGCGGCTCTGCCTGGGGGACCTCACCCACGGGGTGCCCCGTGGAGCTCGTGACAAGCCCAGCCTGCACCTCAGCCGCTGGGGAGACAGCGAGGAGGGCGGCCCGGGACAGGGGGGCAGCTGAAGTCTGGGACCCCCCCAGACCTGCACCCCGCTGTCACCTGGCTCTGCCCTACCCCGCGCTGCCCCACTGCAGGCAGGGGCAGAAAGGACCTGGCAGGTGGGGGGGACCTGACCCCGTGGCTGGGACCTGTCCCCACGGTCATGGCCCGCGGCCAGCGGCTGTGTGTCCCGGTGGCCAGGGACCTGTCTCCACAGCCATCCACGGGGACCCATCCCCACGGCGAGAGATTCACCTTCCCCACGGCCAGGGCCACATCCCCCTGGGGCGGTGCAGGCAGCGGTGCAGGCAGCGGTGCAGGCAGCGGTACAGGCAGCGGTGCAGGCAGCAGTACAAGCAGCGGTGCAGGCAGCAGTGCAGGCAGCAGTACAGGCAGCAGTGCAGGCAGCGGTGCAGGCAGCGGTGCAGGCAGCGGTGCAGGCAGCAGTGCAGGCAGCGGTGCAGGCAGCAGTACAGGCAGCGGTACAGGCAGCGGTGCAGGCAGCGGTACAGGCAGCGGTGCAGGCAGCGGTACAGGCAGCAGTACAGGCAGCAGTGCAGGCAGCAGTACAGGCAGCGGTGCAGGCAGCAGTGCAGGCAGCAGTGCAGGCAGCGGTACAAGCAGCGGTGCAGGCAGCAGTGCAGGCAGCGGTGCAGGCAGCGGTACAGGCAGCAGTACAGGCAGCGGTGCAGGCAGCAGTGCAGGCAGCGGTGCAGGCAGCAGTACAGGCAGCAGTACAGGCAGCAGTAGAGGCAGCGGTACAGGCAGAGGTGCAGGCAGCAATACAGGCAGCGGTACAGGCAGCGGTGCAGGCAGCAGTACAGGCAGCGGTACAGGCAGCAGTGCAGGCAGCAGTACAGGCAGCGGTACAGGCAGCGGTGCAGGCAGCAGTACAGGCAGCGGTGCAGGCAGCGGTGCAGGCAGCGGTGCAGGCAGCAGTACAGGCAGCAGTGCAGGCAGCGGTGCAGGCAGCAGTACAGGCAGCAGTACAGGCAGCGGTGCAGGCAGCGGTGCAGGCAGCGGTACAGGCAGCGGTACAGGCAGCGGTGCAGGCAGCAGTACAAGCAGCGGTGCAGGCAGCAGTGCAGGCAGCGGTACAGGCAGCAGTACAGGCAGCGGTACAGGCAGCGGTACAGGCAGCAGTGCAGGCAGCAGTACAGGCAGCGGTACAGGCAGCAGTACAAGCAGCGGTGCAGGCAGCAGTACAGGCAGCGGTACAGGCAGCAGTACAGGCAGCGGTACAGGCAGCAGTGCAGGCAGCAGTGCAGGCAGCGGTACAAGCAGCGGTGCAGGCAGCAGTGCAGGCAGCGGTGCAGGCAGCGGTACAGGCAGCAGTACAGGCAGCGGTGCAGGCAGCGGTGCAGGCAGCGGTGCAGGCAGCGGTACAGGCAGCAGTGCAGGCAGCGGTACAGGCAGCGGTACAGGCAGCGGTGCAGGCAGCAGTACAGGCAGCAGTACAGGCAGCGGTGCAGGCAGCGGTGCAGGCAGCAGTACAGGCAGCGGTACAGGCAGCAGTGCAGGCAGCGGTGCAGGCAGCGGTGCAGGCAGCAGTACAAGCAGCGGTGCAGGCAGCGGTGCAGGCAGCAGTACAGGCAGCGGTGCAGGCAGCGGTGCAGGCAGCAGTGCAGGCAGCGGTGCAGGCAGGCCGGGGTGCAGCCGCTGTTACAGGCAGTGGCTGCCGCTGCCTTCCCGCTCCCACGCTGTCCCGCAGGAAGCGCCAAGCTCCCGCCCCGGGCGGGCCAGGAAAGCAACCCGGACATCCGAGGCCAGCACAGGCCTCACTTTCACTTTGCACCGCTCTGCTGGGCCGGTGCAGGCAGAGCTGCGCAGGCAGGGCCGGCAGGGCCGCCCTCAGGCCGTGCCCGGGGCAGGCAGGCAGAAGGAGCAGCAGGCTCTGTGCCGCTACGTCCGAGGAAGGAGGGGTGCTCCCAGCACAGGTAAGGGGGAGGCTGGCAGGGACCGCGGCCACCCTCTCCCTGCGGGCAGGGCAGGAGGAGCCTTTGCCCCTGTCCTTTCCCAGGACGGAGCTGACGGCCTGGGTTCAGCCCCGCTCTGGGACGCGTGTTGCTCTTCTGCCAGCCAAGGGGCAGGGTCACGGTCTCCAGACCGGCTGCTCCATGTCCTGGGGGGGTTTAGGGGATGTGCGGTTCCCAAGCTGCTGGGAGAAGGGGACCCTGGGAGGAGCTGGAGAGACAGGGCAGGGGCTGCCCTTGCAAAGACCATTCCTGCCCGCAGCCCGGCGTAGAGATGCAGACGCGCCTGCTTAGGGCGGTGGGCTGGAGCTCGGTGGCCATCCTGGGGGTGCTGGGGGTGGCCGTCTTCCTCCTGATCCTGACCCTGGCGCAGGATGCTGCCCTTCCTCCGAGGAACAAAGTAGGTGCCCGGTGGGACCTGGGGAATGACCACCGGCCCCTTTCCACCCCTTATCCATCCATCAGCCCTGCCTTCCTCTCCATTTGCACGTCTTCCCATGACCAGCCAAGCTTTTCTGGGCTTAACCTAATCAACGCAGCATTGGACAGATCAGCCACCCCCACCTTAAGCCACAGTCCTGGCTCCTTGTAAAGGAAGGGAGAGAGAAGAGCAGCCTTCTTTCTGGGGCTGCTGTTTGCCACCCCAGAGCACTTTTCTCTGTTTTCAGACATCCAGATCATGTGGTGGGTTTACATCTCTCTCTCATGTAGCTTTCTGATGGCTTTTGCAGACTCTTATAAAATAGGGTTTGTGAGATTTGACACTTGTGAGGTCTGTGAGCAGCTTTGGCAGCCTGAGCCCTCGGGGACATGTCTGAATTCCTCCCTGCTCTGCAAATCACCCTGCTGACCTGCACATCTCCCCTTTCTGAGCTTTAACTCCCTTGAATGATTAAATCGGGGGAATTAGTGGTTGGGTGGGGCTGCTAAAGGGAAGATGGACATGCAAACCTGGCTACTTGTGTTCATGCACAGGCAGTGAGAGCAGAAGCTCTCAGAAACTCCTTGGTGCAGCCCCAAGCGTGCTGTGACCCCCTGTCCCCTCTCCCTCCCCCAGTACGGTCTGGTGTTTGATGCTGGCTCCACGCACACAGCTCTCTACATCTACCGGTGGCCCGCAGACAAGGAGAACGGCACCGGCATCGTGTCCCAGGTGGAGGCCTGCACTGTGCCTGGTGAGTGTGCTCAGACATGCTCGTCCCTCTCTCCCAGACAACAGGATCGCTGCCCCAGACTCTCACAGCATTGTTGGCGATCTGAGTCTTTCAGCCTGTGCTGGGCCAAAGCGAGATTGGTCTGGCGGAAGAACAAAAGTAAAGTGTTAGGGAAGACAGTTTGCACCTCAGGGAGCCCTACAGTAAATGGGGGACCCAAAGGTGGGTAAGGAATTTGGCTGCCAGTTAGCACAGTTCCTGGAGCCAGTCCAGTCTGGCAGCATCAACTCGCACCTTGGGATGTTGGATGTGCAGTTTGCTCCTTCTCCAGTGCAACTGCTTCCTTGGCTCTTCTTCCTACAACATCTCTTCACAGCTTCTTTCATAATATGCGGCTTTATGTTCCCACAGGGCCTCCTAAAATCTCTGAAGAAGTCCCTAAACATTACTGAGTTTCTGCTGTATTTTTGTATGTGGTTCCTAACTGCTCTTTGGGTCAGCAGTTTTCATTTTGGTATCTGTACAGCACCAAACACAGCAGAGTTTTGGACTGTGATTGGGACATCTGAGTATTGCCAAGGAGGTCCATAGAACTCCCTGGGCCTAGGGAATGACTGGACATGTCCCCTGCTGTCCGGTGTCCTGGCAGCACTGAGCTCGCTCCATCACGGGGTGCCCTCTTGCAGGAGAAGGCATCTCTAGCTATGCAGACAACCCCGCTGAGGCTGGAGCCAGCCTGAAGCCCTGCCTGGACAAGGCCATGAAGATCATCCCGGCAGAGCAGCAGCGGGACACCCCCACCTACCTGGGGGCCACAGCGGGCATGCGGCTGCTGAGGTACTGGCACCGCCCCGAGCCAACCACCCCCAACCCCTTCCCTACCGCGCGTTTCTGCATTGTAGCCGGGGCAGGGGGCTGGGACAGGGGGCTGGGACAGGGGGCTGGGGGTATCAGGGGCTGCTGCCCGGGCAGGCCATGGTGATGGGCAGAGCATCCACGTCTGCAGTCTGCCGGGGTGTCCAGGAGAGCCGCTCGCCGTGCCCATAGAGAAACCCCCCAGCCCAGCCCAGCACCAGCCTGGCAGCAGCCCCAGAGGTGGATGAGCCTCCTCGCCAGACTTGCCTTGACCTTCCCGCATGCTCAGGCAGAGCCTGCGGGCAGCGCTTTTGGGGAGACTCCTGGTGCACCACTTGAGGGATCTGGCAGCTTGCAGGAGATGTCCTGCAGGCAGGGCAGCGATGGATGGGGATGTGCCTTGTCTCTGAGCACCACCGCTCCTCCGCAGAGGACAGCAGCCCCTTGCTGTTAGCCCTGCTCTGAAAGCTCCCTGGCCATTGCCTCCTCCACTGCACGGTATTTATCTCCTTCCCTGGGCAGGGAGCAGAACAACACCAAGGCTGAGCAGGTCTTCGCCGAGGTCTCCAAGGCCATTGGCAAGTACCCTGTGGACTTCCGTGGAGCTCAGATCCTCACGGGGAACGAGGAGGGCTCCTTCGGCTGGATCACCATCAACTACCTGCTGGAGACGCTTGTCAAGGTGTGAGCCTGGGGAGAGGGTGGAGAGGGGTGGAGGGGGTCTCCCCTCCCTGCTGTGCTGCAGTCTGACCTGGGAAGCCAATGTCCTTGTGGTCACCCTGTGCCGGGTCCCCGTGGGTAACTCCTAGTGCTGGGCAGCGCTCCTTCACAGGCAAGTGGACCCACCCACCAGCAGAGAATGTGGTTGGAGCTCTGGATCTTGGTGGAGGTTCAACCCAGATCACTTTCGTTCCTGGGACCACCATAGATGACAGCAGCACGAGATCCCTCCTCAGGCTGTACGGGACCAACTACTCCATTTACACCCACAGCTACCTCTGTTACGGACAAAAGCAAGCCCTGAAGATGCTGATGGCATCCTTGCACCAGGTAACTGCCTCCAGCCTTGTGCTCCTCAGCTACAGCCTGAGCCCTGATCTCACTGAACTAGGCAGGCAGCACCCGCTGGGTGTGACGATGACTGGGCTTTGTGCCTTTGTGCCAGCCCCTGTGAGGATGGGGGGTACAATAGGGCCACCATGGCAGGAGCCATCCCAGGGGTGACCCAACAGCAGAGGGCAGGGTTGAGACAAGATGGAGGTGGACATCCCAGAGCAGGATGCCTGACCACAGGGCTTTGGGGATGGTGGGTGCCTGGGGGCCCTGTCCCAGGGCTATCTTGCCCAACAGATCTCCATTCCTGTCCTGATGGAGGGGCTGTGTCAGCCCAGCCTCAGTCACAGGGGGCTGGAAGGACCCAGCCCTGGAGGAGGGAACCTGATAGGTGCTGGGAGGCTGGGGAAGACCCAGAGAGGTTTTTTAGCACTGGTTTAATGAATAACTTGGTTTTATGGGTAGAAAGTGAACCTGCTGGTCTTCAGCAGGAGGTGCTGGCCATGGGAGAGTGAAGTGGTGTACAGGGGGACACTAATGTCCATAGCTTGGCTGTGGGGTGAGGGCTCAATGCCAAGTCGTGCTGGTTGGAATGGGTAAAAGAACATGTCCAGAGCACATTGCAAAGATAAACCAGTGTCCATTTTGATTTTGCTTAAACAGCTTCTCAGCTTTCGCTCTCCTCTGAGTCTTGGTGACCCTACAAAGGAAGAGTAGGGGCAGAATGGGTCTACAGTCAGCACAGGATACAAACCCCCAAGGCCTTGGGCGTGTGACCATCACTGTAGCGGATCCCTGACCACAGCGTGGTCACACCATGCTTGTCCTCATGATTCTGTGCCTGCACCCTGCGGACAAGACCCCATGGTTGGTGGGGCCACCATGCTAGTGTCCTGCCTCTGGCTGTGGGAACAGGAGCTCTCTGTGGGCTGTTTCTCTCATTCCCATCCTCATCCTCAGTGCCAGGGCAATGCTAACAGCTCCCACTCTCTCCAGGGCAGCCCATCTCCCCAGGAGATATCACACCCCTGCTACCCCACGGGATACCAGGAGAACGTCACCACGTCACACCTCTACAACAGTCCCTGTGTCCGTGCACCGAGCACACCCAGCCCTGCACAGGTCCTCACAGTGATAGGGACAGGGGACCCAGCATCGTGCAGCACCGCCATCGGGAAACTCTTCAACTTCACCTGTGGGGCCAACAGGACGTGCGGGTTCAACGGGGTTTATCAGCCGCCTGTGCGGGGACAGTTCTTCGTAAGGAGCCTCCGTCCCCATGGCTGTGGCAGGGGTGGGGGGTTTTGGGTCACCAGAGGCTGTCCACGACCCCAGGAAAATTGCTGTATGAGAGAAGTCTGAATAGGGCCAGGCCTGAAAGCTAGGATGTGCCCTGTGCATGGAGACAGGCAGGGTGCTCACCAGTGTGTCAGGCAGGCCCAGACCTCTCTTGTCACAGTACCAATCTCTTTCAGTGTGGGGAGCAGTCCCAGGGCTCCTTCCCAGCAGGTCAGCAAGCATCACCCTGCTGTGCTGAGAGGTGGCCTTAAGCACCTGCAGAGCACCCGGAGGGAGGGGCGGGGAGGGGTGGCAGTGGCCTGGGTGCTTCACTGACTTGCTGCCTTTGGTCTTAAACACCCACAGGCCTTTTCAGGGCTTTATCACAACCTTCACTTTCTGAACCTGACTGGAGGGCAGTCCCTGAGCTTGGTCAATGACACCATCAGGGAATTCTGCATCATCAAGTGGGAGAAGGTGAGGTCCTGCCTAGGAGATGAAACCCACGTTTCACCTGGGCGCTGGGCAGCCTGAGGGCTCATCTGCAGCACATCCTCTGCTGCACAGAGAGCAGCTGGAGGGAGGTGGGAGGAACACAAAAATCTCTGGACAGGGAGAGAGATGGAAGAGCAGCCTGTAGCCTCCTGGGTCCTCCTTGCTCCCCAAGCTCAGGCACTCCTGGGTCTTTGCTACCAGCTGCACTGTGGGGCTCTTCCCCACAGCGTGGGTGTACAGAGCACTGCTCTGCACTGGCAGTTCCCCCCGGCTCTTCCACCTCTGCAGATGCAGGAGGAGTTCCCCACCATGAACAGGACTCACCTCCGTGACGTCTGTGCGGCAAGCTCCTACGTCCTCACCCTTCTCCTGCAAGGCTACAAATTCAACCACACGACATGGCTTGATATCCACTTTGTCCAGCAGGTAGGAAAGTGCCTGGCAGCCCCCAGCTTCCACGCTTCGTGCCATGAAATGACTTGTGCCCACGCTGTCACTGCCCCTGCTCTGTCTGCATGGAGGAGGAGGGAATAACGGGGCAGCACAGCCTGTGCCCAGGGCAGCTCTTGAGTTATGCTCACAGGCACCTGCCAGGAGGCCTGGCCTGGGCCATTTATGCCCTCCCCCAGCTTGTCTCACTAACAGAGTATCTGCAGCCCAGGGTGTGCACAGATAAGGTGGCTGTGGAGCAAGACCTGGGGGTGCAATAGTAAAGGTCTTCCCTGGTTCTCTGGCTTGCGTGGTACTTTTCAGCCTTTCACATCTCTCTTTGTTCTCTGTCTGCACAGGTTGCCAATGTAGATGTGGGCTGGACTCTGGGCTACATGCTCAATCTCACCAACATGATTCCCTCAGAGACTCCCCAGAGAGTTGTAGGGCTCCAGAGAAGCAACTGGGTAGCAGCCACAGTTTTACTGGCTGTCATGCTCATCCTCATCTTCTGCCTGCTCACAGTCATATGCTGCCAGAAAAACTCCGGTTATGAGAGTCTCTAGCAGCACCAGAGGCTGCCAAAGACACTTAGTCCTACCGTGATTGTGTGAGGAATTACAGACCTGGGAATCACCCCTATATGTCCAGAAGCTGTGAACTTGTAATGTGGGACACCTGTGTCCTGGCCTTGTGAGCTGGAACCAGCATAGGCTTTAAAAAATCCTCCTGTAGCTGTGTGCTGTCTGGTTTTCCTTTCCCCTCACTGTTGTTTGGAGATACTCTAGGAGATGAGGCATGGATATGTAGAGGCTCAGTGCTGTGGGTGTGGGGACCACAGTGCTGTGGGGCGGCTGGAGATGATGGGACCAGTGGGTCAGGGAAGGGAGAAGGGGTGTCTGAAAGCAACAGGATCATCATGAGGCTGGTTACAGCCTGCAGCAGATAGTGCGATAGTGCATGTGGGGCAGATGCGTCCTGCCCCATCCCAGGACAAGAGCCTGCATCACCCATGGCCACCAGGAGGATGGTCAGACACTGGAACAGGCTCCCCAGAAAGGTGGTTGGTGCCCCAAGTCTGTAAGTGTTTAAGAGGCATTTGGATGATGCCCTTAATAACATGCTTTAACTTTTGGTCAGCGGTGAAGTGGCCAGGCAGTTGGACTATGATCACTGTAGGTTCCTTCCAACTGAAAATATTCTGCTCTGTTCTATTTGGTGCCAGACAGAGGGGCAGTGGCAATGGGACTATGGGGGAAGCTGGCCTGGTAGATGGGACTCAGGCTCTGCCCAGGACTGGGAAGCCCTGTGAGGTGAGGGATGGCAGCAGCACCCTGCTCTCCCACACGAGGTTCCTCTCTGGTCCATCTGCACCCTGTCTGTGCCTGGCAGACATCCTCCCTCTCCAGCATACAGGGTGATGTGGGAACACTGGTGGGACATGTCAGGGCAGCTCCTGGGGCCCCCTTTACATTTTTGGAGAGTCCCACTGGTGTCCAGTGGATGGGTGAGGTGAGGACAGCCGAGCTCTCATCAGGAAAAGACCTGTCCTTGTGCCCTGCTGGCTCCTCTCTGAGGTATTGCAGATGTTGAGATGTCTCCAGGAACATCTCCCATAGCACTGAGCAATGTTGACTCTCTCCTAAGTCCCCATCATCACCAGCCCTTACCTGGAGGATGGAAACAATAAAATCATAACTATTCAGGAGCGAAGTAACAGGCATTCCCTCATTGGCTGCCCTTTACAGTGTTTATTTGGAGGATGAGAGCTGTGAGATGCCTGCCTTTCTGCAGACACCAAAGGTCAACTCCTGACTGCCAGAAGGCAAATAACAAGATGAATCATCCACACGGCAGATAATAAATGAGCAGATCCAAAGGCAAGGGTGCAGTTGTGGGCAGGACCCAGCTCAGCCACGTGCATGGGATCAGGGCAGGACTGCAGCCTGCTGGTGTCTCAGACTGACACCGTGGTGTCCAGGACTTCTGCTGGTGGGACAATGTTGTCTCCAGGAACATTGGTTCCTTTATCCCAGAAGAAAAGGAGGATGAGATGAGATGAGATGGACCCTCTGGGGAGGCATGGACCATGTTTCTGACTTTGGATGCTCAATGTGCCTTCTGTCTCCAAGACCATCAGATATGTCCAAACGATACACCCTCAGGAGAGCCAGCTGGGGTACCACAGAGCCTTGCAAGCCCTCATGCTGGCAGACCTGGCAGGGACCCGCCTGGCTGTTGGCAATTGTTCTCAGACCCAGCATTGCACTGGTCTGGGCCATTTATGCCCTCCCCCAGCTTGTCTCACTAACAGGGTATCTGCAGCCCAGGGTGTGCACAGATAAGGTGGCTGTGGAGCAGGACCTGGGGGTGCAACAGCAAAGGTCCTCCAAAGGTTCTCCAGCTTGCATGGTACTTTTCAGCCTTTCACATCTCTCTTTGTTCTCTGTCACCAAGTCACCCTGTCACCAAGTGCCTGCAGCTGTGCACTAACAGTCTGGCACTCTGGGAGCTCTTCCGTGGCCAGGCTGGCTCTCCATGGCCCCATGTGCCAGCCAGTGGGATGGAGGCCATATCTATAACAGGCACAGCAGTGTGAGGAGGCAGATAGGCATGGCTGGGGTTCCTGGGGTATGTGGAATGATCCCAGCAGGATTCCACAGGAGTGGAGATCCTCTGGAAACCTCACATGGTGCCTATCTGCATGTTGGGGCCAGTCCCATGGAAGGCCAAACCTCGATTCTTCAGGGCTGTAGAGAATCATGTGCTCATCATCCCTGAACCAGCCTCAGGCTGCCAGTCCCGCTGGCAGAAGCGCAGTGCACTGCAGTGCAGGGAGCCCTCCAGCCCCAACATGCTCCTGCCAGACTCTGAGAGGCAGTTGGGCTCCTACACCCACAAGAGCAGGAGCAGGGCAGCAAGCCCCAAGGCAAGGGTGAGGATGATGAAGGTGATGGCCGCAGCCCACAGGGAAGGAATGTGCCCCTTCACCTGTGCTGGAGGCTCTGCTGGGATCATGTTGGTGAGGTTCAGCATGTAGCCCAGCGTCCAGCCGACATCGGCACTCCCTGCCTGGCCAAAGAGAGAGGGGATGATGTTAGCCCCGCAGGAAAGCCACACCAACGACACAGGGCCACCTACTCCTGTACGGCCCAAATGGGATGCAGTAGCTGGCCCCCCACCCAGTGCCATGCTGGGATGTGGGGCAGGCAGGGACCTGGCTCTCACAGCACCCCAACGCAGGAAGCTGGCTCTTTTCCCCAGCACTGCCTCTACTCCTGCCTGCAGGCTGCGTCGCTGCCTACCTTCATCCGAAAGAAGATGTTGTTCCAGCTGGTCTCATTGAACTTGTAGGCGTCGAGGAGGAGTGTGAGGATGTAGTTGGCATTGGCGCAGTATTTAGGCAGTCGTTCAGGATTCTCTTTAGGGTAGCTAGAAGACAGCTGGGGTGGGGACACATTTGGGGAGGAAGGGAAGTCATTTGCACTTTCCATGCAGGGACAGTGTCCTGATGACTATTGCATGAGGGGCAACGGCTCCACAGTCACCAGCATCCAGAAAAAGACTTCTGGACCAGGCAGGAATTTTGGACCTGTCTGCATGGGGCAACTCCTTTGAGGAGGATTTACTCTCCACATAGAGAGACATACTGGAGCTCCTCCTGCCCCAGATCCTCCCATCTCAGCCTCCTCATGCAAAGGGCTCCTGCTCTCTGCCCCATGGTGGTCCTAGCACCTCTTGGCCTTATCCATGCCCATTTGACTTGTTTCCAGAGCGGTGCCAGCAGCTGACTCTCCTCTCAGCATCCTCCAGTGCTACAGACCCACCTCCATCCCCAGCTCCTGTGCTGGAGGAGAGATTTTGCTGCCTTCACCTGCCCTGGCTGCCCCTTCCTCAGTGTTGCATGAGCAAGGAGGGCCCCCAAGGGTGGGTGCAGGATGGTCCTGGCTCCCACACAGAGCTCAGGGATGGCTCCACTGTGTAGGGCACAGCTTAGCAATCCGTGAGCCTTGCCCTGGAGGGGTCCCTGCTCCTCTTTCCCCGCCCCAGAGCCCCTTTGCTTCTGAAGCTTCCCCACAGCCTTTCATTGTGGGGAACGTACATTTTCCCAGCTTCTTGTGCAGAAATGCTCGATGGTCTCCCTGACAGTGGCCAGCGATTGCCCCTTGGTCAGGTTGAGAAACTTGAAGTTATAGTAAAAGGCAGAGAAGGCCTGAAAGGCAAGAGGCAGAAATGTCATTGAGCTACAGTAGGGAAACCCCCCCCAGAGAGCTGACCACCCCCCACCCCCCTGAAGCAGGAGGTGAGGTTTGTCCTTCACCACTTCACCAGGTTTGTCCCACCCTTGTATAGTCCCACGGCATCATTTTCCATGTCCCAGCA
Organism: Athene noctua; assembly: GCF_965140245.1. NCBI lineage: Eukaryota > Metazoa > Chordata > Aves > Strigiformes > Strigidae > Athene > Athene noctua. Next base: position 12,405,165 of record NC_134056.1, on the reverse strand, counting down.
GAGATGATGAGCTGGGAGTGTGGGTGCCTGCTGGCTATGGCAGCACATCGAGTGCAGGCAGAGCTTTGCCTGCAAGCTGCTGGCTAAGCTGGTTTTTTTTTTACTAAAAACTTGTTTTTTGATTGAGCACCTGTTTATTAACATGGCCCCATTCGGAGAGCTGGCTGGAAAACCTGAGACAGCGATCCCTCGTATGCCCTGGGACAGTGGTAATTTGGGAGTTTCTTGCCCCTGTTCTGCTGCAGGGAGGTGACAGTGCCACAGGACACCCAGGGACACCACCGCTCCCCGGGACATGCTCTGCCTGGGAGGTGGGAGGGTGGGATTTGCCTTACAATGAACTGCCCTCTGACCGGGGGCTGGTAGACGCCGTCAAAGGTGCAGTCCTGGCGCTGGCCACATGCCGAGAAGTTGAACAGCTTCTTGATGGCAGCCAGGCACCCACTGGCATTGCCCCTGCCCTCCAGGGTCACGTTCCTGTCACCGAGGATCAGGCGTGGGTCACTCTGGTTCGTGCAGGGGCTGGTGCGGAAGGAAGACAGCGAGACGGTTTCATTGTAGTCTTTTGGGTAGCAAGGGTGATCGACTTGCGTGCTGGAGGATGACTCCTGGGAATAGTAAAATCACAGGCTGCAGCCCCCTCCAAACCCTCTTGGCAGGCATGATGGGTATGAGGATTCACCCAGCGCTCCCCCTAAAGCCACAGGCACAGGCATCTCCCACCTCCTCAGCAGGGAAAGACCCTCCTGCTGTTTAATCCTGATCTTGTTGGCTGTCTGCAGTCTCAGCCTGATCTCAACACTAATTCTCACTCTGCTTTGTCTCATTCCCTCTCCCATGGAAGCAGACCCAGCACGTCTCTACCCTGGCCAGCAGGATCATGGTTTGGGGCATGCAAAACCCTCTCCACCCCAGATCTAGCTCTGTCTCTAGCTCCAGCCCTAGCCAGGGACACCACCTGGGACCTTCCTGGTTGTGCAGCATGAGCAAACCCTTCTAGCTCACCAAGGCTGATTCTCCTGGCAAGGCGCAGCTCTGTGAAGACCCTCTTCCCCTCTCACCTTCCAAAAACTGGCCTGAGAAAGATCTCTGGTTCACATTTCTCAGGTCTGTGCAGTCACAGAGTAGTTGAGTTTTGGGGGGAGCTATAGGGTCTCTGGACAACCTCCTCCTTAAAGCATGATCAGCTAGATTGGGTTGCTCAGAGACTTGTCCTGTCGAGTTCTGAATATCTCCAATGTTGGTGACTCCACAGCATTTCTGGGCCCTATTCTGATATTTTTCCATTCTTATTGGGAATAACTTTTCCCCTGCATCTGTTTGGAAATTTGCATGTTCCAGCTTGTGCCCGTTGCCTCTTGCCCTGTCATCTTGCACCTCTGAGAAGAGCCTGGTCATTGCCTTTTCCACATCCTGTGCGAGGCAGCTCTGTAGAGCCTGAAGACCTCTCCTGAGCCACCCCTTGTAACACTTCCTATGCTCCTCTCCACACCTGCCTACCTGTGCTCCCAGGAGTCTGAACCTGCTCTCAGTCTCTGCTGACGCCCGTCTGGAAGAGCGTTGTCTGTTCTTCCTTTATGCATTAACAAGTCCATGGTTGGTATCATGAAACCAGAGTCCAATTACCCCCCAGTTCCCCTCTCACCGCAATTAATTCCTTTGCCAGTCGCTTCAGCATCTCATTCTGTCCGTAGCAGAGGTAGCTGTGTGTGTAGATGTTGTAGCTATACCCGTACAATGTGAACTTGGAGGTTACGTTCCAATTCATGACTGAATTTTCAGGCATAAAGCTGATCTGAGTGGATGCTCCTCCAAGATCCAGTGCCCCAAAAATGTTGGCTGCCTCTGGACGAACCCACGTGTGTGCTTTGGGGGAGTACTGCCAAGGCAAGACAAGAGAGGAAGAGGAGTAGTACAGTGCTGGGTTTACTTGCCCTGAGCAAAATTCTCAACCCACTGAAGTCAATAGGGTTTTATTACTAAATTCAATAGGTATTCAATTCAATTATTTCCCTCTGTGAGGCCCCACTGCCTTCCCTTGTCCAACCAGCCTGGCCATTTATCAGAGCCAGAAAAAACAGAGATTAAATTGTGCCAACGTTCTGTGGGCTCACATGGCTCTGAGTCACCGGTCCCCAGACCGAAGTGCTGGTGAGGACCTGGCTTGGAGGGGCTGCCCTTCCTGAAGAGCAGGCTGCAGAGACACCGGTGCAAGGGCAAGGACAGAACTCCTCCAGCAGCTTGCACAGGAGCCCAGCGGTGCCAGCACCGCTCTCAGCTCTGGCAGTGCTGGGACAGAGGGTGGCAGGAAAGAGGTTTGGTTCAAGCTTCCTTCAGACTGGCACATTTGAGTCTCCCAGAGCCACACAGAGATAGACCTTCCCAGGGCAGCGAGACAAAGCCCAGAGGAGCAAACGGTCCCCACTGGGCTGCATGGCTGACCCCGCTGTCCCCAGGACACCTGTGTCCGTATGGTGCGGACATGTGCCCTTAGCTCTTAACCCGCTGCTCCTGGTTTCTCCCTCCTCTTTCGCTGTAGGTGAGCCAGAGGATAACTGGCTACTCCCCTAGATCATTTCAGAAACCTGTTAACCCTGTCCTTTACTTCTGTGCTTAAGAAAAATCAGAAAAGCTGTGTTAGGAAAGAAGAAGTGGGTGTTTCACCCTTCTCCCACCTTAGTGAAGGAGTCTAGCAGGTAGTTGATGGTGATCCAGCCATAAGCCCCCTCATCCTCTCCTGTAAGGATCTGAGCCCCTTTGAAAGCCACGGGGTACTCTTGCATGGTCTTAGTAACTTCCGCCAGGACTTGATCTGCTGCTGAGCTGTTCTGTTCCCTAAGAAGGACTCAAAGGTCAGGACACATACCCAGCTACATCAGTACATCAAAACAGTCTGTTGGTTTTGTTTTTGTTTTTTTTTTTCCCCGGTTCCACATACTTGTTTTTTGCAACAAGCAGTTTGTGTGAAATGATGTTTCCTGCTATGTAACTTGTCAAAGCTTCTCGTACAGCATAAATCCCAGCTGTCTAGACTTGGCTTCACAAATCTAGGAGCAATAGCAATCTCTTCCCTCCAGTGCAGCTTGATCCCAGTCACACAGAGGTTTGCCAGGCACCCTTCCCTACCTCAGTGTCTTCCTAGTGCTGCAGGCCAGAGGGGATTGTGCTGCAAAACCCAGATTTGGACATCACCCACTGACTTCACCAAAGCCAGGGTTGGTTGCTGAGCTCAGGTGGGTCTTTCGGGAAGGTGCCAGCCTGGTTTCAGATCTCTGAGTGGGGAAGATATCTTGGGACTGCCGGCATATGTTCGCTCTCTGAAGCGAGTAACCTTCAGGCTATGACCTGGCTCTTTCCCAGTGAAGGGGTCTGATTGCCAGGGCACAGAAATAATGTTAGATATCTGCAACCATAAAACCAAGAACCATGAAATGAAGGTTGACATTTGAAGAGAGCTAATATGGGCTGGTGAAAGGTAAGGGCTGGTCCTGCAGCACCTCGCTGCCTCCTACCTTGGCCCCACTTCCCCACCAGCACCTATCCGTCTGGGCAGATGGTACCTCTCCTGGTGGCATCTCAACTCCCTTGTGTTTAAGGAATAATGAATAGCAAACAAAGAGCTATGAGAAGCAATTTTTGCTTGGAATTGGGCATGCAGTACCATCCTGGGATGTAGGGTCCCAGGACACCAACAAACACCTCTGAGCAGCCTCTCTGCCCCAGGGCCAGTCACTCAGGACTGCTCAGCCACCCATGTGTCCCCACTGGACTGCCTTCTCTGCACCTCCCCAGTCATTTGCCCGTGGCAGCATGAGAGCTGGGACCTCCTGATAGCCTGGCCCCAAGCAGGACCCTGTATTCTGGCAGTGGCTTTTGGCAGCTCAGTCACTGCTCCATCACCCCCACACCCCACAGCAGTACCTCAGTAGCCTCATGCCTGCTGTTGCTCCAAGATAAGCCGGGACATCCCTCTGTTTTCCAGCAGGAACAACCTTCATGGCTTTATCCAGGCACTCCCTTAGGGAATCACCAGCTTTCGGGGGATCATTGGCATAGCTTGATATGCCTTGCCCTGGAAGAGTCAGGATGGGACAGGCTGATGGGAACAGCTGAGGACAGGGATGTGGGATCAAGGTGGCACAGGGCAGTGAGGTCTGTCACCTCTTAGCAACAAAGGGTGCTTTTCCAGGGTCCCCTGAGACCTGGCTGAACCATGCTTATGTTCCTCTCCTATGGCCTCCCCACATCTCGCATGTTTTCAGCAGTGTCCCCAGCTCTATGAGTGAGACCTTCCCCAGCCAGGACAGCAGCTTGGGCATCCGGGGGAAGTCCAAGGTGGAGGAATAAAAATCCGAGCAACATCAAGGTGCTTCAGTCCCACCAAGTGTGTGGACACATGGTGCTGAGGGGCCTCCAACCATGAGTGAAGCCAGCTGGGAGTCAGGGAACACCTTGCCTGCAGCCAGGGCTCCCCACCATGCCAGCAGTGACAGCAGGATGGACAGAGCTGCCCAGCATGGGCAGGCCAACAAAATGAAGGGCCAGGTCATCCCACCCACCACATGAACACTCAGGGCAGCACTGAGCCCATGGCAGGGGGATACTGACCCTGGACATCACAGGACAAGTTCTGGCTGACCACGCCGGTGTCGTTCTCCTTGTCTGAATCCCACTCGTAGACAAACAGGGAGGTGTGGGATGAGCCTGCGTCAAACACCATCCCATACTGGAAGGAAAAAACAAGACATCACACTGGCAGGAGGATCATCATCCTGCACTGCCAGGGTGGTGAGGCCAGAGGATGCCCCCAAAAAAATCCCTCTAAGGCACAGCTACCATGGCAGAGCAGGGCAGTGACAGTGCATGGCCTCTGCATGGGCATTTCTCACAGCAACTGACAGACTTTTTCATTCCCTCTCCTGAGGTCTGTGCAGCAATGCCAGCTTACACAAACATTTTCTTAGTTGTTTCCTCATGCCTTTTTATTTTCTTTCTTGGTTACATACTTTTTGTGTCTACACTGGCCGCACCTTGGGGCCAGCAGCTCTCCCATCTCCACTGCTCTCTGCTACCCCATGGCTGCACCCAGCCTGGGCAGAGGCTGGCAGGGCCACACCAGTCCCAGTCTGGGAGCACTCAATTGTGTGCCTCTCCCCTGTAAAGCCCTCCACCTCACCCTGAAACTCTGCCAACCCTCTTCCAGCCGCCAGGGTGGGATGCCAAGCTGCAAGGGAGAGACAGGGAGGAGCCACGATGCTTATGCTGTGGTGTGAGCTGGTTAGGACAGGCTGGTGGGACCTGGCAGGAACAAAGGCCATGTGGAGGTGCATTGCCCTGAAGTGCAGTGCTCTGGGAGGGCTTTGCCCTACCCATCTGCCCCAAGGTAATCTCCTTGAAATGCGTCAAGCACATGGCATGCTGGCTAGTTTCAGAGGAGGTTTTCCGCACCCATTTTTGAGGTGGCCAGGCTGTATTTCTTCTGCCTGCATCTTCAGATGGGAAGAAAACACCCACCCAGGTACTACAAGATAGTTCCTACTAACCCCCTTCACCTCCTAACCCAGAAGATGTTGCCTCTGAGACCTGCCAAGGTGACAGGTCTCTGCAGTGGTGCTCGGGGACCTTTTGGGCTCACCTTGACTGTGGGTGGCAGGGTGACATCTTCAATCCTCACCAGGCTGAGAACAAGGGCAATGATGGAGAGTGCGACCAGTGCCCCAACAATGGCGCTGGTGAAGTGCTTCTTGTTAGCAAACATTGTGGTGAAGGCTCCTGCAAAGCCAAACACAGGAGAAAGGTAGATGGACATGGCCAGCTGGGAACAAGCTAGTCAGTGAGAGCTGCAAGGAGATCAGCTCCGGAAGTTGTCCCCACGCTGACGTTATCTTAAGCTGTGTAACCTGGAAATTCTGGTGGATAATCAGAACTTTCCCTGAGAAAAGCAACACTAGGATAAAATAGGGGGGGCTGGAGGAAAGAGGGGTTGGTTGCCCAGCAGCCTGGCACAGTCACGATGGGATCACAACAGTCCTCCAGGTCCCACACCCACTCCTGCTCAGCTCACCACTACTGGGAAGGATCAGGTCCAGGAGGAGCAAAAGAAACACTGCACCAAACAGAGGAGAACGTGGGAAACTGCAAAACCCCCTCAGTGTGAGATTGTAGAAGGGGAAGGTGATTTTATTTTACAAGGTGTAAGTAAGGTCAGCTCACCTGCCGGCACTCCCAGACCCGTGTATCCAGGTGCGTATGCCCAGGTGGGACTGCTCGGAGCTGGGTTTCAAGTCCTTGCTGTGGCTCTGAGCTCCTCCACTGCCTGAAGCAAACCCAGCTTGGCCTTTTATATATATCCTTTGGAAATGGATGCTGCTCAAAAATCTTCTCCCGTTATTTTATCTCAGACCTCATCAGCCTTAGGCAAAACTCTCGAAGATCATTTCTCTTGTTTGTCTTACAGGTATATTTATGGCTCAGTTTGGCATCTTCCTGACACCTTATCTTCAGCCAGTTAGTTCCTCCTCCTCATTTGAATGAAACCACACATAGGAGTCCTGCAGCAATTAGCACACACCTCTCCTTTTAACCCTTGTCCCCCTGCTTCTTTGTGCTTTTACACACACACTCAAATATCTGTTCTCTCTTTGCTTTCACCAGTCTTAATATTTCAATTATGAGTCTCCACAAGGTTTATAAGAGGTGAGAGTGATATTTCCAGTATCCAATGCCCTGAAATCACACAGAGTGGTAGGTGCCTTGATGATAAGTTTTATTACAATGAGAAGGAAAATCACATCAGAGGAGAACGGCCCTGCCAGGGGGGTCGCAGCAATGCTTGCTGAGCTTTGCCAGGGGAGACAGGAGAGGCCAAGACATTGTCATGGCCCAGCTGGGACTGCAGTCATCCCTTCCCTGCGTGTGACCCAGCTTCAAGCTGCTCCTGGGCTGGTGGTCCCTGCAGACATGAGGACCCCAAGGAGAGCCAGGGAAGTGAGGAGGACTCGGGCCCTCACAGCCCCCAGCTCTACCATCTCTCTGGGCACACGTTTGAGTCTCAGTGGCACAGGCAGGGCATCACAGCCCAGCCACAGAGCCCTAGCACCCCTGTCCTGGGACTGAGAGGGCTGGTGGATGGGAGACCTGCTCCCTCTGGGTGGTACAGGAAAGCTCCTTCCTGCTGATTCAGCTTCTCGATAAGAGACTGCCAGGGTCATCACAAGGTCAGTCTCAATGGAAGGATTCAGTTCCCAGCTGCCTTATCTCAGCTGAGTCAAACACAGGGATGCCAGAAGGGAAATGAGTGCTGGGGAGCCTTCATCACATGCCACCTTTCCAGAGCACCTTTCCCTGCAGCCGGCAGGACACTGTGTGCACTGAAAGCACCACCCTGTGAAATTGAGGGTGCAGCAGTCCTTGAGTGCTGTCCCAGGTCACACCTACCTGCAGCTTTCACAGAGCTGGCTGCCTGTGCTGTACCCTGCTGCCGGCTGGCTGGGGCTCACACCTCCAGGCCAGTCCCTCTTCTCATGGCAATCGCCTTTGCAGTGGCTTGTGTGGTGGTGGGGTGGATGCCTGGAGCCCAGGGAGTGCCACCACTCCTGCATTCCCACCTCCACACAACTCATTACCTTTGGACTCACACGGCTTCACTGGAAGGGTGTGAATGAGTGTCCACGCAGCAGGACTGTCTGAAATGCTGTTTCTGTCTCAGTTCCTAGGAATTCCTCTTTGCCAGGCTCAGCCCTTTGGAAAACCTCCTGTCACTAGACTGGGGCAAGTCCAGCCAGGAACAGCCCTGGTCCACGTAAGCACAAGGGCAGTGAAGAACTAAGATGACGCAGCAGCAACTGGTCATGGTGCATGGGAGGGTCTCCTGAGCTGCCAAAAGAAGGGATGGATGGGAGTGCCCCAGGTCTCCTTGTCCCAGTAGGGAACTGGGGTGCAGCTGGGGCCACATGCCAAATGCAAGTTTTGTAATGCTTCCAGGTCCACCACTGCGGCTTCTGAGAGCAATGGATCCCACATAAACGTGTTGAGTGGGACAATGTACTCAGGCAGTAAGTGGGGACACATGGCTCTGTGGTCCCACCCATGGTCTGTGGCCCCACCTCAGGGATCCAGTCCCTTGAGGAGCTGTGTTCACTCCAAAGGGGCCTTGGAGCAGCCCCAGTGTTCTGGAGCTGCAGGAGCCCTCAGCCACCCATCTTCCACGGACCTTGTCCTAGAAAGGACGGCAGGACGAGGCTCAGCCCCGCTCCCGAGATGGGCACAGCCCCAGAGGGTTGGAGATCAGGGTCAAGCTGATGAGAGCACCCTGTGGACACCACTGAGCAGAGCACAAGCAACTGCACCCAGCGGTGTTTTGCTCGCCATGAAAGCAGTGTTGGTGTTGTGCTAATTCCTTCTAACGTGGGCAGATGTGTCCATTCCCTGAACAGCAGCTGTACACCTCGCAGCCATGAGTGGGGTCAGGAGACATCCCCCAGGTGCTAGAGCCCTTCATCCACCTCCCGAGGTCCTGAGCGTCCACCTTCCTCTTGGAAGGAAATGTGGATGTGTAAAAGCAGGAGAACCAGTTTCACCAGCACATTTTTGAGTAAACAGCCTGTCTGGGTGCCGAAGGCCTGGCAGGGCTTGGGGCAGAGCTGCAGGATGGGGCTGTGCCCAGGCAGAGGGCATGTGGCACCACTGGATCTGGGTGGATGGCTTGAAGAAACTCTGGTTTCAAGGGAGCTCCTCCATCTGTTGTATCTCTTACCCTCCCTGAAACCCAGCAGGAGCTGCAGGGCTTCAAGCTGCCCCAGCTGGAGGGGACCAGGAATCCCTATTCTCCCAGGACTCTCCTTACTGGGGCCCATCTGCCATCCTACAGACCCCCATGGGCTCGGCTGGTGGACAAAGGTAGATACAGGGGTGGGATCAGGACAGAGGCTTTGCTGGGAGAGGTAATATTGTTTAAATATAGTTCAGTTAAATAATCTGAGTCACAGCTACGGCTTAATAATTTTGTGGGCAAAATTCTCCCTGCAAAAAATTTAGGGCAACAGAAAGCTAGGGCTGGGAGGACGCCTGGCAAGCTGGGGCAGAGGCAGAGCCCATGAGCCCCCATGAGACCAGGTGAAAGGCTCAACAGAGATCGTCTTCCCAAACCTGCATCGTGTCCCCAGCACACAGCATAACAAATAGCCCTGATTGCACCCCCGCCTGCTCCCTTCATGGGCTTCCACAGAGGCCCCTTGATTAACAAATTAGATAATTACCTTAACTTTTACCTCCTCCTGCTGAACGCCCCTTCTCCTTCCACCTTGGCACTCTGGGAGGGAGAAGACTGTTTCCCCTTGTGCCCGCATCTACCCCTCATGCAGAGCCCTGCACCTCTCCCAGGTGATGCTGCCCCAGCTGAGCTCTGGCAAGGTGACAACCCCCCAGCTCAGTACCACAGTTTTCTGCAGATAATCCCACCCGAGGTGGTGTCTGTCTGTTAAAACACAGGCCAGGTCTCAGGGTGTTACAGATTGCCATTGATTTGCTATTGATTTACGTGGATGATTTTGGACCTTATGATGAGAAATAATCATGAATAAATCATAGCATAGAATTTTATAAGAATATTAGTTTTATAAAACTCAGAGAATAATTGTATATTGTTTTAAGTAACTATGGAACTCTGTGTAACCATGTAACCAGCTGTGCTGCTTTGAGCTCATCTGTAAAACCTCAGACCAAGACCGCATGGGCCACGTAGTTCAATAATTATTAATCTTGAAGTAATACTTTATTGTTTTGCATATAAAAAGGTAGAAGCTTAGGTAAGATTAATAGAACTTAGAGAAAATGAACTGTAACAACCTGCCTATGTCTGCCAAGTTATGAAGAAACTCAGTAAAAGGTAATTCTGACAGGGGGAGATGGCAGCAACCAACCCATGGACCCCCAACTCTTATTACACCCCAGATTCATTTCAGGACTCCAGTGAGCATGACCGGGAAGAGGCGTGGATATTAAAATGATTTACAGGAATTAACATGTATATGTATGAGCACTTGATTAATATGTATTATTGTATTCTATATAATCAGCATGTTATACGAATTAGGTGTGCGTTGTTGGTGAGACGACTCCCCTGAGCACCCAATGCTGCTAATAAAGGAGTGTCTGCTTATCTAAATCCCACTGGTGTTGATAAGTTCTATAAACTGTTTTTGGTAACAAGGCCAATGTGATGCCTGAGCATGGAGCATCACAGGACATGGAAGGGTCATGGTGCCTGGCCCAGAGGAGCACCCGCTCTCACGTGCTCCCCTCAGGTTCTCGGTGCTGATGAGCCCCAGCCCTGTTTGCCTTCAGGGATGTGCTCTGGTGAGAGCTAAATGTGATATTTGTTCATCACTGAAAAAGGGACCTAAATGTCTGACTGCAGGTGGACAAATCTGCTACGGAGAAGTATGGCTAGAGTACACACACACCCCTATTTGATCTGCTTTTGACATATATTTATTTGTCTGTGGCCCTCAAAATGGCTTGTTGAGACCCAGAAGGAAGTTGCCAGGCAGGTGTGGAGACGCTGCGGGGTTCGAGCCCAGCCATTACTACCAGTCACTGAGATGACTGGTGTTTGTGAAATGAGATCACCTCCATGGCTAACACCTTCCCTGTGCCTTCTGAGAGGAAAACACCCTGACTCAGAGACAAAAGAGAGTCTCTCATTTCCCCACCATCCAATACCTGCACCACGAGGTCGCCCCAGCTCCAGCCGTGGGAGGTGCAGGCAGTGGCTCTGTGCAGGTCCCATGTCTATGGTCTATGGGTGAGCTGCACCACTCACTCCTGCCTCCCATTCCCCTTCTAGATGCCCCCCAGGTCTTGCTGTGTCTTGTCCCAGCACGGACCAGCTCCAGCCCTCCCTTCCAGTCTGACTGCAGCAAGACTGGTGGAGCTGGGGCCACTTAAAGCTGCCTTTGGGATGCCCACACCTGATGTTCCTGGCTGGCAAAGAGCACACCAGACCTTTCCTCCTCCCTGTCGTCTTTCCCAGTGTGCATCATTATTAAACATGCCCTGATTGCTCTGACTGCAACTGTTTTGGTGCCATCTCTCAACTGTGGGTGCTCTGGGTCAGGGACATGTGCCTGGAGCCAGCCCCTGTGCTGGCCACAGACAGCCCAGTCTGTTCCTCTTCTCTGTGCACAGCTACAACATAGCAAGTGCTGGTCCTGGGGCAGCTCCATCTCCCACGGCACTCAGATGGGGCTTAGCACAACCCCTGCATCCTCATGAGATCCCTGAGATTAATGATATCAATAAAAATATCAGTATTTTGATACTGACAGTGGAGCCAGCTGAGTGGGGAACAGGCACCCAGGGGACAGGGATGTGCTGCCCAACACTGTGGTGATGGGCTCCATGTGTTCTGGGAAGGAGGGATATGGTGAACTGATGCTCCAGGAGGTTGAGGCTGTTAGTTACCCGCTTGCCAGCTGCGTTGCCTGGGAGTGAGAGCACTACATTGGAAGGTGAGGTCAGGGTGTCTTGGATCTGGCTCACAAGAGCCCCAGGCCTCTGGCCCCAGGTATCCTGAATGTTTTTGATTCCTGAGATCAGGGAGCACAGGGAAATGAGGATGAAGCACCCTTAGGGCAGGATTTTCCCTTTCACTAGTGTCACAGTGAGTGCTTGGGGACAGCAGCTCTGGAGATGCTTGATTGCCTCCAGTGCAATCAACAGGGCCATAAAGAAACAAAGCAGAGGGTGAGATGGCAATATGATGGAGGTGTCCCTCAGAAAACAGTGGAGGATATTTGCTGGAGACCAGGAAACCCTTTGGTTATGGGAGGTCTCCCTTGAGCTACCAAACTGGTTTGGACAAGGGCAGCTGGGGCCGTGATGGTGACAACTCCCCTGCCATGGCGCTGGGTGAGGTGTGTTCAGCTGGATGCCCTGTACCACCTCACTCCCTGCTAGGTCACCTCATGTCACCATGCTGCCGCACTCTGTAACACTTCTCTCTCAAAGTCTGAGCAAAGCTTCTAAGAAGATGCTCCAGGGACATCACCCTTGCTGTAGCCTCCCTTTCTTCAGCCTTTCCTCCTCCTCCTCCTCCTGCACCTGCCACCCTGACTGCTCCCCTCTGGGCTTTCAGCACTTGCCCCATACTTCTCATCACATCTTTCCAAGAGTGGTGACTCAAAATGTACCCATGCTTTCAACTGTAGCCTTGCCAACAAGTCCTGGGAACGCCAACCTTGAACCCGGGTGCTGCAGCAGCTCAGGGCACCTGTGTACTCACAGGGTGACATTTGCTTTTGCACACACTGACCACTGGCCAGGGACACCCCAAAGCCACCACTGGATTCCACCTACCCAGCAGCTGGCTCAGCCACTCTGAACGTGACCCCTCCTAAGCATACCTTGTGTTTGTCTGCTCTCGTCTCCAGAATGGCTGTCACCTGAAAGAGAAGGGTGTCAGACTGGGGTAGCATGGTTTCTTGACAAATTTAGATGAAACACTACTTTTCATTTTCTAGATGGTCTCCAATAACCTCTTGTCCCAGTGTTCCCAGTAGTCCGAAGCTGAGCTAAGGGCTGCAGTTTGCCATTGCCTACCTGCAGGTAAGACACATCTCTGACACATCTCTGACACAAAAGCTTAGAAAAAAACAAACCAAAGCTGAATTATGAGGATTTATGAAGAGCTGGAAAACTGGATTACAGGCAGGTCCACTGCTCTGAGGGGTGCACAGGTGGAGGCAGACCCAGGCAGGGGTGACACACAGCTCCTCTCCCTACAGGCAGCGCAAGCGGCTGTTCTTGGCAGGGCTGCCAGGCCTCTATCATTTTCCCAGCAGGACTGACCCGGCACAGGCAGCCAAGCCTCTTATCTTGGTGAGGGGAATTAGTTTGAGTGTGAGGTAATCAGACCACATTGTTACCACATCCCAGACCATGATTTGGTGTCAGCACTCACCACATGAAACACACATATTGCTGGTGGAAAAAGTCACCAGAGGATCCTCTTTACTGCACATGTTGCTTTTGCCACCCCAAACCGCCAGCCAGGCTCTCCCTGGACACAGGGATACACTAGTTTTGGTAAGCCAGGTGGGGTTAGTGTTCCCATGGCTGTTTGGGAGTGCTAAATAAAAAAGCAAGAAAAGCAGCAAGGGACTGAGAGGACCGGGTGGCCCAAGGACCACACCAGCAATGGACACGGTTGAGGCTGTCAGGAGGGGTGGTCTGATGGCTCTGGGGCAGATGAGGAACTATGGAGACTTCTCCCTTCAAGGCACAAACATGCTGCTTGTAAAGTTCCATGCAGGGGTGCCAGGATGCTGCTGAGCTGCACTAGAGCAGCCTGCAGCAGCCAGCTTCCGGCTCAGCCCTGCATTCAGTCTCACCTGCTGCCCAGGCTGAAGCCAGCTCTGCCCCCAATAGCCCCCAGCACAGCTGATGCTCTGGGTCGGCAGCTGCGAGGAGCAGGGACCCTGGCTGAGGGGGGTTTAGGGGTCTTGCACCACAAAGTACTTCGTAGGTCTGTGGTGTGATCCAAGTGTCAGAGCCAGCGCAGAGGAGGCTTTCGGACAGTGATGATCTGAAACATGTTTCAGCCAATTTAACTATAAAAATCTAGCTTTCACTTGCATGAATTTCCTAAAAGACATGCCTGGGTGACAGCTGGCTGTAGAGTTAGTGTTTTGGCTGTGAATGCTTTTAGCATGTGAAAGTTATCAAAGACACAAGAAAAATCAAGGCATAGGCAGGCTTGGCCCATGGTGTGGCTGGAGACCTGCCAGCAGCTTCCCAATGGTCACGGTGTCTCAGCTTCACCCTAAGGAAGGCTGTAAAAGCCAATACAGTTAATGTGAGACAAATTCTGGGGTCACTGAAGTCAGCCAATATCAAGGCTGTCATGTAATTCTCAGTCCTGACACCCATGTGTTGTCTCCACATCTTCTACAAATGATAAACTAAAATGATCCTTTCTGCTCTTGGTGCCTCGCTCTTGACTCTACAACCCTCTGAAAGACACTCCACCACCCTGGTTTCCTTCCATGCATGTCTTGGCCATGGTCCTTGTGTCCTTGAGCAGCAAAGAGGCAGCTGAAGGCACTGGCTGGGGAAGGGGAGGTAGGTGCTTTGGAGATGGGAAGGGAGGTGTCTAACCAAGCCCTGAGCACCAAGGGGTGAAGCTACCTTCTGCTCTGTTTGGTGGTAAGCATCCATGGACTGGATGTGTCTGACCTACAGACGCCTGGGATGGGAAGTGTGGGAGAAGGGACAGTGAGAGAGGCCAGAGGCAGCTGGAAGAGGGGAATTCTCCAGTTAAGAGCTGCTTTTTGAGCTAAAGTTGGTTTTCTTTAAGCTTTCTTTTGCTGGCGTGTATGAAAATGAAAGGTTAAAAAGTAAATCAGCCAGACTTGCTGCCGGGATTATGAACTCTCTGCTAAGAGCATTGCAAAAGGCTGAAGAGTTTCAGCCATGGAGAGCAAATGATGGAGATGCTTTGGCAAAGGTTTTGTCCCACCCACAAACCTGAAATTTGGGTGTCAAAGAGTTGAGAAAGTCCCAGGTATGAGCTGCCAGGAGTCCCAGATGCCCAGCACAGATCTCAGACCTGCTGTATGGGCTTGGCACCATCACTGGAGCCTGGCCGGGAGAAATACCCAGCACTTTCAGTTTGTGTTCAGCACTAACATCTTCCTCTTTCCAGTCTGGGAGTCCTGCGAAACAGCAGCACGTCATGCTCTGTGCCCCCAAGTGCTGGAGGGTGGGTACTGTGGGGTGACTACCTTTGTGGGATAGAGGGTTCCCAAAGTACAAACCCAGGCTCTGTGCAGAGTTTTGGGGCAACCAAGGACAAATCTGCCTTTCTCTGCAGCCAGCCCCCTCGCAGAGATGGGCTTACAGCAGATGATGTGCAGATACATAAGACAGTCATGCTCAGACTTAAAACTCGACTAAAATTAGGCTGTTTCTCCCCGGCGGCTGGGGAGGTGTTGGGTGGCTCAAGTCCCTGGCACACAACCTGAGCACATGGCAAGAAGTGACCTGGACTTCAACATGCACCTTGCAAAGCCTCATCTGAAATGAGTGACAGCTGCCAATAATGATAAAAGCCAGTCTCCACAGCTGAAACAGGACTGTGGCTGGCATCTGCCTTGAGAGGTATGTGGAGGCATCTTATCCAGTTTAGCAGTTTTTTAGTCCTAGTATGAGAATCTGAGGCAGGAACAGGCTGACCATCATTGCTCCCTGCTCCCCTGCTCCTTCCACATGGACTTGTGGGTGGTCAGCAGCTGCTCCCAGTTAGGGCTTGCAAGACTTGGCTTTACTTTTGGGGCAGTTCCAGCTATTTCTGCGTGACAGGACAGCTCTGGAGACAGAGCCCACCTCTGGGTCTCAGGGCTCAGCCGCTGAGCCATGGCACCAACTGTGCTGTCCGGTCCAGTAGCTCCACATCTCCCAGCTTGTCAGTGCTGCACAAAGAGCACCCCCCAGCCACATTCTTGTCTTGTTCTCCCACACCATCCTCCTCAGCCACCCCCATTGATGGGTGCCTGCTCTTCTCACAGTCTTGCCCTTACCCTCTGTTCCCATGAGCCCTGGGCAAGGCAGGACACTGCTTGAACCACAACCCCCGGGGTCCTTCCAGCAAAGCAGCTCCCAGCTCTTGAGCAGGAGCCATCCACCACATCAGGATGCTAAAGCCACCACTGCACTGAGGCCACATGGTCCCCAGGTGCTGCCCGTGTCAAGATGCAGGTGGAGATGAGTTCCCTGGGACAATCCAATCCCAGCTGTCTCCTTTAGGCACCCTCATGCCCCTGTGGTAGCTCAGGTCATGCTGGACCCTTGTCCTCATGCACGAAGGCCAGATGAGCTCTCCCAGGCTGGTCTCTGCTCTGGAGATGCCACATGGACATGAAGGCACCAGCTTCACCTCCCTCTGGTGTAGCCATCCCCAGTCTCAGATGTTTCTCCAAGAGCTGCTCCTGTCCCAGCAGGAGCTGGGACACACAGAGCAGGGTGACAGCCAGGGCCAGTACTGGCCCTTTGTCAGGATGATGCTGGGTTGGTGTCCAAGCCAGGCTGTGTAGAGGCTCTTTCCCCACCAGCCCTGGGGTTTCAGAGGAGTGTGGGGCTGGGGCACCCACCGGCATCTGCAGCACCAGCATAGGGAAGCCGAGCCGCACCCCCAGCGCGTCTGCAGGGCCAAACCTCTGGGCTGTGAGCAAGCCAGGGCACTCCCCTAACATGTTTTTAGCCAAGGAGTTGTAATTGGGTTTGGGAAAGGCTCCGCTGGCAGCGATATCCAACTCACCCACCACAACAACAAAAATAAACCAAGGTAAGATTTTTATCTTTGCCAGGGCACATTCCAGTGTATAAGAGTCTGTTGGCCCGAGACATGAAGAGCCTCCCTCCCCATGCTGTGGAGCACCAGAGATCCCATGGCTCACACCAGGCAGGGGATGGGCATCAGGGTCTGTCCCCTCAAGCCATGTCAGCTGGCAGAGGGTCCAGCAGGATTTCACTGAGGGGGATGCTCCCAGAAGGAGTTTTGTGTGTGCCGTGTCGGCCTGGCCACAGGCTGGTGTGCCAGAACTGCACACTGCTGGGGTGTGAGGGCAAATGCCCCAGAAAGTTTCGTTGCAGGACTTGGTGGCCCTGGGCACATCGGGCGACTCCTTTGCATGAGGAACGAGTCCCAGGAAGGGATGTGGCTGGTCCTGGCTACCAGGTAATCCCCACCACCCGCAGCCATGCAGGAAGCCCCCACACCCCCATCAGGGCAGGACCCTGAGTGCCACAGCTCGGCAACGTGCCACCCCTGTGTCCCCAAACGTACCTGGGAGCTGGCCTTACCTCGGAGGAGCAGAGCTGGGAAACGCCAGCAGCTGGCTCTTCCCCAAGGAAGCTGCAAAATGCTGGAAAAGCCACTTGCAGGTGAGCTCAGCGGCGTGCTCAGCAGGTGGATGTGGCATCATCCCCCCGTATCATCACGCCCTGGTGACATGGCTGTTTGCTAGGTTGGGGCTGACAGTCCCAGACAAGCCCCACTGGGGCTCAGCAGCAGGAAACGGCCCCGTTCCTCTGCAAAGTGTTGTGGCAAGGCTGAAGGATGCATTCATTTCTTTGATCTTTTTTTTCTTTTTTTGGTTTGCCCCTTCTTTGGTTTAATTAGCCGGGTGGTTGGGGAGCTGTGGGAGAGTCCAAAGGCACCGATCAGTCCCCAGGGCAACTCATGGAGTGTCTTCTCCTGACTCAGATGCTTGGCTGCTCTTCCTGTTCCACCAACTGTGTCCCCCACCTTCTGTGACTCCAGTTCTTCACACCTGTCAGCAGACACTGGCTGTCCCCCCACACCGCCCCAGACTTACTCCCCTGCTCTCATCCCCATCGCCCAGCTCTCACCCTCCCCAGACCCCACCAGTGACTCTGTGGTTGCTGGTGACACAGTATCTGCGGCTGCAGGTGACACAACACCCATGGCCCGCACACTCCAATAGATGGGGTATGTTGTGGGCACAACTGCAGCACCGGGACACCAACAGCAGGGATGAACTCACACTGGTGTGAGGGGAAGCGGACAAGAAGCAGCCAGCCACTCCCCTCCCAGATGTCATGTCCTTGGTTTGCTGTAGCTTGGGCCGTGTGAGCAAACAGCTCGCTCCAAGCGGACAGACCAGAGGATTTGGGGACATTACAGCTGCACGCTGGTGACACAGAGCCCTAGAAAAGCACATCTCAAGGTGAAGCAGGAGTGGAGGAGCTCCTGCAAGGCAGGTCCCAGTGCTTGGGACCCAGTGCCACCTGAGGGGGTGCAAGGACCGAGCAAATTGGGTGTGCCTGTGCTGTCCCTTCCAGCACCCAGCCCTGGCGCCAGCCCAGGACAGGCCATCTGGTCCCTGGGGACATCGAGCCAGGACTGGAGGCAGGTGCCATCTGAAGAGAGGCTGGTGGGGAGCAGGTCATACCACACATCATGTAGCCCTAGTATGGCCCAGTCTGTGCTAGATCTGTGTCAGCTTATGGATCCTGCTGGACCAGGCCACTGGTTCTCCCGCTGCTGTTCCATGACAGCCAGGAAGAGCAGGCAGCAGCGTGAAGGGACAACCATCATCTCCTTACGGGAAACCTCCTCGCAGTTCCCATCCACTTCCTAGAGAGAGAAGGAGCTACCACTTGTTTCATTGTCATCAGGGCATCTCACAGGGGAGACCAGACTCACGCACACATTCCTGGTGCTCCTCAGGCTCCTGCTAAGCAACTGAACTGGAGAGCTGCTTATATAGCAGTTCTCTGTCTCAAGACCCTGTCTGCATGAAACAGATCCTGAGAGCAGCAGAGGAGAGAGTGTGGTCCCAGGAAGAGCTGGGTACATGGAGCAAAGACAGGGATGGGCCAGGGAGCAGCTGAGGTTGGAGGGAAAGCTCCAGCTAACAGACGTTTTGTCAGAGTCAACATCAGAGTACAAAGGTCTGCAAAACATGATGTCAGAAGGAGACCAGTTCTCTGAGCCTGGGCTCCAAAGCGCCACGTGTCATCTCGCAGACGGGCAGATTCACTGTTCTCAACATCCTTGTGGTGGGAGCTGAACACAAGTGATGCCGAGGTGCCTTTGGCGCTGGGAGTTCCCTGTGACATGGGCATTTAGCACACTGATCTGCACTTCCACAGGGAATACTGAATTACTCATGTTTTCTGGGGGTATTCTCGAGAGCTGGGTGAGACAACCCCCCCCTTCACAACCAGCACCAGCTGTGTGCACTCCTGTCCCCATGCCTTGCCCTGCCACCACCCCTATCTCAATATTTAGGGAATGGATCTGAAATACAAAGAAAAAACATTTTTGTTCAAAAATACACACATCTGGCTCAGAGCATGGCTCCCTAAAACCCTGCCAGCACACTAAAGGCATGAAGTGCTCAGGGAAGTGAGAGGAAAGATGGAAGTAAATTAGCTTTGCTGCTGAAGCCAGCACATCGCTACAAGCGTGGCCTCAGACAGGGCAGGGCAGGCGAGGCAGCAGCTGCAGCGCTGCTGGTGGGCAGCAGTCTGGGGGGTACGAGGGTAACTACAGCAACCAACCAACCTCCAGGTAATTCCTGTTCTCCAGGCAGTTGTTTTAAGTACAAACACTTCCTAGGAAAAAAGGATTTTATAAATAAAACTAATCCTTCCATGCATTTTTATTTTAAAATAAAATAACTGGCATATCGAACAGTGCTTGCAGGGCAGGATACTTTAACACCAAGAGACGTGTGAACTGAAATAAGGATGCGGCACAAAAGGATCGTTCGAAGAAACATGATGCTATACAACGCAGCAGTGTGCTTAATTACAGACCCTGCTAACACAGTGCCAACCCTGTGTAATCTGCCACCTACCATTCTGTGCATAAATAAAGATGGGGAAAAGCCCGACTACTGCTGCTACGAGTCCAGGGCTCCCCGGTGAGCCGGGCGCGTCCCTGGCCGGGGTGAGGGCAGCGGTGTGAGCCCGCTCCCTCGCCGTCAGTTCACCCGGCAGGCTCGGATCATGAGCAGCTGGAGGAGGATGAAGACGGGCGACATGATGAGCCCGTACCACAGCTCCCGAGTGTGTTCCACCAGCTTCTGGCACAACAGCATCTCAAAGACGAACTTGAGGCTGAGGATGGTGAGGATCCAGAAGAGCCGCAGCACGGCCAAGCGCTTCTCCCCGTCCTGGAAGAGCCGCACCGAGACGATGGTGGTGAAGTAGGTGCTGAGGCCGTCGGCGGCGAAGAAGGGGACGAAAACGACCCACCAGGAGAGCGCCGAGGCCTCGCCATCCACCTTCAGGACGAGGAGCACGGAGAAGGCCAGCAGGGCCAGGCCGTGCAGGAAGATCTCGAAGGTGGCGAAGCCCAACCACTGCACCAGCTCCCGCAGGGAGAACAGCATCGTCCCGGCCGCCGCGGGGACATGGGCGCTGCCTGGGGAGGGGGGAAATGGCACCCCCAGCCCCGGCGCCCCCGCCGCGTCCCGCCACGCTCCGGCGGCGGCGGCGCGCGCTGATGACGTCTGAAGCGCGGCGGCGCACGCTGGTGACGCAAACGGAAGCGGAAGCGGCGCGTGGGGACGGTGCACGGTGGGTGCTTGCGGCGGGGCCGGAGCCGGGGGCGCGGGGCCGGCCCTGTCCTGTCCTGTCCTGTCCTGTCCCCGAGCCCCCGGCTTCGGCCCCCCAGCCTGTCTTGATCCTGGTGCGTGTCCCAAAGCGCTCCCACTAGGAAAATCCCCTTTTTCCTCAGGGAAGGGGCAAATCTGATGCTGCAGCCCCTCTCCGCAGGGATTGATCTGTAACGAGGCTGTTCCCTCCTTAGCGTTTTCTTTTGTAGTTATTCTGGATTTTTCCCCGTGGTGGAGATTTGTGAGGCAGACATACGTTAAAACTGGAAACGGTGAACAGCCCATCCCAGGGCTGCACTGAGCCCGTGGTGATGAGGACAGTTAAAACGAGCCCAAACGTGGATCGTTGTCCCTGGATTTTATGCTCCCCTTCCTTTGTCCTGGCAGCAGGGATAAGGATCACAGTAGTGTCACTGCTGCTCCTGTGGACGGGGACACTGACGAAGGGGGGGTCACTCCCTCAGCACTACCCAAGGGTGGAAAGAGCCTGGGAGCCTTGAATCCTGCTGCTATCTCCAAACTATTCAGCCGTCCCTGTGCCTGCTGTTTACAGTGTCAACCCCACAAATGTCACCTGAACCCACAGTCACCGGCACTCCTTCAAAGCCTGGGCGGGTGTCAGTGTGACACCCCTCATGTCCCCTCACCTCCTGGTGATTTCTCTGGTTTTGTCTCTTGCAGATGGTGGAACGGAAACTCCTTGTTCTTTTTGGCAGCCAAACTGGGACAGCTGAAGACACAGCCGAGAGAATTGGCAGAGAAGCCAAGCGACGCCACTTCCAGTGCAGAGTGGAGGCGCTGGACAGCTATGATGTGGTGAGCGGTGACACAGGGGTGCTCCAGGCACTTCTGGTCTTGCTCCGTCTCCACCAACCTCATTTCTCAGACGTGGGCATCCTTCACCCTTGCTGTGACCTGCTGTATTTTACCAGACGCTGGCTCTGTGCCCTTCTTGAGGGCAGGTTGTGCTTAACTCAGCTGAAAAGGTGTGAAAACTGAACAATGATTCTTGGAATAGAGCCCATATTAGATGACAGACACTCAGCCTTACTCTGTAAGGCGAGGTGCACCAAGGAACCAATGCTGCAGGCAGCGTGTGGGCAGCAGATGCTGCTGCAGTGCCTGTGGAGGAGGTCGTTCCACATGGGGCTGCAGGTTTTATTCCCAGTGTGGTCTGTCTGTGAGTGGGATGTGATGTTAGCGGCCATGTCGGGACAGCTGGGACACGTGTTTGTAGGTTGCTGACCTGAATGTTCCTTTCCATGTTTGTGCCCACAGGCCAACCTCATCAATGAGCTGTTGGTGGTATTTGTCTGTGCAACCACTGGCCAGGGTGACCCACCTGACAACATGAAGGTAGGATATGCCTGTCCACGTTGCTTTTATATTCCTGATCCAGTGACTGGATTTCTCTCTTGAAGCAGCTTGAGCAATGGTTATTTTTGGAGGGGGGAGCTCTGGAGCTGCACCAGTCACATCTCGTGTTACTGATGGGCCATGGGCAGGGAGCTGGTGAGGTTTCAGCAGCTTAGCAGCTGTGAGGCGCCCTGCCGTCGCAACAGCTCCGGGTTTGTTGAGGGCTCTCAGAGCATCCTCAGGATCCATAAGCTGTTTGTGGAGCACTCTCCAGAGCTGTCCTTCTGGCAGGTAGCAGTGGTGGCTACTTTCAGGGGTCACCTCTGCAGAAGGATGGGCTCCTCACTCTCTTGGGACTCAGCGAAGGGCAGGAGGGTCCCCAGGGGTGGGTGAAGCTGGAGCAGGCAGGAAGGGAAGGCCTTCTTGGCATCAGCGTGACTCCCTGACCGTGTCCTTTCTAGATGTTCTGGCGGTTTCTGTTCCGGAAGAACCTGCCACCTGGTTCCCTCTGCCAGCTGGACTATGCCGTGCTGGGCCTTGGTGACTCCTCCTACCCCAAGTAAGCAGCTCTGCAGCTCCTTGCCTGCCCACAGCAGCTGCTCCTCACAGCTCTGGCTGCCAGCAAGAGCAGCGTGGTTGGGGAACAAAGGGGGTGAGACGAGACAGAGCTTGACTCTAGAGCAGCAGCTCAGGTGAAACAATTCTCACCAGCCTTAAAAATCCTTGTCCTGCCAGCCCATGTTCCTCCTAACCCCCAGGAACTGGGCTTCTGCCCATTTCTTTCTTCGCAACCTCCTCAAGCAGATGCAGTGTCTGGGACATCATTTCCCAGTCAGTTATTACAGACATGCAGTACTCTGTCTGAATTGCAGGAAGGTCTGTGCCACAACAATTTCAGTGGACCAAGCCAACAGGAGACATGAAACATAAGACTTTTAGGTGGCAGCCAGCCTTGTTGGTCCCAGTTCTCTCCCAAAAGATTGTTCCCCTGTGCCCGAATGAGCTGTAGTGGGAGGGGTGGGAGTGTGCCTGAACTCCGTGAAGCAGTGAGGGGCTAGAGGGGAGGAAGTACTTCTCTGCCCCAGGCACAAGCTGCCCTGACAGGAAGCTGGACCTCCCCAAGTCCCTTCTGGGAGCTGGTCACAGCCTGTGTGGCCCAGCAAGTGGCAGCCAGCTGCTTCTCCAAGCTGCCCCAGGGTGGAGGCATAGGCTGGGCAGGGCATGGGGCTGGCTCGGGCTGGACCTGCTGCTGTGCTGCTCCAGCATAGCCCTGGCAACATGTGCTGGCTGGCTCGTGCTGGAGCAGCCCTGCCCTCTGCAGCTGCGGTTATTCTCTGCTCAGGTTTAATTTTGTTGCGAAGAAGCTGCACAAACGGGTGCTACAGCTTGGGGGCAACCCTCTGCTGCCAGTGGCATTGGGAGACGACCAGCATGACTTGGGGTAAGAGGGGTGGGGGGGTGGAGCCCTGGGGTGCACTACAGTTTTGTCCTTGGGCTGACAGCAGGGCTGTGAGTGTTTCACCCCAGCCTTGGGGACAGCAGTGTGCTGCTCCCATCATGGGCCTGCTCCTGTGCCCAAGACATGGCCAGCGGCCTCCTGCTGCTCTCTGTGAACATGCTGGTCTCTGCTCAGAACTCTCCTCTGCCAGGAGCTGGGTCGTTTGCTTCTCCAGGGTCTCCCACAACCTCCAGCATGTATCAACATCTCCTGGCTCTGCCCCGGTCCCGTTCAGACCAGAGGACAGCTGTGTCACACAGACATGTGCCTGCAAGCATTACAGCAGCCCAAGCTGTGCTGCTCTTCTCCTTGCATGGGGCAGAGGCTGCGTGTGGCTCAGGGAGTCAGTGACCATCACCAGTTGTGGCTGGGGGTTGGTGATTCTGTTCAGACATCAGTGGTTGGGCCCCAGCAAGGGAGTGAGTGCTTAGAGTGGCTGAGACATGTTTCAAGACCTGAAACTGGAAGGGAATGCCATGGAGTGACTGTGCAGTGGAAGAGGAGCAGAGGTGGTTGCCCAGGGGTGGCCCAGTGTTGCCCGGTTGCAGGGGTCGCAGCACTGGAGCCTGAAGGGATGATGCTGTGCTGCTGCAGCCCAAATTTCCCACTTGCAGGCCAGATGCAGTGGTCGATCCATGGCTCCTGAACTTATGGGACAAGATCCTTGCCTTGTATCCTCTCCCTCCTGGCCTTGAGATCATCAGTCCAGATGTACGGTGAGTGCAGAGGGTAGACAGGGACTGCTGGAGCTGGCTGGTGTGAATGGCCATTTTCTGAGGTGGAGATACGCCCTGCTTTGACTGGGAAGCCTCCCCACACAGCTTCTGGTGTCCCAGTTATCCCTTGGACTTTGGCCATGGGTGGCCCATCTCTCTCTGGGTGGAGTGTCCCCTTGTCCCCTGTATGTGTGTGTCAGCTACCCGGGCAGGCTTCTGCCCATCTTTCTGTCCTGATGTGCCTCTGGCCTTAGCAGACCTGCTGAGTATGTGTTCCCAACCAGCCTCCCTCTGCCTGCTCTGGAGCCTTTGGGATCTCCTTCTAGCCGTCTGCATTGCATTCCCTTACCACAGGGGCAGGGGTGATGAGTGGTGGATACAGTGGGAGAATTCAGGTCTCTCCCTGCCTCCAGCCTCTAGTGCTACAGCAGCAGAGGAGCTGTGACACAGAGGTAACCACACTGCATTGCTCTCCTTCCCACAGCCTGCCCCCAAAATACACCCTGCACTACCTGGCTGAGGACTCCCTGCACCCTGATGGTGGCCCGCTCCAGCCAACAGCACCCAGGGCCGTTCCCTCCGAGCTGCATCCCTTTGCTGCCCAGCTGGTGTCCAATCAGCGAGTCACGGCAGAATCCCATTTCCAGGATGTCCGGCTCATCGAATTCGATGTCACAGGCTCAGGGATCACGTGAGCATTTTCCTGGCTTCCCCATGTTTTGCTGTGTGGGATCAGGTGTCCTGTAGTTGCCTTCCTCTTCCACTCCTCTTCTTCAGTAATACCTGAGGCTGCAGCCCTAAGGACATGGTCCCTGCTGTGCTGTCCCCCTCCATGACAAGGTCAGGGGCGTGTGACAGTGTGGGTCCTGCCCGTGGACCAGCTTGCCATGTTGTGTCAGAGAGCACAACGCTAGTGACACTGGGAACCTGGCTGAATTGTGGCCTCTCCCCTGGGGCGGGTGCGGGTCGTGCGGTGGTGCTGTGCCCACGGCCCGCCCCATGGCTGCGCTCGACAGGTCCCGCTGCATCCACAGGTTCAGTGCGGGGGACGTGGTGATGATCCAGCCCCAGAACTGCCCCGAAGACGTGCAGCAGTTCTGCCAGCTCCTGCGCCTGGATCCAGACAGACACTTTGTGCTGAAGCCCACGGAGCCTGGTAGGTCCTGCCCACTGGGACAGAGCGGCCCCTGAGCTCTGGCCCAGCCTGGAGCTCCGCTTTTCCTTTGCTGTAGAACTGGTAAATTGGGAGTGGCTGATGAGACATCTTGCAGGATGGGGGCTCTCCTTCCTTCCTAGTGTTGTGTGTTTGTGGATCCCACATTAGAGCCGGTGTGACTTGGGGGAATCCAGCAGTGTCCAGGCTGCACCCATGCCTGGTGACTTTGCAGCCCCCAGCACAGAGCGTGGAGGATCCTGCAGCCCCCTCAGCCCACGACCTGAGTTGGGGAGCCTGTGCTTCTCCCCACTCTGCCTGTGCCTCGGGGACCTACTGCAGGTGCTTCTGCAGGCACAAACCAGCACCAACAACTAGAGAAACCCCTTGGGAGGCCCCTTGGAGCCCTTGGTGGATCTGCAGTCTGCATGGCACTAGGAGAGTTTTGTTTTCTGTCCCCTGAGTGTCCAGTCCCCCTCAATCTTTCATATGTCTGTCAGTGCTGGGATTTTTGCCTGGCAGGCAAACCCAAGAGAAATTCAGGATGCTCTTCACACCCTTGGGGGAGAAGTAGGAGACAAGGACAGGCCTGACACATATGACACTGCTGGTTACTTCCACTTTATTGTGTGCAGGTAAGGTGGGACCCGTATGGATAAGGTGTCCTAAAGCATTTGCATAAAGGAAGGGACAGCTCAACACCACTGACTCTCTGTTGCAAACCTGTGGGCTTGAAAAGAAAGCTGGGGAGAGCAGGAGGGAGTGGGGCCCCCTGTGGGGAGCAGTGGTGGCAGTAGCTAAAGTTGGCTCCATGTGGGTGCCTACAGGCAGCAGGGCTGCCCTTGTTTGGGTGCCTGGGGAGCGCCAGAGCTGCAGGGCAGCAGGCAGGCGGTGCTGGGGCATCCGGCCCCCGTGCTGGCCCTGAGCACTGCCTGCTGCCTTGCCTTGCAGGCACATCCCTCCCTGCCCTCTTGCCGCAGCCCTGCACCATCCAGCACCTGGTCACGCACTACTTGGACATCTCCTGCGTGCCGCGGCGCTCCTTCTTCGAGCTCTTGTCCTACTTCTCTACGAACGAGCTGGAGCGGGAGAAGCTGCAGGAGTTCAGCTCTGCGCAGGGCCAGGAAGAGCTCTACAGCTACTGCAACCGGCCCCGCAGGACCACGCTCGAGGTGAGGCTGGGGGAGCATGACAGACCCGCTCTGTGAGGGCTGTGCTGTGGCTTAAAGCACCCAGGCAGATGATCAACCATAATTTCTGGGCTGGGGAATTCAATCTACCTCACCCACTTTCTGAAGTGTCCTTGGATTGCAGCTGGTGGGTAGGACCTGCTCCAAATCCTTCTGGGCCCCCGTGCCGCAGCCTGAGGGTGAGGGGCGGGCAGTGGGACAGGGCGGTTGGTGCTCAGAGGTACTTGGCGTGGTGCCTTTGGTCAAGGGCAGCGTGGCACAGCAGTGTGGGACAGCCCCTGACCCCTCAAGGAGCAGGCAGGCTGCCTTCTGGGGTGTACCCAGTCTCACCCTGCCTGGGCTTTGCAGGCCCTCTGGGATTTCCCTCACACCACGTGTGCCATTCCACCCGAATACCTGCTGGACCTCATCCCGCGCATCAGACCCCGCGCCTTCTCCATCGCCTCCTCCATGCTGGTAAGAGCTCAGCCCTTTCTGGCCTCCTGTCGGGCTCTGAGCTGAGGGTCTGGCAGGGCCGGGGCTGACCGTTGGTGCCATGTGTGCTGGGCTGTACTCCCAGGCTCTCTGAGCACCCACAGCCCACCCGAGCCCCGGCTCTGCTGCAAGCACGTGGCCAGTGGATGTGCAGGACGTGAATCCCAGGGCTGTGCCAGGCTCCGTGTTAGGGCACTTGCCCTTCTGCAGCCCCGCAGGTGCTGGGGCTGGCCCAGTGCACTGCAGAGGTCTGGTGTCCTGGTCACGGGGGGCAGTGGGATGTGGTGCCACGGAAGCTGGGACATCCCTGGGTGGTGCGGCCGTGGGATGGGGGAGTGCTGCTTCCCGCTGCTGCCGGGAGGTGGCAGTGGGACTTGGCCCGGGTCACTTGGCAGACGGCAGCCCATACACTGGTGACATTTGTCCTCCATGGGGACCTCTTGGCTTGGACAGTCTCTGTGGCTGCTGCCAGCTGTGCAGAGCAGTCCCACAGGAGCTGGAAAACCCCCTTCCCTACTGGAAAGGTTTTGGGCTCCATTCTGTGTCCAAGTGGCTGTTTCAGGCTAAGAAGTGTTTCAGACACCCTGGCAGGAGCTGGGCACAGGCTTTGTCCCTGGAGGAGACGCTGGACTCTTCCTGCAGAGCTGTGCTGGGTGTCTTCTCATTTCTCATGTCTGGACGCAGGCTCACCCCGACCGGATCCAGATCCTCATGGCAGTAGTGCGGTACAAGACGCGGCTCAGCAAACCCCGCCGTGGTCTCTGCTCTACCTGGTTGGCTTCTCTCAATCCAGAGCAAGGTAACTGCTTGGACTTTGTGAGAACCCTGTGTGCTTACCACAGCCCACAGAGCTGAGCCCATGGGACTGTGGTGGAGCTGTGTGCTTGCTGGCCACACACTGGAGCTGCTTGGAGCCTGGGTGGAGCACACTGGCCTGGCAGGATGGGCTGAACTCCCAGTAGCCGTCCTTCCTGGCTGTTCCCATCTTCTTTGGAGCATGACATGCTCCTCTAGCTTCCCTGAGCACCCTGAGCTCCTGGTTTTCTCCCAGCTGCTTGACCCTCCTGCTTCCAGTGCCAGCATGCTCTGCTGCCCCACAGTGGGTTGCTCCTGGTGTGCTGGAGCTGGTTGCGTCCTGACTGCTGGACACCTCCAGACACATAGCACCAGCTCTGGAAAGGATGGTCCTTCTATTGAACACATCCATCCTGTCCTGCGAAGCCCCTGTATGCTGCTCATCTGATCTAACCACAAAACCCCTCCAGCTGGGTCCTCAAGCAAATATGACAAGCTCATGGGGTCTCCCTGCTGCAGGATGGTAGAGAATTGCTCTGTATGACTCCAGGGCAAGACTGGATCTTCTCAGAGTACCTGGATAGGGATCTGCACCCCTCTGCTGACTCCCAGAGGAGGCAGGTTTGTCCCTCCCTTACTCAACAGCCAGGTTGAGGTCTCTGCTCGCCTCCACTGCTGTCTTCCCTGGCACGAGCCATGTGCTGTGGAGCTCTTGCCTTGCTCCGGGGTTCACTTGGGTGCTTGCAGAGACAGTGCTGAGACAGCTGAAGAGCTTTTCATACACAGATAGTGTGCCCATGGCTCCAGGGGTGCCTTGGTGCCAGGGTGGTGGTAAGCCAGGTGCTCTCCATGTCTTCGGAGCATTCTGGAAGAGCTGGATGCCTGGCTCACCCTCTGCAGGGTGGCATGGGTGTGTTGCTGGTGAGGTGATGCTAATTGGTCTGATTGTTTTGCAGGTGATGTCCGGGTGCCTCTTTGGGTGAAGAAAGGAGGAATGAAGTTCCCAACTGACCCTGACACCCCCGTGATCATGATTGGCCCTGGCACAGGGGTGGCACCTTTCCGAGCAGCAATACAGGAGCGGGTGGCACAAGGACGTAGAGGTGAAAGACAGTCCTGAGAGGGATTTGGGATGCCCCTTGCTGCAGGCAGGTCTGTGTTCAGTGTACAGGAAGGAGGGTCTGGGAGCTCCTGAGGGTTTGGACAGGCCCAGGCTTTGCTTTGTTTGAGTGGGAGCAAGCTGGGCTCTGGGGCAGGTGAGGACCAGAGCCTGGTGTGTGCAGCCTGTGTGGGTATTCACAGGTTGTGCTGCAAGGCTGCTCCTTGGGTCAGGGTAGGGGCTCTGCAGAGGCTCTTTCTTGGCTCTTTGTGAGTAGAGATGGGTGACTGAGCTCATCTTCTGCTGCACAAGGAGTTTTGCCTCCACCCTTGTCTCATCCTCATTCCCCCCATCTCATCTGTGGGTCTCAGCAGGAAGCTGAGGCTGGTGAAGGAACGGGCAGCCCTGAGGGGCTCTGCTTGCCCTACCTGACCCCCGCCTCCTGTTTTTTCAGCACACAGGGGCCTCTGCTTGCCACAGGTCACTTGGCTTCATGCTCACTTGGCTCCTGGCTCTTCTAGGCCAGGGCTGTCAGCCAGGCGCAGCAGAGAGGTGTGAGCCTTGGGGCTCTGCCACAGGTCTCATGGGCACCAACAGTCCCCAGCACTTGCAGGGCGTTTGGTCTGCCCAGCACAGCCCTTGTGGTCTGCTTTCTGCAGGGAACTGCTTGTTCTTTGGCTGCCGCCAGAAATCCAAGGACTTCTACTGCCAAGCAGAGTGGGAATTGCTGGTGACAAAGGGCTTCCTGACACTCTTCACAGCCTTCTCCAGGGACCAGGTCAGTTCCCAGAGGAGGAGGGTGGATACAGAAGCATCTCAGGCAGCACTGATGGGACTCTGCTGGTGTTTCTGGCCCCTGTAGCTGTTGGTGTGGACTGCGAAGGGCCTGGCGGGGTGGCACAGTGGTCACCTCACTCCCCCACACCACCTCAGTGCTGGATGGGATCCCCACCAGCGCTGCAGTGCCGCTGCCCAGCGGGGATGTGTCCAGCTGAGTTGAATGAGAAACGTTGCTGGGATGGGACTGGTGAGCACCAGAACAGAGAAGGTGTTAGCCACCTGTTTGGCTGGACCACGTGACTGATAAAAGGCTCCCAAGCCTCTCTGGGGGGTCACCAGGCAATAACCTCTCAGGATTGAGTGCCGCCCTCCTTACCATGTCCCTCTGAAGCTGAGGAGCTTGGCCTCTGTGCCAGCTCTGCCTTAGCCTCAGCTGTGCAGGAGAAAGCTCCCTGAAGGTATGAGCACCCCCACAACTCAGCCCCTCACTCAGCTCCCTTATTTCCCAGGCAGTGTCTTTTTTGGACAGCTCTCAGCCCTGGTCTGGGCTGCAGGGCTTTTTGTCTTGCCAGGGAGGCTCCATGAGCTGGGACTCTTGTTTCACTGCCTTGTCGTGTCCCTTGATGGCACTGAAAGCTCAGCCTCCCTTTGAAACAGAGAGATCTGATAAAAAGAGTCAGTGAGAATGGGTATTTCTAGGTAGCTCGGCTGCACTAGTCCTTTTCTCCTGGCTGTGTGCATGCGTTGACATGAAGCCAGCGTCTTTTATCCAGTCACTTGTAAGGCATGAGTTGAATGTCCCTGTGAAAGCTTCCCAAGGCTTTAGTGAACAGGCACAGCACTGCGGAGGTTTGTTGGATGACCAGTCTGCTTTTTTTTCTGGTGGCTCACACAGTGAAGGAGGGATCTGCTGTTCCCCAAATCTGGAGAGTGGCCCCAGAGCCTCCTCCTGCCCTTGCAGACTCTGGAGGGACAGGGCTCACATGGAGGTGTGCCCCTGCCCTCCCTGCTTTCCTTGCTCTGTGAGGCAAAGCAGTTTGTCCGGAGGGTCTTTTGCCACCAAATCCTTGCAGTGCTGCATAGGGTGGCAAGTGAGAGCGCAGCCACGTAAGATGAGCCATTGTGCCTAGGAGGTGCCGTTAACTCATCAAAAAGTTTGCTTTCAAAGAGCTTGGCAGGAGCTGGGATGCTCCGTAGCTGAGCAGGATTTCCCTCTTCTCTCCATCAGGTCCTCTTTGCGGTGACCTTCTGTCACATCACGTCTGCCCCGTGGTGCAGACTGGTTGATCCCAGCCTAATGCGGCTGTCGCTAATTCTCAGCAGGATTCCCTGGGGTTTAGCTGAGATGTGGTGACCTGAGTTTGTCACTGGGGTGCTCTGGTTTCTAGGTAGCTGCAGGTCCTTAAATGACCTGCTTGGAGTCGGCAGAGCCTCTGTCAGCACTTAGCTGATTAATGTTAATGATGCTGAAGCTGAGCTGTGTGGGTGCTTGCGACAGGCTTGCCTCCCTGCTGCATCGCCTGCGGCCAGGTCAGAGCAGCAGAGCTATGCCTGGGGGCGACCTGACTCTCCAGTGCCACGCAGCCAGTGTCACCGCCTGGGACCTGCTGACCGGGTGGTGACCAGCTCTTGAGACAGCCAGGGCTGGTCACTGCTCGGCGTTGTTCCCACGCACACCTCCGGGCTGCAGCATGCAGGGACCCCGAGATGCAGCCAGAGCCTTGTTGCCTTTGGGGATGGACGGGAGGGAGGAGGCTTCACCCGTGGCTCAGCTCGGCGCGGTGCAGAACGCGGTGTGGTGGGACGTGCAGCAGAGGGCCTGGCCTCCATCACAGTGTCACTTTTGTCACGGAGGAGCCGTCTGGGCCAGCAGTGAACTCAGGCACGTTGGCAATGGTGTTCCTCTTGGGCAGAAGCCAGGGCTGTAGGCAGTTGCTTGGATGTGTGAAGTCTTGTGGATTAACCCTTTGAGGACTCTCATCAGTTGGACTATACTGTGCCAAAAGCCAGTTGTATCCAGTCCCTGAGCACAGCAGAGGGGCAGGGAGTGGGACCAGGGCCATCCTGCCAAGCTCTCTGCCCTTCCAAGCTGTTTCAGGTCTCCAGCAGGTGACAGGGGTGTGGGGAAGGGTCTTGGCCTGATGGGGGCCACAGATCCTCCTCTGTCCATGCTGGGAGAGGAGAGGGCAGGAAGGGAGCCCTCACAGGGACTCCCCAGCTCATGGCCCTGGCTGTTCACCAGAGCTGGAGCAGGCAGGGAGCAGCCAGAGGATTGGGGGGAGCTACTTCCCCACTGAAGCTCCTGCTGCTGCACCCATCTCCCACCAACGAGATGTGAGGATCCCCTTTCCCTGTGCCATAGTTGATCCAACTGCTTCTCCCAGTGCCCCCTGCTCTGGGGGGCTGCACTGCCCTGAGCTCAGGCAAACACTCCCTGAGAGCAGTGCCCAGGGGCTGGGCAGGCATGCTGGGGCTGCTGCCAGGGCTGGTGGGCTCAGCACCGTGTTTCCCTGCAGGAGGAGAAGGTTTATGTTCAGCACCGCATCCAGGAGAACCGAAGGCTGGTGTGGGAGCTGCTGAGCAGCAGGAACGCTCATGTCTACCTGGCTGGGTGAGTGAGAGGTCTCTGTGCAGGGACTAGGGGAGCGGGGCTGCACCTCGCTGGTTCTCCACCTCCCTGGAGGCATTCCCTCAGCTCAGCCCTGGAGTGAGCACACCCTGCACCCCAGCAGGTCCTTAGGGGCTGCAGTGATTGCTGCAGAGGCACCAGCTCATTCCTTGTCTCCTCCTGGCTGAGGGCCATTTCTCACCTACCCTCTGCTCCAGTTAGCAGGGGCAGAGCTGGAACCATGGCAGAGCTGCTCCAGCTGTCCCTGTGTGCCCATCCTTCCCAACTGCCAGCACCCATGACCAGCATCATCTGCCAGCGGGCTGCCAGGCCTCTGACCCACAGCGAATCCATACACAGTAGAGGCCTGGCCTCTTCCCACCCCTCTCCTCCAGCAGGGCTCTGTGAAACTGGAGAAGTGGGCTTGTGCAGTTCCTATGGCTTCTCTGGTGGGCAGGAGGCTTTTAAAGCACATACCAGAGGGCCACCAGTGCTGGGGCTCGTGAGCAACAGTTTTTGGGACCCGTGGGGCATCTTGGCTGGCTCTTTGACCCAAAACTGCCTTTCTAAGGTAGGGACAAGCTGTGTTGCGCCGCAGCCTTTGCGTCCTTTGGCAGTACAGTTGTTCACCCAGTGGTTACCTTGGGCTGGTTGGAAATGTTGAACTGTTGGCCAAAAAGTGGAGTCT
Source organism: Athene noctua (assembly GCF_965140245.1). Classification (NCBI taxonomy): domain Eukaryota; kingdom Metazoa; phylum Chordata; class Aves; order Strigiformes; family Strigidae; genus Athene; species Athene noctua. The sequence goes on along the minus strand of NC_134056.1, from coordinate 12,372,661 downwards.
GGCGTTTTGGAGGCAGAGCATCCGTGGCTCTTTTCCTGGGCAGAGCCCTTAACCTGCCTGCCCTAGTCGCTGTGTGTGTGACAGGGAGGAGGCTGCTCACCCACTGCCCAGGGCAAGTGTTGTGAAACTCTTTGGGCTCCTTGAGCTGGCGAGAGGCTGGCGGTGGTGGTGTCGTGCACCCTGTGACCTGGAAAGCACTGTGCAAACCTGTGCCTTGCTGTCAACATGACTGACAGTTGTAGGAGGCTCTTTCCTGCCTGTCCCGCACGAGAGCAGGATTTTCCCTGGTGCCTTGCAGGGCGAGACTGGCCTTGCTGCATTCCTGGGAGAAGGAGATTTTTGTTTACTGCTGGTGAAGCAGAGGCCAGGCCGCCCACTGCCCCTCGCTTGCTGCTGCACCAGCGCTGCCACGTGGTCTGGCATGCCTCACTGCATGGCAGGGCTCCCTGAGGCCCTTACCCCAACCTGGTGATCTCTACCCACGGATCTGGGCTTCAGGTTTGGTTTTCTCCCTCAAGCTGCACTTGGGTTTGTGCCTCTGTCCACAGCCCAAATGCTGAGGCTGTGGGCAGCTGTTGAGTGACCACTGGGTATGGTGTCTTGATGGCCCTGTCCTCTCCTTCTGCCGTCCTCTTTGCTGCTTTCTGGTGCTGATGGAGACACCGTGGGGGCTGCCAAAAAAAGGATTAACGTCTTCTAAAGAGCAAGGCTTGCACAGCTCTCCCCATTGCAGGATTTTGCAGTGGCCATGAGAATGGCGTTTTGGACATCAGGGTTGCTCTGAGACCCATCTTGCTGAGCTCTTTGTTCCTGGCACAGGGTGGCCCTCAGCCCCAGTCAGGCAAGTAGGATCCAAGAGCCTGGTTCCTCTTGTACAAGTGGCAACTTGCCATGTTTGCAGTGGGCACTTCCCCAGCCCTCCTGAACAGCCCACACGGTGTGTAAAGATGCCTGGAATCCCAGTGCCCCTCCCTGGCCCGCAGACTCTGAACTGCCAGTGGGGTGCCAAACAGGAAGGTGCAGGTGGGCTGGCCTGAAAATGGCCTTTCCCCCTCCATAAAAATAGTATCCATGGTTTCAGCCACACTAGGAGAAAGACAGGAAAAGTGAATCCTGAGCAGCAGCCCTGGGCAACGTAGCACAGTGTCTGCCTTCTTGGGCCCGTGCTGGCTGGGGCAGGGTCTGCAGAGCCAGGGCTGGATCTTTTCTATGATTGTGCCCAGCTTATCTTGCCCAGAGGCAAAAAGGTTGAAAATGTCTGTCTCTTTCTGCAAAAAATAGATACTTGACATTTTTTCTATCACAAGCCCAGCTACATTATCTTGTACTTGCATATCAGTGCCTGACTCAGAAACAATACGACTCTTCCAAAAAAAGAAGACCTCCTTTCTGTGTATTTTGGGACATTAATCAGCTTCAAATGCAAGTCAGAATTCTGCCTTGTTCTTGGGAAACAGCAAGGACGTTGCCAGATGCTTGTGCCAATTGGAGCAGCCTGGGAAATTTTATTAGATGTTTTTTTGCCACACAGTGAGTTTATCAAATGAAACTCTCTAGGAAAAAGCCTGAATTTCTTATTTCTCATAAGAAATAATTATGCTTGGAAGTGTTAAAACCTGTTTGGTTCTTTTCTACATGGGAGCTTGTGTTTTCTTCACAGTTTCTTATTTTGAGGTCTGAACTGGCTTTGGGTTACAAATGTCACCATCAAAACAATCATTTCAGGAGTAGTGGAGGGACTGAAACAGCTGCTCCTTCGCAGCAGTCATCTTACCCAGCTCAGGATCAGACATGTTTTACACTGAGTGTTTCCCGAGATGAAAGGACAGTTTCCTGCCTCCTGCCAATAAATTATGACTCGTGCATATTCCTCATGTCCCTCTAATGAGGGTGATGGGAAGTGGAGCAATATGGAGTTAAGGCTACCAAGCTGTGATGCTCCTTCACCAGGGACTGGGTACTGCAGCCACCTCTTCGCCTGCAAATGCCAGGGCCAGGAAACCCTGTGTGGATAACAGCCCGCTGTCCTGGGAGTGGTATGAGCTGCCTCCCAAAGCCTGTCATTTATTCAGTGCCAGGCAGCCCATGTTGTGGGGTGAGGCAGGTTCCCCCCAGCCTGTGCTGTGTGCCGGGGTCGGTGGGTTTGGCCGCAGGGACTGCTGCCCCCTCCACGGACTGCCTTGCCAGAGCACTGGGGCTGCAGATATGCCCCCCGTTTCCCTTCTCGCCCTCCCATCACACCACCTACGCTCTCTTCCAGGAATGCCAAGCAGATGCCAGCGGCGGTGGCTGAAGCCCTGCAGTTGGTGTTGCAGCTGGAAGGCGGCCTGTCACCCTCCGAAGCAGAGGAGCATTTAACAGCCCTGGAACGGTCCCAGCGCTTCCAGTCTGAAACCTGGTCGTAAGCCTAGCTCCCTGCCTCCCCCTTCCTTGCAAACTGCCTGAATAAAGGAGTCAGCAGAATGATCCGCCCTGGCATCATCCTTGGGCTGAGATTACCCCAGCGAGGACAGGGGCCTGGTGAAGGGAGTGGATTTACCCAACCACCCCTTCCCTGATGGCAGCAGGGCCATGGTGGGCAGGGGGAGCCCATCTCCTGGGTGTGGGGGGTTGGTGTGGGTGAAGCCTGGCTCCCCATGCCCACACCCCGCTGCAGCAGAGGTGAGAAGTCTCTGGTGGGGTGCTGCTGGCTGGCTCCTGCACGGGACTGAGTGGCCACCCCATGTGCTCCAGCTCCTGGGGTCCCTGTGCTGGGTGAGCAGCACCCGCAGGCATTGCCAGAGCGCCAGTGTTGGCAGCGGCCGTTGTTTGTGGTAGGACCTAAAGGAAGTGAGCTCTTGCATGGGAGTCTCTCCACCCTGGCATTAGTCAGCAGCAGCAGTGCTTGCTGCAGGAGGCTGCCTTGACAGACCTGTTCCCCCTGTCTCCAGGGGCTGGGGCCAGCGGGAATGGGTGCAGGAGGAAGCTTCGATCTCTCTGTCTGATGCCAGTTCATCTTCCTGATCCTGCTTGATGACGAGCTCTGAGCTCCCTGAGCGCCAGATCCCACTGAGTTATCCCATTCCCTTAGTGCCTGCTCTGCTGGATCTGTCCTCCAGCCCATCCTGGGAGCTGCTTCCAGCCAGGGCCAGGCGAGGCAGCAGCCTCCAGCCCCTGGCAGCCCCTGTGTGTCCTCCTGACCCTGCCAGTGCCCCAGTGGGGCCAGTGCCACCACCTTCCTCCCCCAGTTTGGCGAACTCGGTGCCACCATGTAAACAGCAATTAGGGCCCAGGGCATGAATCAGCCAGGGACAGTCCCTGGGAGCAGGCTGGGACAGGAAGGGACAGAGGTGCCACACCACACCTGTGACCCAGCCACCCTCCCACACGCCCAAGTGTGGGGTCCTGCATGGGTGAGTGGCACCTGGGGGCACCGCTCGAGCTGGAAAGCGGGAACTTCTGGGGTCTCCCCCCTCCAGCTTCTTTGCCAGGGCTGCCTTGCTGTGAGGATCTGTTGCACTTGTAGGCCCTGGCTGGGCTGGGTGTCACCATACCCTGGGGGCAGCTGGGGGCCAGTGAGAGCTGCTGTATGGCACTCATCACGCTGGTGACACCATCCCCTTACATGGGGCACTATCCTTCCTGCCAAGCCCTGAAAGCTGCTTATGGAGCACGGCGAGGCAAGGTGACTGGGGACAAAGACCCACCTGGGGGACAGGGATGAGCTGGGTGGGGATCTGCCCTGAGGCAGCGCAGGATCCATGCTGATGTGCTATACTGGTGTCTGAGCTGGGCGCTGGACCGGGGCAGCGCAGGGCCAGTGCTGCCGCGCCCCACGGGCAGTGGTGTGGGGAGCGCTGGCCACAGAGGTGGCTCCATTTTTGCTGGGTGAGGAGAAGAGGCGGCCGTGGGCCCAGCTCCGCCCCAGCTCCCACTGGAGCTGATTGGTGCGGGCATGGCTGCCTGCCCTGGGCTGCCTGCATTTGAGCAGCTTCCAGAAGCTGACAAACCAGACTGGTTAGAGCCAGGCTCGGCCCCAGCCCTGCTTGGCCCAGGGCAGGCAGCAGCTGCGTGCGCGGGTGCCTGCCACTCCTGCACCCTTTACCGGCACAGCAGGCAGTGCCTGATAGTGCCCAGCTTGTTGCCCTCTCCTGTGGAGCGTGGTGGGTCAGTGCTGCATCGACACTGGCGAGGAGGAAGAGGAGAAGGAGGAGGAAGTGGCTGCTGGACGCTCACAGCAATGCCCCTCTTGGGGTGGCCTATCGGTGAGGGTGATGGGGATACACCCTGCTTTGGGGGCTCCTGACCTGTCAGCTTGGGAGGGGGTCCCAAACCATGCCGGAGGGATGATGGGACTCTGTGTGGATGCTGCTGCCTTTAAACCCTTCTGGCAGCCGTGCTGAAGGCCACCCCCTGCCCTGGAGCAGCACCCACGTCCCACACCCTGCCCCGAGGGGACTCAGGGGGTGGTGGGTGAGGGGGGCCGCTGTGGAACACACACCCCCATGGAGCCAGCAGCAGGCGAGGGGGCAGAGCCTGGCCCCCAGCTGGTGCCGGCAGCTGACAGGGAGGGCTGTGCCAGGCAGCAGAGCGAGAGTGAGACTGTGGGGTCGGGGGGCCCTGGGGAACCCCCCCAGCTCTGTGGAGAGGCGCCCGCCGCTGCCTGGGGGTGCTGGAACCCGCCACCGGCCGAGGACGCAACAGAGCTGCTCCTGCCCGGGCATGACAAGCCGCCTGCCCACGGTGCCTCCCTGCCCGCGGGGCAGGACCCTCCCGCTGCCACCAGCCCCGTCTTGCCCTGCGGAGAGAGCCCAGCGCCGCAGCGAGGGTTGTCCAGCTTGGAAAGCGCCTCCAGCTCCATCCTGAGCCTCTCTGGTGAGGAACAGGAGACGTCAAGCGATGAGGTGGCAGCGGCAGCAGAGCCGTGCCGCATGCCGGTGGGCAGCGAGGACGAGTGCCCCATCTGCACAGAGCCCTACGATGACCAGCGGCACAAACCGGCCCTGCTCAACTGCAACCACGGGCTGTGCCGCGCCTGCCTGCGTGCCATCATGGACACGGCTGCCGGCGCCGAGTTCGGCCGCGTGCGCTGCCCCATCTGCCGCCAGAAGACGCCCATGCTGGAGTGGGAGATCTGCAAGCTGCAAGAGGAGCTGCTTCTCCTGCACGCCCAGCCTGGCTCCCCCGGCACCCTGGCCACCCCCCGGCCCCCCGTCCTGCCGCCCCGCCGCCCGGGCCTGGCCGGTGCCCTCGAGCATCGCTTCCAGGTGCGCTTCCACACCAGCCGCATGTTCGGGTGCCTGCCCTGCGTCCGCTACCCGCCCTGCCTCATCCGCGGGCTGGGGCAGCTGGAGCGCCGCTGCCGCTGCTGCTACCTCCTGGTGCTGGCGCTGCTGCTGGCGGCCGAGATGCTCAGCCTGCTCCTCATCTTCCTCCCCATTGTCCTGATGGTGCTGCTTTTCCTCATCCTTGATAAATAGTGCGGAGTTTGTGCCTTCAGGTTGGGCCATGCCTGGGGAGAGGAGTCCTGCTCCAGCTTTGCTCCTGGGGCTGCTGCTGGCTTGCGATGCCAACCTGGGACCCAGGTGCCTGGGATACCCCGGCGCTGCCAGTGAGCCCAGAGTGGTTGAGGCAGCAGAGGAGCTGGAGAAAGGAGCCAAGAGAAGAGCTGGGCATTGCCTGCATCTCACGGGGCGCTGGGTGACACATCACTGCAGCAGTGAAGGGGTGGATGGAGCAGGAGCCCATCCTGCACTGGGGGCATGTCCCTGGCACGGGGCTGGGAACCGGAGGGGCTCTGCGGGCAGAGCAGGGCTGTGCCGTGGGCTGTGCTCCCTGTGCCCAGGACAGACAGACAGGGGTTCCCCAGCATGGACTGAAAATACAACTTGCATTTGTACCCTGGCTGTGTCTAGCTGAGTTCAGTGCTTGTTCCAGGCTGAGCGTGTCCCCTTGGGGCCCAGCTGTGACACGAGGAGGGGACGGGGACAGCCAGTGGTCCCCAGGCACCTTGTGACAGGGTGCCTGCCTCCACCGCGGCACCTCCCAGCTCCGGCCGAGCAGTGCCAGCCCGCGCTCTGAGTGGAGATAAGAGAGCAAACACGGCTCTGTCCCCTGCGGCTCTGTACTGGCAGCCAGCTCCAGCTGGGCACCACGGGTGGAGGAGTCCACAGTGAGTGTAGCACCAGGTCTGTGCCCAGGTGGGACCTGCCCTCAGGTGCCAAGGGAGCTGGGCCATCTGCGGCAGGCAGGAATATCTTGGTGGTGAGCAGGAGGTGGGTTCTGCAAGAAGCATTTGGCAGCCGGCCTCGTGCGGGGGCTGTGTCCCAGCCAGGCCATGGCGCAGCCTCTCTGCACCCCTGCTCCCCACACACTGCAGGGCACGGGGCTGGCAGCCTGTACCCTGAGGGGAAGGGGATGGCTCCAGGCTTACAGCCACCTTTGGGCTGCTGGTGGGTGGTGGTGGGGTGTCAGACCCCATAATCCTTCCAAGATCCCACTGCAGGGGTCAGCGTCTTGTGGTGCTGTCACCCATCTTCACAGTCTGGGATGTGCTGCTCCTTATTTATCACTGCCAGCCTCCTCTTGGTGCTCTGCCAAAGCTCCACGCAGACCCCATGCCAACTGGGGGTGCTGCCACCCCCACCCTGCGTGTCCCTGCTGAGGGGCTGGCTGACACTGCCATGCCCTGTCCCTCCAGCCATGCCGGGGTTGTGCAACCAGCTGCGTGTCCTGACTTTGCCCTTCTCCCCCGGAAACGTGCCACGGGCACCTCCCCAGGGCTGTGCCTGTGGGGGACCACAGGGTACCCCCCCCCCCCGCCTTCCCCTTCCTCCTGCAAAGGGACTCAGGTTGGTGGGGAGCAAGGAAATGCTCCCCTGCCTGTGCAGCCCCGGGGGAAACCTGTGCCCTTGTGCCCACAAGGGCAGAGATTTGGGATTTGCCGGGGCACTCGGAATACTCTCAGCATCGGCTCTGCTGTGTGTTGCTCCAGCAAAGTGCCAAGGCACAGGAGGCAGCAGGAGGAACAGGGCACCCCAAAACAGGTCAGGCTGGGAGGCAGAGGCATGCAGGTCCCCCCTGGCCTCATTGCATGGAGGAATATTTATTTATACCAAGTGGAGCAGCTCCATTAGGAGAAGCGCCAGCAGCTCGGCCCTGGCCGAGGGCATTTTTGGCTAGATGGGGCCTGCGTGAAAGGGGGCACTGAGACACCTGGGGGGACCGTGCCACCATGCAGGAGGCCTGGCACGTGTCCCTGCTCTACATTACATGGGGGGTGTAACAGGCTTTTGGGCAAACGAGGCCAAAGCTGTCCCCACAGGGACACAGTGGAGAACGATGCACCCTCCAGAACATCTGCACTCCCCTCACTGGGCTGCTGGCACCTGTGAGTGCTGAAAGCTGGAGAAAGGTACCTAAATCCCGCTGGTATGGGGTCCCGGGCGGGCTGCGGTGGGGGCCCAACCCCATGGGCGATGCTGAGCCCGGCGGAGCTGCCGGCGGTGTGCATGGGCTGGCCCGCGGGAGCCTGGCTGCAGTGCCTGCTCCCAAGGACTCGGTTATATTTAGTGTGTGGAGATAGCGGTGAGCAGCACGGTGGGTGTGCAGCACCGCAGCGAGCTGGGGACGGGGGCTGAGAGCCATGGGAGGCTGCGGCGGGGCTCTGGCTGCCGCGCACCATCCCCTGGCACAGCCCCACCAAAGCCCCGCACACAGCCCCACACATACATCCTCTGATCCCTCACGGTCCCCTTGCACCCCACTAAGTACCACACTCACCCCTGCAGCCATACACGGCCTGTGTCCCCGTGCACACCCCCCTGCAGCCCGCAGCACCCTCCTACAGCCCCCCACAGTCACTCCATGCACCCCAGTCTCACCACACACCCCCCCCCTGCAGCCCTCAGCCACTTTCTCACCAGTCCCCCAGCTCTCCTTTGCACCTCATTGCCCCATTGTGGCTCCCTGAGTCCTCTTCCCCCCACCATGGACTCCAGCACCAAATCCATCCCATCTCCTCCCACCCCTCTGTCCCCTCCCACAAGCCCCAGTCACCCCATCGTACCCCAAATGCTTCATCACATCTCCCAGCTGCTGGCACCCTGCAGGGACCTGCCCACTCGGGGCTCTGCAGGGCTGTCTCTCTTCTCCCACTTAAGCCCAGCATGTCCCCACCCGGGTCCCCAGCCATGCCCAGGTGGCCATGAGGACATGGGCAGCACAGCCAGCCTCAGGCATGCACCAAGTGTACCTGGTCTCACCCACCCAGGCAGGCGAGGCTTGGGGGTCAGGGGTCTCATCCAGCTCTGGTCAGAGGCATCCACACCCCTTTTGCATCACAACCAGCTGTAGCATCTCCTCTTCCCCGCTCAGCCCCCTGCTGCGGACATGCCAGCACCGACCCCATCCTGCACCCGTGAGAGCAAGGCTGGAGGAACAGTGGCCAGGGGAATGGCCTCAAAGTGGTGATGAACTGGGAGCAACTCTTGTGCCAGAATCCGGTGCTGAACGTGGAGCTGGGGAGTGAGCAGGAGCGGGTGCCCATGCCTACAGGCAGCCCTCACCTGGATTTAACCCCAGGAAAGCTCCCAAGCCCATCAGTCCCTCCTGATACATGGGGCCAGCACTGCCCCAGGGACCTGTCACAGCCTCTCCGGCTCTGTGCCACAACCCATTATCTTCTCATCGCAGGGTTGCACCGTGTTGTGAAAGCTGGGCACTGACAGAAGCCGTTGCAAGCAGCTTCCTCTTTGTTGAAACAGCCATTTTGGGTGTATGACCGCCCTGGATTGAGGTTTCAAGGCTGTCTGTCCCCAAGGAGGGCACAGCCCCGATGCTCAGCCTCCTCTTTCCCAGTCTGGTGTGGTGCTACCAAATAATCCAGCTCAGCCTTCGGCCCCTCTGCTGGGGCCAGACCCTCCCCCCTCTCTGCACCAACAGGGAACTGGTCCTGTTGTGCAACCTCCTGGCAGGGTGGCAGGGTAGGATGGGTCCCCACACGCATGGGAACCGGCCTGGCGCTGCCCGAGGCTGCCCACCCATCACCAGCCAGAGTGCAGAGCTGCCTCCGGCCTGGCGCACCCCTGGCATTGACTGACCAGGCTGCAGGAGTCAGTTTGGGGACTGGGAAACATCATTCCCCTGAACCTGTGCCAAAGGCTGACCCCAAACCAGCAGAGAGCTGGTTCCTGGCCCTTCCCACATAATGAGGGCACTGGGGAAGGGTCATCCCCAGGAGACATTTCACCCCCCAATTCCCCTCTCCCATCACAGTCCAACTTGGACACTGGGAGAGCCCAGAGCTTCATCCCAGACTAGGACAGACAGTACACCACAAGGAGATTTTACAAACAGCCCATCTGGGAACACCTGTGAGCATCTTTGCTCACAAATGGCCAAACCTGCTCCTGCAGCAATGTCCTGGCCATGTTTAAGCAGCTGATGAGACTTGGAGCGCTTTGAAAACCCAGCTTGGAAGCATGCAGCTCAGTGTGGCCACAGTGACCATGCGAGCGTTTCAGGACTTGGAATGCCAAAGTGACTCTGAAAGACTTCTTATTCACCTGCAGCTGTGACGTGAGTGCTGGCACCGCCCTGCTGTCCCTGTCCCCTGAAGCACATCCAGGCCCCTCTTCCAGTGAGTGCTCATTCGAGGTTAATAGGGCTGGAGAAATGGGCTGTCACCCAGCACTTAGTCCTGAAAGGCCCCATTTCTTCCTTAATTGCAACTCAAAATCAAATTAGTGGTTTTAAATTTACTCTATGCCCAAGAGGTACCATGAGCAGGGGGAGGACATGCTGTACCCTTCATCCTTATGTAATGAAAAGGGTAAATTTCTGCTCTGAGGACAAAATTGCTGCCACCTCTGCCCTGGCTAGCCCATCGCTTTGGTGTCTTTGGGGCCTCATGGGTGGAGATGCTCATCCTGGATTTGGGATGAGTCTTTGGGATGATGGAGTTGCTCATCCTGGATTTGGGGCTGCTTAGCTTCCCCAAGCAGACACATCATCAGTATCACTGAGGGGATGCTGTGGCTACCAGGAGCCCCTGGCACTGCTGCCAGGGCTGCAGGTGCCTCCCACACCCCCGGAGGATGTGGGGATGTGGGTGCCAGCACAGGGAGCCAGGGATGACACCGCCTGCATTAGTGATACCGTAATTCAGCACCCATGGACTGAGCTGTGGTCTTGTTTTCCGGGCAGAGAAACCCCCCTCAGGGGGAGAACTGGCCAAGGACAAGGGCCCCGCGTCCACCCCGCACCCCCCGGGGGTAGGGGCTGTCCCCGGCGCTCAGCTGTGAGCTGGGGACTGCAAGTGCTTTGGAAGCAGCTGCTCCACAGGGGCCCACAGCAGAGGGCAGAGACAGCCGCTGCTTCCAGAGAAAGGAAATTCGGGGGCCAGCACCGGGCCAGTGGGGCTGTGCCTGCACAGGAAGCCTTGGTGTGCACACACACCACCCCCGGCATGCACACACGTGTGTACACACCAGCCTGTGTGCACAGCTCTCACCCCGGGGAACCACGTTGCCCTCAGAGCATTCTCCTGGCCACTTCTGCTGCAAATTTCCACCTCTCCCAGCTGGAGATTTGCCATCACAGGGACCCCAGGGTCCCTTTGGTGCAGGCAGTGGGTGCTCCCCACTGATGCCATTTGCTGGCGGGTGTGTGCCAGGCCCCAGGACAGTCCTTGTGTGGAGAGGGACATGTGGCAGGGCCCATGGATCCATCTGCCTCAGCAGAGCAGGGCAGGGGGTGCCCAGTGCCACCTGTGTCCCTGCCTGGCTCCGCCCACCAGTGGGTACCACCTGGGCCAGAGTGGCAAATCCTCCCTGCGGGGAGCAACGGGACATCCAACAGGCATTTAAGAGCCCTGGGTGTGGCTAGGGACCGCTTGCACAGTTGGGCAGAGTACCCCAGGGTGCCCAGCCACGTGCAGTGGGACCAGGGACTTAACAAGGAGGGGACACAAACACGTCAGAGCCAAAGCCACAGCAGTAGCGGAGGAGGTGTCAGTTGAGGGGAAAGTCCTGTCCTCTGGGAATTTCCGTCTCAATTTGCCCCACGGACCGAGCGGGCCCAGGGCGCAACATCCCGGCTGGCCTGCAGCCCCACTCCTGCCCACAGTGACACGCCCCCCAAGATGCTGGCTCGCCGTTCGTTCCAATATAATCTTTATTGGGGAGACTGACGGGGGTTAGAACAAGGCCGGGTATAAAACATGATCATTGTCACAACCAGCAGCGGGAGGCATTGGCAGAGCAACACAGAAACAGTATCAGCCCCTGTTCTCTGCCGGCAGCGGGGTGGTACCCAGGGCTGCACTGGCGGCATCCCTGCTCCTGGGGGCCAGTGGGGGGGATGGTTCAGCCCTTCTCCCTGGATGGATGCTGGGATGCTCTTTCCTATGGGGTGCAGGGGCTCTGGGGGAGCCCCTCTGGCTCTCCCAGCCCCTGTGCCCTGGGACCGGGCAGCGTGTGCCCCTGGTGCCACGGCCTTGCTGGGTTGTGGTGCTCAGCCCCACAGGAGCACCTGCAAATTATGGCTTTTTCTTTATTTTTTTAGGTTTATTTTTTTGCTTTTTTGGCAGCAAACTTACCCCTCCAGGCACCCTGGAGAAAGCAAGCTTGTGCACAGGGAGCTGCCGCCCTGCCAGCCCCTCTGCACAGGGGTCAGAGCAGAGGTGCTGCTCCAGGGATGGGACCGTGGGCAGGAACCAGGCCTCTGCCCCCCTGCCCAGCCAAATCCCCTCGCTGAAGCTGGCAATTTGGGGTATTGGACCCCGCGCCACCCCCAAGCCATCCCACGGGGCATTGGTGCAGGGCCCCGGGCGGAGCAGCAGAGAACGGGCACAGCTCAATGCCTTTGTGAACGCGTAGCGGCCTAGGACAGGGCGGCTGGGGATGGACGGGGAAAAAACAAGAATCCTCCAAAACGAGGATAAAGTGGAGCTTTCCTCAAGGGCCTGCGGAGGAAACGGGCCGCGTGTCTGCTCGCAACCGAGGGGCCGGTGCGGCGGTTTGGCGTGGCTATAATGACTCGGGCGCACGGCGGCTTGGCCGCTGAGATGAAAGCTTTGGCAAATAACTTACAGAGAAGGGGAGGGTGCAGCTGGGGACCTGTCCTCGTCTCCCATGCCGGGCAGGTGACCCAGCATGGCACCGTGCACCTCCAGGGCTCCTTGTGCCGCCAGCAGCGGCTGCGGGGCGATGGGGAGGGTGTCGCTCTGGCTGGGACCCAGCGTCCACTCTCAGGAGCCGCAGGGAGGGCGGAGGAAGCAGGTGCCCCAGGGAAGGAGCGTGGCGAGATGCTCAATGCACAGCAGGTGCACCCGCCGGACTGGGGAGAGCTGTGCTGGTAGGTGTGCTCCCCATCCCAGGGTCCCTCTCCCCAGGCACCGCCGGGGTGTAGGGGGCTGCCGCCAGGTCCCAGTAACCCCCATCACCCCTGCCAGTGCTGGTGGGGACACCGGTCCTACATTCTTGGCCACAGCGAGCATCAGAGCATCCCCGGGCTGTGCCACCGGCAAAGAAGGGCCTGGGGACCGGCTGCGGCGCTGCGCCGTCCTCTCCCACCCTGCTGCCAGGAGGTGCGGGCAGGGGCGCGGGGCTCACATGATGGTGCAGGAAGACAGCGGGTTTCGGATGTGGCAGGTGCAGGCAGCCCCGCAGTACTGGCGAAAGGTCTGGTAGCAGCTGCGGTCGGTGTCGCTGCTCCACTGGACGGGGTTGGCGGCCAGGGCCTCGGCCGGCAGTCTGTTGAGGATACTGGTGTTGACGGCCAGCGCCGCCAGCCCGTAGTCGGTGAAGAGGACGGTCTCCCGCTTGCAGGTGGGGCAGGAGATGAACTTGTACTTGGGGCAGGACTCGTAGAGGATCTGCAGGCACTCCTCGCACACCGAGTGCAGGCAGGAGAGGATGCGGGGCCGCTTGTTGGTGAAGTTGTACATGTGGCCGCAGGTGGGGCACTCGAGGGGCTCACAGGGCGTCGAGGGGTGCAGCACGTACTGGTTGACGATCACCTCGTCTGATGGCGGCTGCCGGTGGTAGCAGACCTCGGAGCTGCCCTTCCGCTGGCTCTGGTACCCGCGCTCTCGCCGCGGCAGGGGGGGAGTCCGGGGCAGCGGCAGGGGGCCGGGGGTGGCATCCAAGGCGGGGATGTCCCCGCACGCCTGGTTGACGATGATCTCGGACTCGGAGGGCCACGCACGCTTGGCCACGAGGGGTGGCTCACGGCGTGGGGCCGGCGCGTAGCGTGGCTGCGAGGCCTGCAGCTCCGAAAACTTCTCCGGGTGGATGATTTTCATCGCCTCCATTTTAATGATGACTTGTTGCCCTTTCAGACACGACATGAGTATTGTTTTCACATTACTGTCCACTGCTCTGGGGTCTCTGAGGGACGCCTGCATGAGGCTAAAACATGCCGGCAGCCTGCTGGGCTTTCAATCTTGGTCTGGCTGCGGAGCAGGAGCACAGGGAGCAGCCACTGGCATGGGAGAGCATCCTGGGGGGACGGGGCAGCACCAGCGGGCCCCGTGCCCCTCTTCTCCAGCCAGCCCCGAGGGCGTTGGGTGCAAGGCTGGGGCAGGCAATGGAAGGCAGGGCTCACAGCAGCATCCTGCCTGCCTTGGAGGATGCTCTTGGGCAATCAAAGCGTCGGCTCCCCGCAGCGCCTCACCGGGATGTTAACGTGACATTGGCCGTCACTCGGCAGCCCCCCTTTCGCCTTTGTTGGCACTTCCCACGCTGGATCAGCTGCAGTTGGGATCAGTAAATTGGGGACTGTAGTGCTGTGCAGGTGAGTCTGGGGATGGGTCTCAGAGGCAGGCAGCCCCTGCCTCACCCTGGCCCCTGCCTCCACCTAGCCTTTATTCCTGTTTACGGGCCCTGGGATCCTCGTGGTGCTGAAGAATGTGTTTGGAAATTCCTTTGCTCTGACTTCCTGGCTCTCCCACTTGCCGTCACCAGCAGCTCCCGCGGGGCAGGGGCTCAGGGAGCATCCCGTGCCGGAGGGCAGCTCACTGTGGCTGGTGCTGGGGCTGCCACGCGCCTTGTCCCCTTCGTCCCTGGCACCTCTGTCCCCAGCTCAGTTTCGTGCTCGCTGGAAATGAAAAGCGAGAGGGGTTGGATCCAAGGCTCTTCGGGGATCTACCGGCTGCCAGCGCTCCCTCGGGATGCATGCCTGCCTGCATCCCAGCAATTTGGCAACTGAGCCCTGCAGGTCCTGTCCATCCACCTGCACGTTTGGGCTGCAGAAGTGGGAGCAGGTATTTTCCCCCAGGCATCTCCTCGGCAGCTCCAAACGTGGGGTCCTGGGTCCCCCCTCTGCCCTGGGTGCTGGGAGGGCAGGTCCCCCTGCACCCTGCTGGGTTGCAGGGCCCCTCCCAAGGGACTCCCCCACCGACCTGCCTCTGCTCAGGGTTTTCTCTCACGTTTAGCCCCTCCTCTGCTCAGTGGATCTATTTTTACCTCCATCGCTTGCTCCTGATCTGTCCCTGCTATTATCCCTCTCTCCAGCTTCCTCTCCCCCTTCCCAGCTCCCTGCCCTCGTCCCGGGGCTGCTGGAGAGGATAGGCCACATTTGGGGACAGGAGATGGGGGGCAGGCAGCCAGCCCGTGGCCATTTTCTCCCCTCAGCAGCCCTGGCGACAGCCTGTCTCTCCTCCGAGAAGGGCGAAGGCGCTCTCCTCCATCACGCTGCAAATCCTGTTAGAGGGATGCCTGCTCCCGCTGAGCCCTGCCAGGCCTGAGGGAGGGGGCCCGAGGGGGCCATCTGGTTGCAGCAGCAGTCCTTGGGGATGGTGAGAGGTCGGGGTGAGGGGTTTGGCCCTGGATGCCCAAGAGCCGTGGGGGGCAGGATCCCTGTCCGACCCCAGCGGGGGGGTCCCTGGGGGCCATGCCCTGGCGGCACTGGGGTCCTGCAAGCACCCTGCGGTGCCTGGGGAGGGGAGGCCTCGAGTCCCGCACCCCCCATCACGAGCCCACATCCTGCACCCCCCCTCTTGCACCCCGCACCCCAGGAGCAGCATCTATGCCCCCCCACCCCCCCTGTGCCCGGCAGCAGCCCGGGGGGGGCTCTCTGCCCTTAGGCCTCGCAGACACTCACCCGCAACGCGCCACGGGCAGCGGATCCGTGCGGGCAGACGGCCGCCACGCACAGCCCCCGCGCTCCCACCGTCACACCCCTCCGTGCACAGCCCTGGCGCTGCACCCGCCGTGCCCCGCACCCCCGCCACCCCGGGGGCGACACAGCCCCGCCGGCGCCGCTCCAACGACACGCAGCCCCCAGCCCCCCCGCGACTCCCACCGCAATCCCCTGCCCCGCGCCGCGCTGGCACGTTCGCAGCCCAGCGGTGCACACACACCGCACACACATGTGCACACACATGTGCACACACATGTGCACACACACGTACACACACAGCCCGTCCTCACGCCCGCGCCTGCGCACCCGCAGGGTGATGCCCCCCGGGCAGCCCGGCCAAAAGGACGGTGGCTGCCGGCCCTTACCTGCATCGGCCCGCGGGCGGGGGGTCCCGGTGCGGCCGTGTCCCCGGCTCAGCCTCCAGACCCCCGCTGCGTCCCCGGGAAAGCTCTGGAGGCCCAAGCGGCTAAAGGTTATCTGAAAGGCAGAGGGATGCAGGCGCTGCCCGCGCCAAGCGCCGGCTCCCCGAGGATGCCGGCGGGTCTCCACCGCCGCTCCCGGCCGGGCCGTGGCTCCCGGCCCCGCTTCCCACGGCCGCGCCGCCTCCTCCAGCAGCTTCCCCCGGCGGCGCGGGGAGGGCACCGGGCACAAAGGCGGGGGCTGGCGGCGCCGGGCTCCCGCCGGCTCCTCCGGCTCCGGATGCTCCGCGGGGACCCGCTGCCGGGGGGGGAGGCGGCAGGTAGCGCCGCTGCCGCCGCCGGGGAGGCACCTTCCGCCCGCCCCGCGGCTCCGCTCTCCCTCCCCCCGGCCCCCCCTGCCGCCTCCTCCGGCCGCGGAGCCCCCGCTCCGCGCGGGGCTGATGCAACACTCCGCGGCCGACGGCGCAGGCTGGCTGCCCGGGGGAGGGGGCTGCAGCCCGGGCACCCCCCCCTTTCCCCACCCCCGGCAGGTGCAGGCGGGCGGACGGGCGGGCTCCGTCCCCGCTGTCCCGCGGGGCTCGGCGGGCGCGGGCGCTGCCTGCGCGCTCCCGCTCCGCTGCCGCCCGGCGCCCGCAGTGCCGCCGCAGTGGTGCAGCCGGCTCACATTTCTCTCGCTCAGCAGCGCCGGGGCCCGCCGGCCGCAGCGTCCGACGCCCCGCACACACACACACCCACCCCCCCAACACCCCGCCGCCGCCCCGCTCCCTCCCTGCCCCGGCCCGGCGCGGCCCCGCTCCTCCTCTCCCCCTACCCCCGGCCGGGTCCCCGCGAGGTGTTTCGGAGGGGCCTGCAGTGACTCAGCATCCGCCGCTGGAAATGGCTCCGCGGCGGGGGCTGGGGAGCGGGCGATGCTGCTCGGGCTGGGGGGGACACACAGCGATTTGGGGACCAGCACCAGGGAGCGTGTGGCAGCGGGGAGAGGGGCCCCTGCCAGCAGCACACACACACACACACCCCCCGCCCCCCAGCTCTCAGGGCCGGGGAAAGGCCGTAACACCGGTAATGCCCCCTCCACCCCACTTCTTCCCACTGCCGGGTCAGCTGTGCACCCCACTGTGCCCCCACAGCCACCCCTGCGGGAGCGGAGCAGAGGGGGTCCCCCCACGCCGAGGTCAAAGCCCATCGGAGCACCCCAATCCCTCCTGAGCTCTAGGGAGGGGTGAGCAGGGCGCAGGGTCTCACCGCTTCCTGGGGGATGTGGTGGGCTCAGCATAGCGTGAGGGGGTCAGGCCCCCGGGGTGCACTGGGGAGCATCACGCATTGCCGGGGCCTTGCTGTTTTGACCCCCTTCACTGGCACAGGCAGACACGAGCACGTGGAGGGGGGCACCCCACATTGCGCCCCAGGAGGACAACTCCCAGTCTGTGCTTCCCAGCTCCTGCCGTGCCCTGGCAGATGTTAGATGCTGGGCTGCCCCCACCCCCCACCCCCCCCGTGGGTGCCTCCAGCATGGGGAGTCCACAGGCAGGCAGCCAAAATGGGCAGCCAGCCCCATGTGGAGCCCCCAGCTCCCCGGCCCCAGGGACAGTGACCCAGGCACATGCGCACCCAAACCCAAACTCAGCCCATCCTCCAACACACCCTGCCTGGGGCAGGGTCCCACGAGGGGCTCATCAGGCTCCTTTGGGTGCTGCTGGGGTGTCCCTGCTCATGTCACCTCCAAGCTCTTTATTCTCCTCAGATGGCCTCAGGATTTTGCCTGGATTTTGATGCCCCTCCCCACCAAGTTTACCCTGTCCAGACCTCCAGCCTTGCTGCAGCAAAGACCCCACCGGCACCACTCACCCCTGTAACAAGGGGTCTGGGGGGGCCTGGAGCTGCACTGTGACCGCGCAGACACATGGTGCTCATGTCATCGCTGTCCCCAGCCACTCCGTCAGTGGGACAGACACAACATCTGGAGCTCAGGTATTTCACTGAACAGCTCTGCATTCCCACTGTCAGCCTGGAAGAAAGCGCAGCTTCTTCAGGCCTTATGCATCCCATAGATGATCCGACCATCCACGCTCCAGGCAATGACGCCAAAAAATCTCACCCAGCTGCCTGGCCTGGAGGGGGTGACCAAACCCACCTGGTCCAGAGGGATCCCCAGGCACCCCAAGGGCTCAGCCACACTCCGTCTTCGGGCTGGACTGACCCTAGAGTGTGGCTTCCCCCTGGGAACCATGCAGCTTCACCCACCAGTTGCCTCTGTCTGTTAATGGGGTTTTTTTTAATCTTCTCGTTTGTCGTTGGATAAAGGATTTGGTAACGAGTTTGCCTCTGCTTCCTCTAAGTGTAATTCTTTGATCTGCTCACCTGTTCAAATCAGTGTGAGGCGGCTGCTGTCTGGCACCCTAACAGTGCTAAACAGGGATTCCCTTAGTCTTCCCCACACTCTCTGTGCCAGTTTTTGCTTACTTTCCTGCTAATGCTTCTGGATGCAGATAGAAAGAACTCATATCTTATGCTTGAACTCACAGAGCAAAGAAAATTGCAGGAAGTGAGTGAACACAAGCCATTTTCTGTTATTAATTCATATGGCATCCCGGTGCTGACCCAGCTACGCGGTGTTATTACACTGCTATTCCATGAGTTAAGCAACATCTCTATTTAAAAGTAATCACAAATTATATCAGGCATCATTTCTGCTGAACAAGAGGGTGTTTGTGCCAAGATGCTGGGGATCCTTGTGTTGCCCCAATGGTGCTGCCAGTCTCTGCTTCCTGTGCTCAGTGGATGTGTCACTGGATCCTCCCCATCCTGGCACAGCTGCACTTCTCAGCCTCTCCTCCACCTGTTCAGGTACTTGTGAAGCAGTTTGCAGTCCAAACCAAAGCCTGGAACTTCTTTTTCTCCTAGAGCCTGCGTTAGGCTCAATGGGGTCCTTGGTGGCAAGTTCCACTGGTTAAGGCTTGAGCAAAAGAGGCTTTGTCCCCAAGTGTTCATTCCAACATGTGAATGCTCAATGAGCCTTGCAGAGCTCTCCCGGACTTGCTTTTGGAGCTGCAGAGTTTCCCTTTTCTCTGCTGAGTTGGTTCACCAAGACCTCTACTTTCCACCCCAAACCTCAAATAATCCCATCCTTCAAAGCCCAGACCGTTCACCTTTGGCTGGGCCTGAGTGCCTGCGCCCTCGAGTGGTGTTCCTACCAAATCCCATTCCTCATGACCAACTCTAACATTGGCCTTTGGACCTGGCCATACTCTTACTCCCGGGCTTAACACCTGACTTTGTCATATATACATATATGCTGCATCATCTTTCATAAATACCTGTTGTGTGTTACCATAAATGTACATCTTTATGCTATGTGTGGATATTCTCAGCATGTCTTCTGAGCTGTGGTGATGTGCTATGACATGCTTCTCTGGGTTTTACAAACACCACTGATTTATTTTACCATTCTGTAAGACATTTCCAGCAGGCCAAGCATGCCCCAGGGTTCGGAGGGAGCTCCTTAGCTCAAGTGTACCTGCTGTTCCCCGTGTCCTGCTTCGAGCTCTACTTGGCCAGACACACAGGAGTAGCTTTGCCAGTGGGTTCGCTTCACGCCCCACAGATGAACAAACTTTTGCTTTTTGTAATCAAGTGGTTACTTGTTGTAACCAAGTTGGTGTTGGTCCTGCTGGGACCTTCCTGCGTGCAACCACAGCTTCTTTCTGCAAAACTCATTACTTTCCAGTGTCACAAATGGATCATTTCTAACCCTTAGCTTTACAGATGCACTGAGAGACGTAACACCACTGCACGATCTCTGCTGCAACTCCTCTGAGATGCCAGAAGCTAATTTGACCCTAAATTTCTTCCTCGTCATCTGCATCAACCATCATCGGCTTCGTCATCCAGCTGCATGTTCAGGATTTTATTGTCCTTCTGGATTTATAATGCCTGTGGAGAAGGACCAGTTCTAACAGGATGGCTCCTTCCTCACTTGGTGCTGACCCTGAGCCGCGATGCCACGCTTGTCTTTGCTTTCCACTCAACCCGAGGGAGCCATCAGCTCCAGGTGTGCCAAACCTTCCTGTCCCGTATCCCGGATCCCATCTATAGTGTGCATACCTGGCACTGCACTTTGCTGTCTGTGCTTCTGGAAGGGACACCTGGGGTGCTTTTGCAGTGATTCATGTCACTTTTATTTACTGCTTGGTGCTCTCATTACAGAGTTCGTTTGACTGGATCCTGCACACATCAACAGCCCTTTCCAAAATCCAGCCTGTTTCTTGTGATGATCTTGTTTTGCACTGGTGAATCACTCACCACACAGATAATTCACCCACAAAAAAATGAGCTCATCTTCAGCTTTCCAGAGAGAGCTTTATCGGCAGGTCTGGAGCGGGCCAGGCACTGGCTCCAGCACCTGCCCAGCTGCTCTAAGGCACCGGAGGGACAACCCAGCCCAGTGTGGCTGGGAGAGACACAAATGTGGTACCCACACTCCACATCAGCTCTGTTCATTCTCCATGCTTCATCGTGCCCTGCTCCATCCCCTCGGGATTGTGTCTTCTTCCTGGGGTAGAGCATCGGGAGAAGGGACCCCAAGTTCCACAATTGCCACTTGCCCAGGCTGAGACCCTCCAGGCCTGGCTGAGGTGGCATCAGCCCCCAAAACCGCCCAGTGCAGCCACCAACAGAAGGGGAATGCAGGGCAGCTGCCACACGGGTCCACCAAAGCTATTGCAAGAGGTGTCTGCAGCTTCTGGGATGTGCAGCTTGCCCAGGCAGAGCAAACACCATTTTGAAGGAAGGATGCTATCAAAAAATCTGCCAAGAAACCAGCAGAATCACTTGTTGCCAGCTGGTTGCTTAAGGATGCAACCAGCTGCTGCAGAGCTGGTTTCTCTGCTCGCTGTTTGAAGCAGCAGAAGTGTGTGTGTCGGTGGTGGTCTGGACCTGACATTGATGCTCTTGCAGTACAGTCCTAACACACTGATGGGGGTTTGGATGTGGTTGTTTCTAGGCTTTCAGCCCTCTACGGAGACTCCACCGTGAGAAAAATGGTGCTCAGATCTGCAAAGTGGTCTAGAGCCTGTGGCTCTTCCATGTGTTACCACACACAGACCTTGAGATTATGGGTATTAAAAGCTCCATGGCATGACAGACCTACATGTATGGTGGTCTGGCCAGCTTGAAGGCTATGGATGTTCCTAAACTGATCCCAAGGGATATAATAATTATTTTTACTATTCATTTGGTTTAGGGATTAATACTGTGGCCACTTATGGGAGCCCTTGGTGTGAAGTGGGTGGCCACCTTACTGGTGCTGCACCGATGGCAGGAGGGCAGGGAGGAGGAGGAGGGATGTACATGGGCCAGGGGGAGATCAAGGCAGCAGGGCCAGAGACCATCTCCTTTCTCCTTGAGTACAGTGACCTTCATTTCTCTCCCCACCAGCTCCTTGCCTGTGGACCTGGGGTTGCTCAGCTGCCAGAAAAGAAGACTCATGGAAAATTTATTGCTCTCCACAGTTATCTCATGGGAGGAGGGACAGAGGATGAGGATCAATAGCCACACACCAGGACATGGGAAATTCCAGCTGTATTTCACTATAGCTAGGTAGGGAAAAGCTTTTTCACTTTGAGGGTCAAACACTGGACCAGGCTGCAGAGTGGTGATGGGATCTCCAGCCTTGGAGATGTTGGAAGCTGCCCTGCACAAGGGCCAGAGCAACACGCTGGCCATGCTTTGAGCAGGGGACTGGACTCCACTATGGGAGTGGGACCAGCCGCAGTCCCTGCAGGCAAGTGGGGTCCCCCACTCCCATCAGAGCCCCCTTCTTCATCTGGGGGCTGCATCTCGCCCAGCCCTGTGTATGCTCACAGACTCCCAAGGCAAGGAGGGTTTCCCGTCTTGCTGGTGACCCCACAGCATCACAGTTACATCAGAAACTCCCTCCTGGTCTTGCAGTGCTACCAGAGGCTGATGGGGCAATCTGGAGCTCCCTGGGGGCTGCTGGCCTGGGCAGGGGGTGACCACAAGGACCCAGAGCTGCACTCCAAGTGTGAGAGGGTGCAAGGAAGACCCATGTCCTTTAGAAAATACTTTGTGCCCAAGCAAAATGGGACAGAGGTGGCGCAGAAATAGAAATGGCAACTCTGCAGAAACCTTCTCCCTTCCCATCCAGCCCAGGTAATGCTGGGTTTAACAGAACCTGAGGGATTTGAAGCTCAGTAAAAACCAGAGCATGTACCAGAACTGGGATATGGCTGCTTTTCCCAGCCCTCCTTCACCGAGTTGGGTGGGTGCAGGGTTGGTGAAGTAGCTCTGGTGACGGCGATGCTGGCGCTGAGGCAGACGCCTTGTAATTGTGGTGACATCCAGTGTTTGGATTTCTGGCTCCCTGAGAGAGCCCAGCGCTGCCTGCACTTGTAACCTGACAGCGCAGCTGGCCTGGATGCAGCAGCGAGACACAAACTGGGTCAGGGAGAAGGAGGCAGCACTGTGGCAGCGTGTGCCTCCGGGATGCCCGTCAGCAGCACGCTGCGGCATGGTGGTCCTGGCATGGGTGAAGAGATGCCCAACCTGCTGCTTATCCCTACCAGGTGCTGCCTCAGCTGGGCCACAGCTCCAAAGAGCAGCCCAGCACTGAAGCAGCAACTTGTTTTCACAGCAGAATTTCACCTTTTTCAGGAAAACTTCCCTGAACACAGTGGATGGGACCCACCGAGTCCTGCCCGGCTCCTGACCGCTGCTGCCCCTTGCTCTTCGCGCAGCCTCACACCAGCTGTGGCTGTGCCTGTGGGTGGTGGGATCCTGATGTCCCAGCGTGGCTGTCCCAGGGCTTCTAGCAGGACCTGGGGGCACAATGTGCTCCCCCATCCCTGCTCCCAACAGCTGACCCCAGGGTTGCCATCCCTTCTGCTCAGCTTGGGCAACCGATGCTCTTATAGGGAGCACCATAGTTGCATTTCCAGGTCAGGTGGTTGAATTGGAGCTTTGACCCAAGGATTCTGTTTGCCCTGTGTGCCTGTAACCCTCCCAGGGAGCTGTGTGGGTGCACAGACAGCAGCTGCCCCTGGCACAACTCCTGCCCCGGCACATCAGCAGCTTCCTGTGGCTGCCGGCGCGCGGGGGCTGCCGGAGCTGACGCTCCTTCGCTGCGGTTTGAGCATGAGAAGCTGAGCCGCCGCTTTCTCTGAGCCTGCAGCCGGGAGAGCTGCAGCTGGGGGAAGAGCTTCAGCTGGGGGAAGAGCAGCAGCTTGCAGACCTGGGGATGGGTGTTGCGAGAGGGTGGTGGAAGGGGATACACAAGGAAATGGGGGAGCTGGTGAACTCCCCAGTATCACCTTGGGTGGAAGCTGGGAGCCATGTAGAGCCGTTGGCAGAGGGTCCGTGGGAGGGGGCTGCACCCCACGGGGCAGGGATGGGGTGCTGTACCAGCTGTTGGGGAAGTTTCCCAGGGCTGACAGTATCATCTGGCGCTGGGGTTTCCATTGTCTCTTTCATCTCCCTGATTTCTTCCGTCCTTCAAGGGCCTAGCCAATATACTTGGTGCCAGAAGCCACCTTGGGATGCTACAGGAGGACCTGTGGCCTGCGTCTCCCCACTGCTGCCTCCAGAGAGGACCCCCTCCTGGGCTGGAGGAGGATGCCTGGGAAAAAGGGGGTTGCTGCAGCCTGGTGGTCCCATGCAGGCTGCAGGGAAATGAGTGGTTACATTGGAGCTGGCTCCATCCCTAGTGTGACATGGGGACGTGAGGTCTTTCCATATAATGGAAACCAGTGCTCCATCCTGGAAGGGGACCCAGCATGCCCAGACTGCTGAGGGAGCTGTCAGGGTGACATCAGGGACTGCGGTGTGTCCCCGGGGCCAAACAGGGGTAATCAGAGAGTCTTGTCCCACTGTGAGCCATGTTCCTGTCTGCTGGGGAAACATGTGGGTTTGGGGGGGCAGGAAGCTGTGCAGGGTGCTGAGCACCCACACAGTCCCCAGGATGCTCTGGAGCCATCATGGTCCTGTGGATGGGGAAGAAGGTGCAGTTTTGAATGCAGGCTTGAGGATGAGGGCCATTCCCCTGCAAAGCAGAAGGGGTCTCTGGGCAGCCCCCCACCTGCTAGGGCTCACCCAGGCCCTGGCTTTCTGCAGAACCCTGAGCTACACACGGGGGTTTGGGGCAGGCAGAGCTGCAGAGGAGGGTCTGCACCAGCGCAGGGGCTGCCTGCCCGGGGGCTGCCCGTGTGCCAGCGCAGAGCTGCCAGGCTGCGCCAGCCCGGCACTCGCATCCCTCGGCAGCATGACAGACACAAACCGGAGCAGACAGGCCGGCTCGAGCGGCAAAGAGCAAACCCCGGGAGCCTGGGGCTGCTGTCAGTGTGAGACAGGCGCTCGGAGCCACCCCAGGAGTGGCAGACCCACCATCTCTGGCCCTGCCTGGTGATGCCCCCACTCAAGTGCTGTGTCCTGATGTGGCTGCAGTGTGGTGCCACTGGCAGAGTGCGGGCATGAGCCTGTCGGGGGGCTACCCATACTGCCTCCATGCTACAGTGACCATGGCAGGGGCTGGCCATGGCTCAGGACCATGCCATGGGGAAGAGGATGTGGGGGTTTGCCTACCCTGGATTTCAGATCTTCAGGGATGTACAAGCCACTTCCAGGGTTCAAGAATAAATGGCCCCACTCCTCCTGTTGGGCTCTGCTGGTGGGGATGCTCTTGCACCCAGCACCTCCCCAGGGGCTGTGCCCCAGCTTCTCCATGGGCTCAGGAGGGCAGAAGACAACTTGTCCCTGAAACACGGCCCTGCTGGGAACCACTGTGGAAAGTCCCCCCCCGCGGAGCCATGTGGCTGCCCCAGCCTGTGTTGCAGGGTGGAAACTTCAACCGCCCGCCCAGGCTCTTGCTGAGCCGGTGGCTGTGGGAGGATGGTGCGCTGCAGTGGCACGTGGGTCGTGGCTTGCAGGAAGCCAGCTGGCTGCACCCACGCTCCCGGGGACCCAGGCAGGGGGAGCACCCTGTGCGGCTGGGGCAGGGCGGGCAGCACCCACCAAGGCAATCTGAAGGAGCAGAGGCAGGTGCCAGTGTACAGGGCTGGCAGCCCCAGAGCTGCAGGTCCAGGCACAGCTTCCTCATCCTCCTCCATCACCAAAGAAGTTTGAAGGGAGTCCTGGGATCCATCATGGGCCCCAAACACCTGGATTTTGCACAACCTGCCTGTTTCCTACCTGGGAAGCTGGCAACCATTGCCCTGGTGCCTACGTCCAGGTGGCCCCTTGCAGGCAGCAGCGCTGCTGTCACCGGCCTGGAGCAGGAGGAACAAGGGTCCACGGTGCAGCTGAGGAGCAAGGAGAGGGCATGGCTAATTGGGATAATTGCTAAAGCAGGCGAGGGGTGAGCGGGGAGGGAGGCAGTGAACAAGGAGCCGTTGTGCACAGGCGGCCCCGGCACGCGGCCCCGGCTCCAGCCAGCAGCGAGAGCCAAACAAACGGGGACTGTTTGAAGCGAGGGAGGACAAGCAGACAGCAGGACAGAAACCAGACCTCCAATGGGAGAGAGCCGGAGCCAAGGGCTTAGCTGGGAGCTGGGTGCTGTGTGGGGTCTGCCTGCTCCCCACAGGGCGAGCACCCCTGGACTGCCATGGCAAAGCCTTCACCGGGGACAGGGTGATGCCATCCCCGATCCATCCCTGGCACAGGGGCCAAAGAAGGAGGATGGCAAAGTGCTGGGGATGCTCTGGGACCAGAGATGGGTGACAGCCCTTCTGCTACAGCCATCCCTGGGACTGGAAACTGAATCATAGAAAAATAGCAGGAAATCAGCCTCTTGTCCTAAAAAAAAATATCGGCAGCTGCCATGCAAGATCTCCACGCAGTTGTGGCACAGAGGAAGCTGCGGCATCACCCGCGGCTGTTTGCAGCAAAAGCAAAGGCAGTGCCTGCAGGGAGCCTGATGAGGGGTGGGTGCCAGCAGCTGCCCCCACCTCAGCCCAGCTTCTTCCTTCACAGGAAGGAGAACTGACGTTTGAGGAGGGAAAACTGTGGCCATGTACGTGAGCTGCTCAGCCAGGTGTCCCCAGCTGGGGCTTTTACAGCCCATTTTCCAGGTCTCTGCTTGTGAGCGGGTGTTTAAACCTTGGAAGATATCCCAATATTTGCCGTTGCCTGGGTCTGAGAGGGAAGCTGCAGGATATGGCCTGTTGGACAAAAATTCCACAGCATCGACCTGCCATGGGTTCTGGGCTGAGGTTGGCAATGGGTGAATTGCCCTTCCCTGCACAGTGCCCACCCCTGTGGCACATTGCAGGTCAGGATGCCTGAACAGGGTGCAGAGGGGGACATGTCCTCTGTGCTGGCCAGAGGCTCTGCCTGAGTGGGGATTCTGCACAGCGGTAGGACAGAGCTGGGGGAGAGATGTTGGCAGTGGAGATGGTGTCTAGTGAAGTGCCCTGTCCCCATGCTTGCCTCCTGCTTGCTTGCACATTTGGCAGCAGCTCCGTGCAGGGGCAGCCACTGGCTCCCAGTCCAAAGTCCATCAGGAACAGCACATCCTCATCCCCAAAGTGCTCAGCTGCTGGGAGGAGACGGGAAGGACTTGCTCCGGGCCAGGAAATCCTTGCTTTCTCCTCCAGCTGGGCCGCAGTGGGCAGCCACAATGCACGCTTCCCCCGCGCCGCTGCCAAGCCCCGGCATGACCCTGGGGCCAGCCAGGCCTGGGAGCCGCAGGGGAGAGGGACAGAGGGTGAGTGTGGGAGGGTGATAAGGAAAACAGCTTCTCTCCTGGTTCCTGTGGCCAGCGTGAGCCCGGGGAGAGGCAGGCATTGGGCCAGGCACTGGCTGACTTGTGCGATGCTGGTTCCAGCTGTGCCAGCCTGGACACTGGATTATTTATCCAATTTATTATCCTTGAGGAGTACAGCATCCCCCTGCCAGGAAAGAGCAGGGCTTAAACTAGAAAGGCTTTGGGCTCTGCAGCTGCAGCTTGAGCATCCCCCATGTATGTGGATGACATGCAGTGTCAGCTTGGAGGAGCTCAAACACACCAGGCACTGCAAATGCGCCTCTGCAGTGTCCTCAGCCCTCCCGCAGGCACACGGGTGACCCAGGCAGGTGGATGGGTGCCCAGCGCCTGCACGTGCTACACGTGCATGTGTGCTCCAGCTGTGCACAGCATCCCCGTGGTGCTCCCAGCATCCCCGTCCCTGACTCGTGGGCCTGTGGGGTGGCTGAGATGTCACATCGGGAGACCGCAGCATGCGCGAGACAGAACTGCTGACGGATCCTGACAGTTCTGGGGAGCAGCCAACCGTTTTGGGGCATGTGCTCTTGCCACAGGGTGAGCAACAGAGCCTCAGGGGGTTTTGCAGGGAAGCCTGTGCTGCTCCTCAGTATGGAGCTGAATTCCAGGAGCTGGCATCGAGGGCAGGATTGGTCCTGCTGCAGGATGGGTGCATGGCCCAGGGCCCCCCCAGTGCATGCAGCCCATTTGCTGACCCAAGTGACAGGACACATCCTGGCAGTGCAGGCAATCCCCCCCATTGAGCAACTTTTGCAGGTCACTTCTAGGCTTCATTTTGGCTTTAAAAGCTGCCGCCATCCTTTGGGACACACAGCTTTCCCGAAGAGGGACCCAAGAATGGAGAAAACACATTGCATGCCACAGGCAGCCTACCTGGAGACAAGCAGTGTAGGGCGGTGACTCCGCACATGGACACTGGGCACATGCGGGTGCCAAGGCCCCGTGCAATGGGGCACAGCTGTGGGGCTGGCAGGTCGCATGCTCCATCGAGAGGCAGGCTCAGCCCTGGGGCCCGCAGGATGGGATGCTGAGCACAGCCTGGGGGCATGAGGCAGACCTTGCCTGGGGGCATGAGATGAATTTTGTACCTTGCTGGGTTTTGCCACCCAGGCTGCTGGAAGTGGGGCTGTGCTGCCAAGGGACATGGACCACAAACTCCTACAGCTGCCACGAGCCTTCAAAGTCCCTGTCTCTTGGCAGCCTCGTTCCCCCCCTCCCCTGGCAGCTTTGTCCCCTTGAGCTGGTTTGTGCTCCCCACAGCAATCCTCAGAGAGGCACCACCGATCCCCTCCCTGGCACCCTCATGTCCACATCCCCCAGCGCCTTCCCCCTCCTTGCTGGGTGCTTGGCTGATCCCCTGTGCCTGGTGACACCAACCCCATGGGGTTCCCCTTAACCTCATTAATGCCTCCTGCTCCCTGGGCCACCCTGTGGTCCTTCCTTCCAACCCCCCTGCCTTCACTCTGCTTTTTAATGAGGAGGCAGCTGAGAATTAAGGCAAACACTTTGGCGAAAAACTTGCACAGCAGAGGGGCCCACAGAGGGAGTCCTGTGGGAAAGAAATCTTCTCGTCTGTCTGAATTTGGGGTTTGGCTTTTCATTACTGCACTGGCCCAACTCCTCCCCGTACCCTTCTCACACACTGACCACCTACGAGCTCTCCTTAGCTTCCAGAAGGTCTTCAGTCCCACCAAGGTGTGGTGGAAGCCACCATCTGCGCTGGGGGCTCTCACCAAACTGCTCCCCCAGCTGATTGCAAAATCTTTCCCTCTAGGAAACCCTGTTCTGCATCGTCCTCAGATACCGACAGGCTGGAAAGAGCATCATCACCCTCATGTGCCTGTGCCAGGGCACTGCGTCTCCCCAGAAGCAGAAGGGAAATATTCAGCAAACACGACCTGCTCAAGAGTTTTTGTTTCCTGGTGACTGGGAGAGCCCCTGGGAAGAGCTGGGGCTGGGGAAGCTCCGCTGTCCCTGATGCCACAGGTGTGCCAGTCCCCAGGGGAAAGATACCCAGCAGCAGGACATGCCTGTGGCTTTCTGGTTTTGGGTTGATTTTTCTTTTAACAAAATAAACGCTCCTTTTGCTGTGTGTGAAGCACCAGCGAGTTGAGGCATCCCATGAGATCTCTGTAGTTACTGGTATCCTGCAAAAAACCCTAAAAGCTTGTAGGAGCTAAAAACCCTAGAACCCTAAAAACACATGCAGGACCGGGGGCTGTGGGTACCCTGCCATGGTAGTGCCGTCAAGACCCAAGATCTTTTAGGGATGGGTATTACAGGGGTCGCTGAGCCCAGCACTTCCCTTGCGGCTCGGGACACTCCTACCCCTGCAGCACCCGCTGCGCTCCAGACCTGCCATCAGCTGCCCGCCCTGGGAACCGAGGCCCTGGTCCCCTCCATGGGTCTGCCCTCTCATTTTTGGGCTGCTGGGAGGTGGTACAGGCTGCAAGCGAGCTCATGGCTTGGTTGAAATAAAAAAGGAAAGTGAAGGTTGGCTTTTTCTCCTGTTTCTCCCGCTTTTCTCAGGCTTCTCCTCAAATCACAGAGGTTGTCTCCTGGGCTGCGGCAGAGCCAGAGCACGTTTCTCTGGCGTCCTGTGAAGACTTCCCCCTCCATCACCTCTGGCACAGGACATTGCCTGGGTGGGCACCAAGCTTTTTGTTGTTTTTTTCTGTTGATTTTTTTTTTTTCTTGCAAACAATTGCAGGAAATTGGGCTGGTTTTAAGCAACAAGGAGCTACGCATTAGTTTGGCCCTCCACTTACTCAAAGGGTGCACAGCTCCAAAGCACCCTCCGGCTCCCAGCTCAGCGAGTCCCACATGGGATGACTCCAGAACAGCAGCTTGGGCTCCAGTGCAACAGCTCTTCCATCTGAGGATTCTCCATCAGCTAGAAACCCTCCATGGAGCTGCGTGAGACTGCTGGACATGGCTCTCAGAGCTCAATTCAGAGATGTATTTTGCCAAGAAAATAGATGTTTGAATTTCAGGCTCCAGATTAGAGGTGGCTGCTCGTGGACTGGTGGTAACTCTCCTCTGCTGCAGATCTGCCCATTGCCTGCACTGGACGGACAAATGCCGAATGACTCTGCCATGCCCAAACTTCCCCTGCAGCTACAGCAAGATGGGGGACAAGGAGCAGGGAATAACACTTTTCAGTGCTCAAAAGGGCAGATTTAGGCTTTCACTCCCTGAATTTCCCTCCTGGGGAATAACATTGAACTTGAAGGATTTATTTACCTCCACCTGGGGGACTGCGGGCCTCCTGGGGAAAGGGGCTGGTGCCCAGTCTCCTGTCAGCAGGGTGGGGAGAGACCTGAGCCACCTCCTGCCCACAGGGCACAACCCGGCACTGGGGCTATCCGTCCTGTCTGTCTGGGGGGGGAGAGCTGGATGATCCTCAGTGCCCGAAGGTCCCGAGCTGCATGGATGCAGGTCTGCCTGGTGCTGTGATGCTCTGCAGCCAGTGAAGGACGGTGACATGGGGCACAGCCCCTGGGGCATTGCCAGATCTGCCAGAGGAACAGGTCCCTGCATCTTAACCTCCCTGAGTGCGTTTGCTGACTGTGTATGATGACAGCTTCCCTCACATGTGTGTCTGTCACCCTTCCCCAGCTCCTGTTACAGACAAAACCACGTTTCCAAGGTGCCCCATTTCTGGAGGATGGGCCCCAGTGATGCCAGCTGCCCCA
Organism: Athene noctua; assembly: GCF_965140245.1. Classification (NCBI taxonomy): domain Eukaryota; kingdom Metazoa; phylum Chordata; class Aves; order Strigiformes; family Strigidae; genus Athene; species Athene noctua. Next base: position 12,342,656 of record NC_134056.1, on the reverse strand, counting down.
TGCATTGCAGAGGCTGGGGCTGGATATGTCCCCTGCCCAACAGCAGCATCCACGTGTGCCCACTGGTGCTGCAGCAGGTCAGTGCTGAGGCTGAAGGGAGCACTGGGAGCACTGGATGGGCACTCATGAGCATGTGCTGCTGCTTGGTGAGGATGGAGGTCTCACCAGAGCAGTCCTCATGGGTAGTACACTTGTAGGGGCACTGTCCCATTGTGGGTTTGCAGATGGGAGCTCTGTGCAAAGCCCTTCCTGCAACTGGGGCATTTATAGCATCTCTGCTTCAGGAGTGTTTTGGGACAAAGGCTCTCTGTCATCCCTGAGGTCCCCAGCATCCTGGGAGAGGGTATCCCTGTGGTCCTCTCATGTGCCAGAGCCTCCACCTCCTTCTCCTCCACATTCTCAGCATCTGTCAGAAGAAAGAAAACTCAGCTGTAACTTCTTCCATGGAACACCCGCAGCTGCTGGAGACCCTGCTCTCATGGGAGTCACCCGCAGCTGGGTCAAAGTGCCCCCAGGGGGATGAACAAGCCCTAGGAGGGCCCAGGACCTCAGCCCTGGTGGCAGTGCCCTCCCCAGCCTTGGTGCTCAGGAGTTTATCTGCGATGTGGGAGAAGAAGGCCAAAGCTCTCTGAGGCCAACGCGGGTCTGGTGAGCTTTGAGGAGGAAGAGAGAATGCTGCTGTGACCCTGAATTCTTCAGCCTTTGGGGACACCTTGCCTTTAGGCAGCAGCCCAAATGACAGGTGTCATAGTGGCTGCCTTGGCCTGGTGGGGACCTTATAGAATCCGTAGAGGATGTAGCTGGTCCTGTTCCTTTTCCTTGCCAGAGGACCTGGGTTAACCCAATCCCCATCAGCAGAGCAGTAAGTGTGCTGTTTCTGTGGCCCTCGCTGCGGGACTGGTTCCAGGTATGTCTCTGCTGCGCCCACGGCCTGGAGGAAAGGAGCTATTAAAGACACTGTTGGCCCACGAACAAATTGGCCATCAGGAAATTGAGGCTGGAAAGGAGAAAGCAGCCAGATCCAGACCAGGAGAGCAGCAGCGGGGTTTGGGAGGGCTTTCCCAAGACGAGACTGCAACCAGCCCAGCTGCTGCAGAGCCGGCGCCAGAGCCTGCGAGGAATAAGATTATCCAGAAGGTGCCTGCTAGATGGGAGCTGCTGTGGCGAGATGCCAGGGAGGGACGTCAGCCAGGATGGAGGCACTTCAGATTAAAGCTAACACCCTGCTCAGAGAGGCTGTGCAGGGTCCGCAGCCCCAGGCAGCGGCATGTGGGATGTCTCTACCCCAAAAAGCTCAGAGGTCTCATGGGATGAACTTCACCTCAGAGCCCCTTCGGGAGAGGGAGGGCACTGAGGACACAGGGTGCCACTGCAGGGTCTCGGGGTCCCCGAGGCCTGAGCTGTGCCTGGTATGCAGCCTTGAACCTCCTGGGAGCAGAGCTGGTTATGAGTAGGGCTGCTCATGGAATGTGGGGCAAGAAGCCAAAACGATCAAGTCCTCAGGCGCCGGGAGGAAGAGAAACTCACCGCTGGGGAGTGCCACAGCGACATCCCCTGTGCGAGCGGGGACACGCCGTGCACTGGCAGGAGGGGCTGGGGTTATGGCAGGACACCTGGGAGGATGCTGCCTGTTTTTTTTTTTATGCCTGCTTAGCAAAATATATGAGTGTTTTTTCTCTGGGGACACAGTTCAAGATGGGAAAACCTGGCAGCAGTGAGGCCCAGTGAAGGAACAGGGACTGCATGTGACTCCCCTCCAGGTGACCCTGCGGCAGTGGGGAGGCCCTAGGGGTGTCCCTGCAGGTGTTTTGTAGCTTTCAAAACCCAAGAGGGGAAGGGGGTGGGTTGCTGGTTATGCATGGCACATGCTCTGCTGCACCCCTACTCTCAGTCCTCAGTGAGGAAACTGAGGCACAGAGCTACACAAGGGTTCTTTTCCAATGCTGGAGCTGGTTAGAAGAAGGTTTGACCTCCCAGCTTCTTCAAAAGAAAAATCCCAGGCCTCTCTCTTGCATTCCCTGCACCCTCTGAGACATCACTGGGTCCCTTTACAGGGCAAACCACACTTTGAGAGCTGCAAGCCCACCAGGCTCCAGGACAGAGGGACCAGCCACAGAGGGCAGGAAGGTGATCCTGGGGCTTGCAGGCAGGGTGCTGGCAGCAGGGCACTCTGACAACTGGGTGCCCAGCCTGCTCAGTACCCACCGGCATCCATCCCCCATCACAGGGATAGTGCTGTCAGGGCCAGGCAGGGTCACATCACCCCCTGGAGCTCTCCTGCTTGCTCCGTGGGTGCCAAGGGTGCAGCCCCCAGCCCAGTGTTCCCACTCACCTGGCACCAGGCTGGGCGGGCAGGGCAGTGTTGGGCACTTCTGTGAGCAGCCCCAGCTCCTCAGGGCAGGTGAGAAATGTAGTTTTCTGCTGTGATGGCCAGAAGGAAGAGGCTTTTCCTTTTGCAAAGTGCTGTGGGAAATGTAATTCAATCCCGGGAGGAGTTGGCTGCAATGTGGGGCACCATCTGCCCGGTGCCTGTCCCCAGGCTGCCCTGGCCCCATGTGCACAGCCCTGTCCCCAGCATCCCTGGGGGTCCCGGGAGGGACAGGTTTCTGCACAGAACTGCTTGTGGGAAGATATTGGGGATCTGCACAAGACAGTTTTGTAGGCTTGGTGATGGGAAGGGTGACACTGGCTGAGGGCATCACAGCAGTGTCACACAGAAGGGACACAGTGGTGGCCCTGTGCCACCCCAAAGTTTGCTTAGTCACCAGCACAGGAGAAACTGTCCAGCTGCAGGACAGGAGCTGTGTCCCATACCCTGGGGACAAGACACCTGGGTGGGCACAGGCTCCCAGCAAAACCCACCCTGTCACCAAGCACCCAGAAGCAGAGACATGGTGCACTGGAGCCCCTGGCAGGGCTGGCTGTGGCCACCTAGCAGCAAGGATCCTCCTGAGAAGCTTAAAGTCCTGCAGCCTTCAGCAGAAGGCCCATTCAGGACCCCCAGGGGACACATGGCTGTCCTGCTCAGGTCAGGGAAGAGCAGTGAAGCTGTAGCAGTGCCATATCCCCACCAAACCTTGTTTCCCCAGGCCAGGCTAGCAGCATCTCCCAGTGCCCCTGCACCTTCCAGCTTTCTCTGCAGCTTCCCTGGGGACGCTACACCGAGGGCACCCAGGCTGGTAGCTCCCGCTGCCCCCAAGGAGGATGCCAGGTCAGATGTGGGCCTGGGATGGTCTTGTGCTGCCCTCCACCCAGCCGCCCTGGCTAGCAGGCTGGTCCCCACGGTCCCCCCAAAGCTCAGCTCTTGCTCTGAGCTACCTCGGTCCAGGGATGCCCATCTCCTGCCAGCCACAACCAGAGCCGTGGGGCAGGAGTGCTGGGGCTGTGTCCGAGCTGAAGGCCCTGACCCTGCAGGGGAGGCAGGAGAGGACACCAGAGGAACAGCCACTTGCAGAGGAGCTGCGGTGGGGCGGCCACAGGGCTGTGGGCAAGGCTGGAAACAACCACAGCTTCTAGTGGTTGGGGACACTGTCCCCATGCTGGTGCTGGGCCAAGCTCCATCAGTGCTGGTGTTTTCCTTACTGGTGGCAAGCCACGAGCCTGGAGAGCTTGTGGGCAGCACTGCCCTGCCTGCAGCCCTTCCTGCTGTCCTGGCAGCGCTGACACTGCCTCAGAGCCCCTCCACAGGCCCAGCAGGGACTGCTGAGTGGGACCAGGGAAACAAAGAAGCCCTGGGAGCTGGTGATGGTGGGGACAGGGACACTGGCTTTGTGATGGTGGGAGTGTGGCAGGATCAGGGCCCCAAGGCAATAGGGCCTGGCCTCTGGGCTGGGTTTTCAGTTGGGATATTCAAAAAAGCCTCACATGAGAGCAGGACCGAGGGATGGGGCTCGCACAGGATCTCTCCTGCCTGGTCACAGGTGGAGGGTACTGAAAATTTACATATTTTCTCTTGCAGCACTTCTGGTCCCTGGGACTGGCACATGCCCTAGCACCCCTCTCCTTGCCCTTGTGCCAGCCACAACCCTCACTCCATTCATTCTCATGGCTTTCACCCTCTAACAGTGCCCTGGAGGCAGGCCCAGGAAACCCCCCAAACCTATGCTGGAAAAGGCTCTGTTGGTGGGCACAGGTTCGCACCACAGCCAGCATCCCAGCACTGATCCTCCTGATGCCCAGGCACACACCAGGTTGCTTGGGTCCAGCTGCGTGGGAGCCCAGGGATCAGCTGGAGGGATGAGCACCCCAGCAGAGACCTGGCCTTGGGGTGTCAGGGCCGGAGGGGCAGGCATAGCCAGGCAGGGTGTGAGGGACCAACTGCATGAGTTTTGCTAACTGGAGGGGTTTCAATAAGGCCAAATTCCGGGTTCTGCACTTTGGCCACAACAACCCCCAGCAGCGCTACAGGCCTGGGGAGGAGTGGCTGGAGAGCTGCCAGTCAGAGAGGGACCTGGGGGGGTTGATCGACAGCTGGATGAACACGAGCCAGCAGTGTGCCCGGGTGGCCAAGAAGGCCAATGGCATCCTGGCTTGTGTCAGCCATAGCGTGGCCAGCAGGGACAGGGAAGGGATCTCACTGCCATACTCGGCACTGGTAAGGCCGCCCCTCTATGGGTGGGTTCAGTTTTGGGCCCCTCACCCCAAAAAGGCCATTGAGTGACTCGAGCGTGGCCAGAGAAGGGCAACGGAGCTGGGGCAGGGTCTGGAGCACAGGTCTGCTGGGGAGCGGCTGGGGGAACTGGGGGGGTTCAGTCTGGAGAAGAGGAGGCTGAGGGGAGACCTCCTGGCCCTCTGCAACTCCCTGCCAGGAGGGGGCAGAGAGGGGGGATGAGTCTCTTGAGCCAAGGAACCAGCGCCAGGCCCCGAGGGAATGGCCTCAAGCTGCCCAGGGCAGGGTCAGGCTGGCTCTGAGGAAGGATTTCTGTGCAGAAGGGGCTGTTGGGCGTTGGAATGGGCTGCCCAGGGCAGGGGGGGAGTCCCCGGGATCCCTGGAGGGGTTGAAGAGTCGGGCTGACCCAGCGCTGAGGGATCTGGTGGAGTTGGGAACGGTCAGGGTGAGGTTCTTTGTTGGACTGGAGGAGCTTCAGGGGCTTTTCCAGCCCAGATGATTCTGGGATTCTGTGACCCCTGTGCTGCAGCGACCTGGGTGTCCATGGGGGAAACCAGAGTCTGGCAGGTGGGGCTGTGGGCTGCCAGGGGGTGCAGGTGCCTGGTGTCCCCTGCCCAGTGCTCAGGACCTGTGAATGGTACCCAGTGTCCTCTGCCCAGTGTCTGGTGCTTGGTGTTTGCTGCTTCCTACAGTCCCCACGCCCCCACCCCTGCCTGCTGCCCAGTGCCAGTGTGTGCTGTCAGTGCTGGTGTTGGTGCACGCTGCTGGAGCTCAGTGCCCAGCGCCAGGCACGCTGTGCTGGTGCCGGTGGATGGTACCAGTGCCTGTACTGGTGTCAGGGCCTGGTCCTGGCAGTGGTGACAGCGAATGCTACCACTGCCTGCTGTGTGGTGCCTGGTGCCAGTGCATGATACCAGGGCCCATGCTGGTACTGGTATTCACTGCCTGGTGCCAGCGCCAGTGCCTGATGGCTGGTACCAGTGTCCTGGTGCCTGGCACATGATGATCGGTACTGGTGGTCTTGCCTGGTGCCCAGTGCCTCTGCCCTGTGCCCAGTTTCCACTGCCCAGTGGCCCCTGTCCCTGCCCAGTGCCCAGTGTCCCTGTCCAGTACTGGTGCCAGTGCCCCCTGCCCAGTATCCCTGTCCAGTACCCAGTGCCCCCTGCCCAGTATCCCTGTCCAGTACCCAGTGCCGCCCTGCCCAGTACTGGTGCCAGTGCCCCCTGCCCAGTATCCCTGTCCAGTACCCAGTGCCGCCCTGCCCAGTACTGGTGCCAGTGCCCCCTGCCCAGTATCCCTGTCCAGTACCCAGTGCTGCCCTGCCCAGTACTGGTGCCGGTGCCCCCTGCCCAGTATCCCTGTCCAGTACCCAGTGCCCCCTGCCCAGTATCCCTGTCCAGTACCCAGTGCCGCCCTGCCCAGTACTGGTGCCAGTGCCCCCTGCCCAGTATCCCTGTCCAGTACCCAGTGCCGCCCTGCCCAGTACTGGTGCCAGTGCCCCCTGCCCAGTATCCCTGTCCAGTACCCAGTGCCGCCCTGCCCAGTACTGGTGCCAGTGCCCCCTGCCCAGTATCCCTGTCCAGTACCCAGTGCCGCCCTGCCCAGTACTGGTGCCGGTGCCCCCTGCCCAGTATCCCTGTCCAGTACCCAGTGCCGCCCTGCCCAGTACTGGTGCCGGTGCCCCCTGCCCAGTATCCCTGTCCAGTACCCAGTGCCGCCCTGCCCAGTACTGGTGCCGGTGCCCCCTGCCCAGTATCCCTGTCCAGTACCCAGTGCCGCCCTGCCCAGTACTGGTGCCGGTGCCCCCTGCCCAGTATCCCTGTCCAGTACCCAGTGCCGCCCTGCCCAGTACTGGTGCCGGTGCCCCCTGCCCAGTATCCCTGTCCAGTACCCAGTGCCGCCCTGCCCAGTACTGGTGCCGGTGCCGGTCCCTCGTTCCGCTGCTTGCTCCGGGGCCGGGCCCGGGCGGGGCCGGGGCGGTCCGCGCAGGAGGAAGCGCAGCGGGCGCAGAGCGGCCCCGGGGCCGGGCGGAGCTGCGCGGGCGGTAAGTGCCGGGAACAACTCGCTGCCTGCTCTGCCTGCTCCCCCTGCCCCTTCCCTTGCCACCCTCTGCCTGCTCAGGTCGCCCCTTCCCCTGCGCCCCCGCCGCGGTTCCCCTTCTCCCCCCGAGCCTGTCCCGTCCCCTGCCCCTCTCCCGACCGCCCCTGCCCCGTCGCCTCCTTCCGCCGCCTCTGTCTCTCCTTCCCCCACACCCCCTTTCTCCCCCCTCCTCTCTCCAGTGCCTGCCTCCCACCTCTAAGACCTGTCTCCCCCTCTTCAGAAGCTCCTACCCCACCCCACTGCCCTACTTGCACCCTGTCCCCCACCCAGCACCCCCTCCCGCCCCTCAGCACCCTGCCCACCCCCCTGTCTCGCTGCCCCGGTGTCACCCCCTCCTGCCTCCCCTCCCAGCTCTGCCATCAGGGCCACACGACCAGAGTCTACAGGTTGAATGTCAGGGTGCCCCGGGGCTGGCAGGGAGGGGGGCGCACAGCTCTGCACCCTGCTCCCAAACCAGTGGGATCTGCTGGGGGTCCCCTTCCCGTGCCGCGAGAACAACCCCCCACTGCCCCCCCCCGCACCCCGGGTTAAGGGGGTCTCTGTCTCACGGGAGGTGGGCAATGCCAGCCAGGCCGCGTGTGTTGATGTCGAGCAGGGAGATGGATCGCGGTGTCAGCCTGGAGAACCCCTATGCCAGCGTCAACATCCCACGGGACCAGTTCCAGCAAAGCTTCATCACTCGCTACCTGGAGGACAAGCCCACCATCATCGCCAACCCCGCAGCTGTGCCCACCTGCGGCGTGGAGGAGCAGGCAGATCCCGCTGGCAGCTGCAACAGCCCAACCATTTCCACCAAGAAGTCCTGGTCCCGCCCCTACAACCCCTATGCCAGCCTGAGGATGCCCAACAGGGACTCGCCCGACTCTTTCTACACTGTCACCCTGGACAGGCCACCCAAGGGCCAAGAGTGGGAGGCTGGTGGGCGATGTGGCTGCTGCAAGTGCCACCCCTGCTGCAGAAAGTGCTGCTGTATCATCTCCTAAGGGCCCTCGCTGCACGTGCAGGATGTGCTGACCATGGGATGGGGCCAGGTGGCCCCGCGGGGATGTGGTTGCCTGGCCTGGGCACCTTGGGGAGCTGCCCCTGCGCCCAGCAGAGCTGGCAGCTGGGAGGTGGCACTGGCTGGACTGTGCCATTGCTTTTCACCTGTGAGCTCTGCAGCCAGGTATGCCATTGATGGGCACCTGCCAGGTCCTGAGAGCCCAGTGTGGGGGAGAAGGACAGGTACCCCCTGCCCTGCTGAGGCCCAGGAGCCTTGAGGATGATGTGTGCCAATGCAGATGCCACGGAGAAGTGCCTACGCTGGGGACAGGGCAGCACTCTGAGCCTGCGATCCTGTACACTGACTCTGCCAGTCTGCCCTGGCTGGGAAGCCTCCAGCTCTGGGAAGGCGGAGGCATTGCCTGCCTGCCGGAGGGCAGGTTTGGATGCTGGCATCTCTGTGTGCATGGTGGAGGAGGGCATCGTCATCGCTGTCTCAGAACGGTGGAGAGGAACCAGGGACGTGCCCCCAGCCAGGATCAGGACCTACCTCCCCAGAACTGAGCGGTCCCCCCACCCACGGCATCCTGGGGGTGCTGCAGTGCCTTGTGCCAAGCTCTGGCTGGGTACCGCTCCTCCTTGATGGCCATACTGCCCATGGGACAGAGGGAAGGAGACAGGAAGGACAGACAGACAAAGTGTGGCAGGGCTCCAGGGCAGCACCTGATGGCACAGCATAGGCGTGGGAAACCCCTGGCCCCACTCAGTTCCTCCTGCCAGGCTGCAGGGTGCTGGGCACAACCCCTCACCCCATCCGCATCCCGGCTCCGGGCTCCACACTGTGCTGGCGGTGTGGAGGGCTGGCCCAGCTCCAGCAGCGAGGTAGCACTGGGGCACCCATTTGGAACGCAGATCCCCATCGTTCACCTTCTGTGACTTCCTGGGCATTGAGGAAGGCAAGCGCGGAGCCCGCTGGCCTCTTCGCAGCATGCTGGGGTGGGTCCTGGCTGGATTTTTGTCTGGGGCTGACGCCACCAACCTGGAACAAGCCCGCTGTTGTGTTGGTGTCCCATCCCATGGGCGGCTGCGCTGCCAGGCGGCAGCTGCGTAAGCACCAGGGCTGCTGCAGGAACTGCCTGGTCTGGAGGGCAGGGGCTTGGAAAGAGTGCGTGTGTTAGATGACTTCAGGGTGCTGCAAATAAATTTACAACCATCTCCTCCCCTGCCAAGGTACGCCTCTTCCCTCTGCCCTAGGTTTTCCGGGATTCCCGCGTTACTTCATGCTTATCCTGGTGGGTTGTATAAGGGCAGTGCACAGGGCACACAGCCCACTCCTCTCCCCTCAAAACCAGGCTTAACTGTTGCACTGCTGACTTGTGGCAGCAGCAGTGGCATGCTGAGCTCTCCAGCTTGCTGCTGCCTGGGCCCAATGCTGCCTGGTGTTTCCAGTCCAGCCTGCTTCTGCCTGCCTGGGGATGTTGACTGGTGGTCAGCCCGACCCTGCCAAGCTGCGTGGCCGTCCTGTCTTTTGGAGAGAACCCGGCTTTGCGGGGGGCTGGGGAAGGGGTAGGTTCCTGGTTGGGCCAGCTGGGTAGGCTTTGTGCCTCTGCACTGGCTGGCTGCGACCCCCTGGGAGCCCACCAGCACTGAGAGCCCACCAGCAGTGGGATCCCACCACCACCAGGATCTCGCCATCACTGAGATCCCACCAGAACTGGGAGCCCACCACCCCTGGGAGCCCACCACCACCAGGAAGCTCACCAGCCTTGAAGTCCTGCCACCCCTGGGAGCTTCTGGGTTGGGCTGGCAGTGGCTTGGCAGAGGTGTGGGGTAGAGCCCTGCCAGTTTGTCCCCCCTGCCCTGATTGTTCTGCCTGGCCCAGGTCCCGTGCCAGCGGGTGGCCGAGGGGTGTGCAGCTTGCAGGAGGAGGTTGGCAGGGACACAGCCCCATGCCACCCACCCTGCACAAGGAATAGTCTTGTTTGCCCTGCCTGGACTGTGGGCAGTGCTGGCGTTGGGATGGGCAGATCCACCCTCTGTTTGCTTTTGTGGCCCTGATACCAGCCCTGCCAAGAGCCCACCCGCTGCATGGCTGGGCAGGGATGTGGCGTCACCACCTTGGCTTGGCTGAAACCCACATCCTGCAGAGGCTGTTTGGTGCCCTGGGGGTCTGACGTGCTCACGGGGGCAAACATAGTTTGGGGAGGCAATACTGTCCCCGAGGGGTGTGTGGTGCCTTTGGCAGAACCTCTGGCATCAGCAGTAGGGTTGAGGGGTGAGGGGTGTGCTGGTCTGGCCTGGGACAGGGTGCTGTCAGGGTGCAGCATCTGCCACCAGTGCTGTGTGTCACCGCTGCCCTTCACTCTGCCTAACCTTGGGGAAATGCCAAACAAGCTGGGAGAGGCTGGGCAGAGCTGCCTGCCAGACACCTGGGCAATGATTAAGCTGGAGGCAGCAGGAAAGCTGGGGGTGTGAGTGGGGGAGCGCACAGGATGCTGTCCCAGACCTCGATGGGGCTCTGGACAGCACAGGCATGCAGGGTCCTGCGGGTGCTCTTGGGTGTGTTTCATCTTCGAAGGGTGCTCAGGGGTGCAGAGTTGGGTGATTTCCACCTCCTGCTTGTGCGGTGTGGGTGGTAGTGCACATCTTTGGCTCATCTGAATCAGACCTTTGCACTCCACTGAGGGTGCCGCTCCCTGCCCCGCTGTGCCAAAGGTCCACGCAGGTCTCGGGATGAGTCCTGGGAACAGGAAAAGACATTACCCACCCATGTGTGTCACTGCTCATGGTAGATACACCTTCCCTGTGCCTGGATTTAGGTGTTTTGTCAGGGCTCACAGAGCCCAGCCGGGGCTGAAGGCTGTTTTCAGGCAGTGTGCTCCTTGGTGTCACCCTGTGTGGCTTGCAGGACGCACAGCCCGCGTCACCCAAAGGTTCTCCCCACCCTGAGCCCTGCCTGTGGAGTGCAGGCTGGGTGATCTGGGGTGCACAGCCCTGCACCAGGGGCTTGTGTGCAACGGGCAGCTGGGCACAGCCACTCACAGGACACAGCTCTGCTGGCATCTGGGAGGAGGACATCAGGGTTGATGGGCAGGAGCTGGGCAGGGGCTGGGTGGGGTAGGAGGGCAGGCAGGGTGGCCTGCAAGTCTCTGGGCACATGGCCTTGGAGGGAGCACTGTGCCTATTCGGGCACCAGCTCTGCCCTGGCTGCCAGAATCTGGGGTGCTGCCACTCACCCCATGGGCGTGCAGGGTGGTACCCTGAGCAGCCAGGGCACAGCCATAATCCTGCATGGCTGTTTCCTGATCCACCCAGGGCGCACGGTCCTTACCTCCACATTTGGCCAAAACTGAGGTCCCTGGCACAGTCCCATCCCAAGCTGGCCATGCTGCCATCCCCTGCCTGCCACCACCCTAGCAAGAGGAGGGCAGAGCCCTACCATGGCGTGCCATCCCTGTGCCCGGGCACCCGTGGGCACATGCAGCCCATGTGCACTGCCTGGGGTGGGATGTGTCAGAATCCTGTGTCAGGATGTGGCCACTGCACCCCAAAGGTGCTGTGCTGCCGTGCTCCCAAGCGCTGGCACCAAGGGGACGAATTTTTCTGCAGAGCATCTTGACCCTCTGAGGGTCTCAGTCTCTAAACCCCCTAATTCTTGCTGCCGGGAAGTCCTGGAAGCATAGCCCGAGGGTAGCCGAAACGTTTGGGAGGCCGGCAGCACTGACTCCCTGCCTGCGTTGGTGCCTGCTGCTGCCTGGAGCAGGAGCTGCTGCCCTCTCCTGCTCCCTCGCAGAAATGCTGCTGAGTGTCTTGACAGTCCTGCCCGGGCTCCGGGATGTGTTTTTCTCCTCCAGAATCCTGGCTCCAGGTTCTGTCTCCCGACCGCACTCCCCGTTTTAAAGCTTCCCCTGCTGGGAGCACCCTCCGTGCAGAGGCTGTGGCGCTGCTGCTGGACGAAGGCAGCTGCGAGGACTGAGTCTGCCACCACCCTGATGCTGTCACCTCCCCTTGCAGGTGTCACCGAGGGGTGCTGGGCTCTCCCCAGGCTGGTGATGAGTATCGTCCCCGGCAGAGTCGAGGGTAACTCAGCCCCCGACGCGAGAGGCTGCAGCCCCAGCTGGAAGAGCAGGGGCAGGTCATGGACATGTCCGTGGCAGCTGCCCCACGCGTGGGCACTGCCAGCTCACAGCCTCCATGTCCCTGCACCAGCCCCAGCCCTGCACCCCCCCAGCCTGGAGCCTCGCTGTGCCCCCTCGCTCTGGTCGCAGCTGTCCCTGCAGCCCGGACCACCTGGGGATGTGTGGCCTGGAGTGCGATGGGGTGTCTCCGCTGGACAACATCTGCCCAGATGTTTTTGGCCATGAAGTGAAAGACTCCACCGCTGCTGCCCAGGTAGAGCTGATGTCCAAGCCCTCTCCGCCCATGGTGAAGCCCAGAGCTCCTTGGCCACAGGGAGACGGCTGCTTCTGCTAATGAAGCAGAGACGGATGGTTAATGACTGCTGCTGGGGCTTAGATTTCAGAGGTCTTTGTTATCTAGGTGCTTGTAACCCAATCTCCCAGGCTTGGCTTCCCGGCAGCGGATCCAATAGCGCTTCCGTCCCTGAAAAGTGAGCCCTGTCCTCCTACCACAGTCATCAGCAGCTGCTGGGACCTGGCTGGGGAGCTGCTGGCAGCCCTGGCCCCCGATGCTCCCCACAGGACTGCTGCAGCCCCCCGGGACGGTGCAGCCCTTCCGCCACCTCCCTTGAGACCCTGGGGGGAGCATCTCAGGACAGGTAGGGACAGGGGACAGGGGAGGAGGGGAGAGGGATTCCTGTGCGTATCAAAATGCTTGATGTCACCCGTAGAGAGGGAGTGGTGTCTTGGTGGCTTCCAGGGGAGGTTTTCAAATAAGCTGGTGGGTATTGGACTCCCCCTTAAGATGGGGCTTGACTCCTCAACTCCTCCCTGCCAGCCTTCATGCCCATCCCCTGCTGCTGACAGCTGTGCCACGGTGACTTGGAACACTTTGGAGCTGGCGAGGAGCAGGGCTGTGGCACTGCCTGGTCCTCTGGACGCTGCTCCCCTGCCCACCTGGCTGACATGCTCCTGCCCACCCCATGCTCCCCACCAACCCAGAGCCCGGGCAGGCTGCTGAGGTCCAACCAGCCCCAGGCCCCCATGGGACATAAGGGGCATTTGGCAGAGCTCCTGGCAGAGACGCAGGGTCACACCAGGGAAATTGCATCCTCCTTGGACACAGGCAGAGCCATCTGTAGTGCAGGGTCCTGCTTTTCTAGGCCAGGCTGCCCACAGAGCAGGCAGGCAGCAGGCAGGGATGTTGATTGAGTGTGATGCCCTGGGGAACCCACCACATGGGTCCAATCCCCAAATCTCCCACACATCAGATGTACTCAGAGGTGGCATCCCACACCCAGGCTGTGGGTCTGATGGCTTCTCTCCCCCTTCTCTCCCCAGCATGTCCCAGTCTGGTGGCAGCCCCCAGGCAGAGGATGTGGGGATGTGTGTTGGGGCGCACACGCACACCCCGAGCCAGGGCAGCCAGCGGGTTGAGTGCATCATCTGCTACTCCTCCTACGACCTGTGCGGCCGGCTGCCGCGCCGGCTCTACTGTGGCCATACCTTCTGCCAAGCCTGCCTGAAACGCCTCGATGCCGTCGCCAATGAGCAGCGCTGGATCCCCTGCCCTCAGTGCCGCCAAAATACACCCACGCCCCGCGGTGGTGTTGCCATGCTCGACCTCGACCTGGCCACCTTCCTCGCTGTCAAAGCTGACAAGGAGCATCCTCGGGTAGCCGGCAGGTCCCAGCCCGGCTTGGCCACCAAGGGCTCATGCAAAGAGAAGGCAATCACCCGGCAGCCGGTGGGGCTGTGCCAAGAAACGGTGCCGCCGGTGTCATTCCCCCGACGCAGCTGCTGCCAGCCGTGCCTTTGCTGCGGGGTGACAGCGGTCTTTGAAAGTTGAGCACGAGGAGGGGGCTGCCAGTTGGCACATGGGCAACTGAGCTCCTGGAGTGCAGTCTGGGAGCATTTTTGGGGACCCCACACCATGCCCTAGACCCTCATGTGGACAGTAGTGATGGGGCTGTGCTGGCAGCCTGAGAAGGGCTTCAGCTTGCTCAGGGCTTGCTGTTTACCCTGCTGGGATTTGGGGTGCAATGGGGGAGGATGAGGATGCCTCCACCCCTTCATCCTGCCCACTCGCCCCTCTGACAACTGTCACGGATGTCCTCTAGTCTCTGGCTTCTCCATGTGTGTGGCTCTGCAGCAGGGGCACCCCCACTGAGCACCCCCAGGCAGGGGACACTGGAGCCTGGCACAGTGTTGCAACACAGTGATGCTCCGGGGAGCATGCGGCACCCTGAAAGCTTCAAGCCTATTAAACAACATTCTGTTGGCCCTGCTGGGTTGCATACGTTGGTCATATTTGTCAGTAAGCCTCGGGCTAACCTGGGGAGAGCCCTGCCTGTGCTGGGGGTGGGATGGGGAGAACTGACCTGCCCTACCGAATTGCTTTCCTTTAAGTGTTTGCCCTGCCGGCCATCTGCATGAGAAATTTGGGTGTTGCGATATCTGGACAGTTGAAATTGAAGATGGCAGAGCCCACAGGAGCTCCTGCTTGGCCTTGTGCTCCATGGCTTGTGCCAGGTTTGGTTTTCCTGCCTGATCCTCTCTCCACCTCCCTGTCTGCACACCTGCATGCAGCCCGTACAGAAGCCCCTCTGCTGTTTTTCCAGGTCGTGTCTTTGAGTGGCTTTCCTTGCCTGACTCCCAACAGGGAGCACAAGGATGAGAGCCCCAGCAGCCGGGTGTGGGTTTAACAGAGGCCAAATGAGGAAGGACTGAGGTGCACCAGGGTGATATTAATACAGTTCTTGGGCAGGGCTTGGTGTTGCCTGGGCAGTGCTTGCGGTTTTTCCTCAGAGTCCCTTGCTGCTTCTGTTTTCCATGTGGTTTATGAGCTCTTGCGACATCCTAGCATCAGGCACCACTGGCTGTGCCTTGGAGCTCAGCAGGAGACCCCAGCCTGTGCCTGCCAGGGGCCAGCAGTGATCTCATGTGCCCTGGGCAGTTCTGGTGCTTGGTGGTCCCCTGCACTGGGTGCCAGGGCCACAGCCAGAGGAGTCCAACACCCACCCTGTACACAGCACCCACCCCATTCACAGCACCCCCACCGTGCACAGCGCCCATTCACAATTCTGCCACTTGGTGTCACCTGCTATAAAAAAGTCAGAGCTCTGAGATGTGCCCAGCAGAACCCATGGGAGCAGGGCCACCAGGGATGCCCCAGGGCAGAGGTGCCCAGGGAGGGACAGCAGAAGCATGGTGTGGTTTAGAGACTCCAAGGGCTGGACATCTGCCTGCCTCAGATCTTTAATTACATGGAAATGTGCAATAAATTAAAGACTTAAGGATGGGATAAAAGCTGACATAGAGTCTTAAAGCACTTTCCCCTCAGTCTTCATATGCACCCCTGGGGCTGCCCAGGGGCTCACTTTCTCCAGATATTTCACAAGTGGGTGATGGGAAGAATCTGTGATGAGCCCATCTTGGCTCCGGGCATGGCTCCATGCAAAGGTGGCAGCAGGACTGTGCCCAGCCCAGCACCCCGTGTCCCAGCTTTTCGATGGTGGAGGGTGACAAAGGCTCATGGCTCCCTGTCCCTATGCCCAGGACTCTGCCTCTATGCTCCCATCCCTGCTCCACCACCAGAACCAATCTGTGAAGCTTGACCCTTGCTATGTGCCTCTGTGCACATCCTTGCTGCTCCCAACCAGTGCTGGTCTCTGAAGGAGTTTATCTGCCCCTCCATCACTTCACTGTGAGAACAGTCTTGGTATGCTGGCTGGGCACCCTGATTTACTCCCTTTGGCCATAACAGGTCTGGTGTTGGGCCCCATGCCTTGGGGGTCACCTCCATCATTCGGCATGGCCCCCCCAAACTGTCCTTGCACAGTGGGTGTTCAGAGCAACCTCTCCAGGTGCTGGCCCTGGGGCCAGGCTGCAGAGTTCTGCATGGACCCCAAAACCACAGGAGAAGTCATCACATCAGGGGAGTGGGCACTGGTGGGTGCAAGCCCTGGCTGGGGACAGTCACCTGGGATCTTCCTGCAGGGTACTGGGTCCTCCCATCCCACAGAAGGGGGCAGTGACAGGGATCCATGCGCTGCTGAGCACTGGAAGCATGTGTGAAGGGACAGCGGTGGCATTGCTGCTGTAGCAGACCCCAAAGTGTCACCAGACTGCAACTGTAGCAGGGTGCCACCAATGTATGCAAAGCAGAAGTGGGGCCAGGCATGATCGGTGCCAGCCCTGGGCTGGGCTGCTGTCCCTGCCAGGCAGGACACCAGGGACGCCTCTCCTGCCGTGTGCCATGGGGTGATGCAGCAGAGTGGCAGCAAGGGGATGGCGGAGGACCTGACATGGGTTTGCAGCCTCCTGGGCTCTCTGAGCACAAAACCTGGAAATGGCCTTGCTTTTAATAGCTGTGAGTTGGGGTTTTTTTCAGAGAATTTTGCACTTCTCACCTGATCCCAGGTGGCTGCAGGCAGTGGGCAATACAACCCTTGGGGAGGAAGAGCATTTTGGGACAGGGCTTCCTAAAGATAAAGGTCCTCATATAGCCCACAGCTGCTGGTGGGATGAGCCAGTGATGCAGCTCTACGTGGCTGCAGGTTTGTGCCCTGCTTCAGGGCTGGGCTGGGCTGGAGGATTCCTCTGAATTATTTCCAGATGGGGATTAATGCCGCAAACCGAGTTTGCTGCAGGATAGATAAACAAACCAAAGCTCCTCTGGATTCTATTAATAAACCGCCTGCCTACCACTTCTGTCCCAGATTTGGGAACATCCTGGTCCTGGCCTGGGGCACGGGCAGGCGCTGCCTTGCTGCCCTTCCTGCCCTTTGGCTGTGGGGCAGAGGCACCAGGGATTCCTAGGGGACTGTGACCTCCAGCGTCCCAAATGGGACAGGAGCTGCGAGGGTGTGAGTGGAGGACGGTGTCTCTGCTCTGTGTCCCCACTCCAGGCTGTGGGTGGGATGAGGTGCTGCTGGCTATGTCCCCTGGTTCCCTGGTGTGCACTGAGCTCTGCCAGGGTCAGGGGGAGCTGGGAGGTGACACCTCTTGTCTCCAGCCTGCTGCTGTGAGGCTTCAGGCAGCTTTGAAACCGGAGCAGGTATAAACAAGGTGGAGGCAGACTTTGAGCCCTCTCAAGCTGGTGCTGCTGCTCCAGGGCAAGGGTAAACAAGTTTTGGGCGACTACAGCCCTGCAAGCTCTCCTTTTTCTCTCCTCCACCTGTGGGGGTTTCTGGGTGTCCCCCAGTGTGCAGCAGATGTGTGATCCTGCTGGGCAGGAGGAGGGTGTCCCGTGGGCCTCACATCCCCACCATCCTCATTTTGGCATAGTTTGTGGGCTCCTACCAGGGGCAAACAGAGCCCAGCCAAGGGCTCAGCTAAAGGCTGTGCTCAGTGGGCTGGCCCATGGCTCCCAGCAGGGCTTCCCATTGGGGCCCTCTGGGCATGGTGGACCAGCACCGAAGATGGGGTTAGACCTGCCAGTGATATAATTTAAACTTTGTCCCACCCCAGCCAGCTACGGGGATCCTGGGTCCATATACCTCTCTGTACCTGGCTGGTGAGGCAGCACACCCATGGGGGATGCCCCATGGGGAGGATGGAGGCCAAGAGATGGGTCTGGTTTTGCTTTAGCCCAGCTCTCCAGCTTGCAGCACACACAAGCAGTTAATCCCAGGCCACACAGAGCCGGCTGTTTACCTGGCTGGAGCAGTGCCTGGCAGAGGGAGGGACGAGGGCACGGCTCCACACCTTGCCAGAGCAGGCATCACTCCAAAAATATTTGCTGAAAAAAGTGCAGCTCCACCCCGAGGAAAACTGGGGCCAGGAGCACAGCCCGCTCTAGGTTTAGACGGAGGGTGGCAGCGAGCAGGGGAATGCGTGTGGCTTCAGGGAGCCGAGCAAGTCCACCCGCTCCCCTTGCAGCCAGGCACTGCCCAGCACCTCCGCTCAGCACTGCTGGGCTCAATCGAGGGTGCCAGGCAGGGACGGGTGGCTGGGCAAGGCAACGGGCACTAAGGATCCTGTCCGTGGGGGAATCCCAGCTCCGGAGCACGGGGACCCCTCGCCGCCTCAGCGGGCAGCCATGGGCTGCTGGCGGGGCCCCAGCACCGTGTTGGCCTGCCTGCTCCTCCTGCGCCCACTGCCCTCGCCAGCCTGCCCTGCCGCCTGCCGCTGCTCCTCAGGGGAGGTGGACTGCAGCAAGCATGCCCTCCATGAGGTGCCGCAGAACCTGCCGACCAACACCAGCACCCTGTGGCTTGGTTACAACTTCATCACGATGCTGAGGCCACACTCCTTTCCTTTCCTGCCGGGGCTGCTGCTGCTCAGCCTGCCTCACAACCACCTGGGGCTGATCCACAGCCAGGCGCTGGTGGGGCTTGGGGCGCTGCAGGAGCTGGACCTTAGCCACAACCAGTTAACCGTGCTGAGCCCCGAAACCTTCCTGCCCCTCACCAACCTGGCCATGCTCAACCTGGGCAGCAACAGGCTGGGGGAGCTGGAGCCTGGGGTGCTGCGTGTCCTGCCTCAGCTTCAAGTCCTTCACCTGCAGGACAACCCTTGGGTGTGCAGCTGCGGCATCCTCCCCCTCTGGCACTGGCTCAGCCACAACAGGGAAAAAGTGCAAGGTGAGTGCCCGGAGGACCGTGTCCCCAAGCCCCCACCCCGCTCCATGCTGGCTGGTCATGCCGCTGGGGCTGAGGCAGGATGCAGCACACTGGCTGTCAGCTGGCTGTGGGCTTGCATGGTTGGTGCCTGTGGGGGTATGGCGAGGTTCCCCAGGACCCATCCTTGGGCCATAGCAGCTCCTGTGTCTGCTTGGGTGGAGACATCCCTGGGTCTAGTACCTGGTGCCCACCTTTGGTCCATGCTCCCCAGTAGGGATTGCCTGGAGAGGAGGGCCAGGCAATGTCCCAGTGACAGGCACCCAGCGCTGTCCCCAGCAGTGGCACCAGTCCTGCCACGTTTGTGGGCAAGGCCTGCTGGGCAATGGGCAGCTTATGGGGCAGGAAAAGACTGTGTCAGGGTGGGCAATACCGCTGACCCAGCCAGGACTCGGTGCCTTCATCCCCTTCCCCAATGCCCTCATGAACATGGGTCTGACCCTACATTTCTTCCCTCATGAACCTCAGTGAGAGACAGCTCTGCCAACAACGTCTCTCACTCTGCTGCCAACCACTCCTGCTTGCTTCCAGCTTGGGTGCATGCCTGTCACTTGTGCTGGCTGAGACCTTCTGTGGCATCTCCAGGTGGCTACTCACTGCTCCCTACATCTCTTCCCTGGGAACCAGGCCCACCACCTTGCCTGCCCCATCTACTGTCCTGTCCTAATCCTATTTGCCAGTGCACCCTGCACCAGTGTCCCCACCTCCCTATCCCATCCCACTCCCCAGGGCACAGGATGTAGATAAGCCCTGAACCCAAAACTGCTCCCCTTCTTTGCACCCTGCCCTGGGCGATCTTGGTCATCCTGGTTGCCATCCTCTTGCCCTGGTCCCATCTGTCCCATACAGACCTGCCATCCCCTCTGTCCTTGACACCTGCCTTGTCTCAGCTGCCCAGTGTGTCTGTCAGCACTGCTTTTCTCTTCCAGAGAAGAGTTCGCTCCTCTGCAGACTCCCGGAGCAGCTGAACAAGTATCCGATCATGGCCTTTGGGAATGAGTCCTTCAGGCAATGTCAGGAGACCTCACTGTCTGCCCAGCACTACGTCATCTTCCTGATCATCGGACCATTCTCCTTCATGGCCAGCATCTTCTTCTGCACTTTCATGGGTTCCATCATAGCGGTTTACCACAACCTGCGCAGGGAACCCCACTTGTGGAGAAGACCCCACATCTGCAGGGGCCACTCAGGCAGAGCGACCAGGCTTTAGCCCTGGGAAGATTGTGGTCCATGCCCTTCTCCAGCTGCCTGCACACACCCCGATTGCAAACATTTCCCTGTGGACCAGTGAGAGGATGCTCTGTTCCTGGAAATCACTTTTCTTCCTCCTCTCAGTCTCCTGACATGATGCCAAACTCCTTCTTCCACAATGTCAGGAGGAAGAGCCTCCAGCTCAGACCTGCTGCAGGGCATCATCCAACTGCAGATGATCTCAGTGTTCCTGGAGGCTCCCTCAGGGCACCCTCAGACCTGCACATCTCCTTACTAGGGTGGGGCAGGTGGTCCTTCTCCTCCAGGTCACCCTGTCCTGCCCCTTCTGCTGCCCAAGACCTCAGTGTGCAGCTCAGGATGTACTGTATGCCTCTGTGTGCTTTTTGGTGATGCCCAAGTGTCTCTATTTATCTTTCAGTGCAGCCCAGGAGCCTCTCTGTGCCTCCGAGTTTGCCCCAAAGCCCTTCTTGGGCCTTTTGGTGCTCCCGCACTCCCCATCTGACATTCAGTGACCCCAGCTGCCTGTGTGCCTTTCTGTGCCTTCAAGACCCATTAGATTTGCTTTTTGCACATCCAAATGTCATCTGTTGTCTCCTGACACGCATTGGTTTGCCTTTCGGTGCGCCCCAGACCTCTCTGTGTGCCTTTTGGTGCACCTGAAGATCTCTGGATGATTTTGGGGCACTCCAGATCCTCCATGGGACTTTCAGAAAGCCCTAGACCCTTGCATGTACTGGCCAAGGACAGGGCAAATTACAAAATGTTTCTTTTGATAGTTTGTTTTGTTTTTTTTTTTTTTTCCTTGAGACAGGGCTGCTGGTGCTGAGAAGGCTCAGCCAAGAACCAAGATCTAGCGTGAGGCCAATGTTTAGGGTGAGGGTTGGAAAGAGACAAAGCTCGACCTCCCACTGATGTGGTTCGGCAAAGGGGCTGCTGAAGGATAGGTGAGACTGCACAGTTATTCCTCCTCCGGTAGCTTTTCCCCTAGGTTAAAGCTCATCCAAAGCCAAGGACTACAGTTCACTCAGTGATGGGAATGGGGACAAAAAGGTCCTGTGTGGCTTTACATCACAGATCCTGCAGCTCTTGCTGCTGCCTCACCTCCCATCACCTACAAAAAGGGGCTGGGGCTGCCTCTGCACCTCCCTGCCCTGAGCCTCCTGCCCTTCCCCGTGGAAATGCTTCTCCATTGCATTGCATGGAAACGCTTAGCCAACATACTGGGAGATAGCCTGGAAGGAGCTGGAGCTGTGCTGCAGAGGAAAGCACAAGCTAGGGTGACAAAAGCATCTCTCAAGTAGGAGCAACATCCCTTTCTGGTATGAATTCTTAGCCATTGTAAGACGATAAGAGCCACAATGAGAAGACTGTGGCCACCAGTCTCCTCCTGTTCGCTCAGTTTCTTGCCTGTGCAAGAGCTGTGGGACAAGCCAGGGATGTGGCAGGGGTCAATGAATCCTTTGTCAAGCTCTTAGCAAGGGTTAAATAAGTCATGCAGAGAATAAACCAAATGTCATCTCAGTTGTAGTTTGGCTTGCTCTCTCTTTTATATTCAAGAGAGAAAACTACCGGGCGTGCTGCTACACTGCTCAGTCCCCCCTTGACCCTTCCTGCAGTGCCTCTCTCCAGCGAGGGCTGCAGGGAACTGGTGAAAGCAGCAGATTCTCCAGTGCTACCAGCCCTGCACCCGGGACAGCTGCAGGACCTCTGCCAGGATCCTTTCCCAGGAGCCATCCCAACTCTCCCAGACCCTCCATAACAACAGCCCTCAGTCCTTCTTGAGAAGGCCTGAGCTTGCCATTTGGATCTAGGACCCCATTTGTCATTCTGCACGGCCACCTGGGCCCTGCTGCTCCCAGATTGTTCGGAGGTTGGGCTGGTGATGTCAGCACATGGGGAGCGTGCTGTGAATGAGTGATGTTGCTTCAGTTCCCTCCAGGAGAGCTGCCTCTCTGTTTTGCAAATCCCTCAGGGCACCTTCAGCCCTGCAGTTGGTCCTCTGTTCCCAACAACCAGCCCCAGTGGCAGTGCCCCATGCTGCTCCCTGGAGGTGGGGAGCACAGCAGTGCCAGGGGACCATTTTCCCCTGGATGGAGGTGAGTGAGAGCCAGCTGGCATGGTTCTGGCATTTGGGCCGTTTCAGACTGCCCCTGGCCCCCAGATGCCAGGCCTGTCTCCCCACATCGGCTGTTCAGGTTGTCCATCAGCCTGGAACCTGGAATGGTGATGCCCTTTCCCTCCCAATCTTTCCTGAATCTCCTGGCTTTTCTCCCTACCAGCTTCTCCATCCCACCTTGTCCCACCACCTCCCACGAACCCTGCAGCAGTGCCGGGTGAGGCTCTGATTCAGCACAGGGCTCCCTGCCAGCTTTCCCACAAGGCAGATACAGAAAGAAGGACATGACACTCAAATAAACCACTTCATGATCCAGTCTAGACTTTACTGAGCTCTTGCAAAAACTTGGTATTAATGTTACATTGACGTATAAAGTAGAATGGGTCCAATTTCTCAGCTGGAGCAAGATGAACTTGATGGAGCCACTGCAGTCAGTGGGACGATGCTCACAGACCTCAGCTGCCGTCTGAAAATCCTGCCTGCAAAGTCTGCTGACCCTCAGGGAGAAGCCCCATCTGCTCGGTGGGGACAAGGAGAAGGCAGTTCATGCTGCTGGGACTTGGTACCACGTTGCAGGTGGGTTTTCCGCCTTCGCAGGAGGCGGCATGTGATATTGCCCGTGCGTTTGCAGTAGCTGCTCATCACCAGCCTGGCTGGTGCCAGATACTTCCCCAACTCTGGTGTCTCTGCACTCTCTCACAGAGCCCATGGAGAGGGTGTGCAGGGGTGCTGGCTGCTGGCACATGGGCATGTATCCTTGAGTGGAGGAAGGTGTGGGGAGGAACAGCTCAGCCTGTCTTGTTTGGTTCCCTTCTCCTAGGCTGAGATGCGATTTCCACATCTCCAGGTTCAGACAGATGCAGCCACATGAGCTGGGTCTTCAGGGATGTGCAGGAGCTACTGGCAATCTTGACCTGCAGGTGAGTGTGGCAGGGAATCTGCCAGTGCCTGCTGTGGTGCCCTGGTACTGCAGGCAGGCTAGGTGGCTGCTGCAGACACCACAGCACACAGCAATCCACGACCGGCCAGCAGTATCTCTCCTTGCATTGCTGGTGCTGAGGCAGTGTGGAGCTTGGCTAAAAGTCCATGCAACCATCCAGAGCCATTCCCCATGGAGATGTTCCTGGCCAGGAAAGCCATGGTGTGAGAGCTACATGCTGGTCATGGCCATGTCCTGGGGATGTCTTCTGTGCAGGAGAGGTGGGTAGCCAGGATCTTGGTGGCTCCAGAGTACCACAGTGAGCACAGGAGTGTGGGCTGCAGGGCTGGGAGCATCCTGCTGCAAACAGACCACGTACAGGAGCCAGGACATAGCCACGGGCTGATGGGAGGGAGGAACAGGGGGTTCATCCTCTGCAAGGAGCAGAGCTCACATCTTCCAGCCCCTGCTGCAGAGGCGGGGGTCACTCAGCACACCAGGAACATGTGCCCAACCTGCCAAACTGCAACGGCTCCTCCAGCCACTCAGGACCACGACCACATCGCATTGGAGCCCTCTGGGGTGGTGGGAGACATGGAAAGCATGTCTCGGGGGCTGTGTGTGTGCTGAGAAGCCTGAAGCCTGCAAAGTGAAGCACATGTTTGTAGTCTGGCACCAGTTCTTCCCTGCTGCTGTGGGAGAGCAGACACGCTGTGCCTTTCAAAGTCCTTTCCCCTTGCATGTAGCCAATCAGTGGCAATCCTGATTATCAACAGCACTGGTTGGAAGCAATTATCTCTGTACAGTGAATTCCAAACCATGTCCTGGTTCTGCTGTGCGTTCTGGGGCACAAGCATGGCAGCAGGCCTAGGAAGGGAGGGAGATATACAATGAAGTCACTGTGTATGGATGAAGGATGCTTTCCTCCCATCTCACCCAGAAGAACCCATCAGTGTCCCTTGAAAGGCAGTCCTGGCTGTGCCTTCCTACTGTGTTGGGCAAGGACTGATGGCCCTCGGGGAGAAGGTCACACCACAGTGCTGACTGAGGGGTCGGAGAGGTTGAGCTGGCCGGTGATGTCGGTGGGATGATATTGCTGCAACACACAAATACACAGACAAGAAGAAAGAAGTGTTAGGCAGTTCTGGCACTTGACCCTGCCTCTACTTACATCCCATGTGTCCCTACAGGATTATCTCTTGGGGGTGATGCAACAGTCCAAAATCTGCTGCTGGCTGATGTCCCCTTCCCAGAGCAATCCAAGCTTGTGCAGAGGTCGTTGCAGACACTCTCCAAGCACCCTGCAGCTGGGCAGGGAGGACGCCCAGGAGCGTGGTGCAGCTTATGCAGAGCGTGGCAGCCACGTCACCTGCTGAGCGACCCCCTCTCTGCTCTGGGAGAGCTACAAGACAAAGCCTGTGACTCATCAGCCCAGCCCACGGCTGAACCTGTGTTTGGAGGGTCTGGCTGGGTTTCGGCATCTCTCTGGTGCCAGATCAAGCTGTGCTTTGAGGCCAGGGCGTTTCACCTCCTTGCTTGAATGACTCTGCTTTGACTATCCTTTCATGCAGGTGAGATGTGTGGTGTGGTTGACTTGTGATAAACTGTAGTGTCAATTGCTGATGTAAAAATACAGCCTGTGTTGGGGATGTGGCCTGGATCTGGGGTTCTGCGCTCCTTGCAGGTGGGGCAGCTTGCAAAATGCTCCCTGGGAGAGACCTCTCCAGCTGCAGTCCCACCAGCAAGCAAATGGGGAGAGCAGAAATACCCCTCAACAGACAAACAAAAAAAAGTCCTTCCTCCCTGGTCAGGGTTTCACAGCTGGGAAGCTATTTTTTCTCTTTCTCCTTCCATACTCCCTTCCTCTCCCAGTTCCACTCTCCAAACTCCAAACCCTGAACTGGAAGCCCTGACCAGCCCTGCTGTGAGAGTGGGTAGCATGGAGCATTTTGTGCTGCTGTCTGGGGACCTAAATCGGTGCTGGGGCAGGAAAGGGTCTCAGTGGGTCTCGTGTTGCAGTGCAGACCCTCTCCAGTGACACTTGCCCGGCCCCTGCACCACACTGCCCAGGAAGGTTGCCATTTTGCTGGGCTCCCAGGGGGCTCCTCAGTGACAGGATTTTACCCGTCTTTTGTTGGTCAGTAGTAACTGTGGCCCCTGTGGTGCTGCTGGTGGCTCTGGCACTGTGGCTACCCTGCGTGGCTCTACACCCTGCCTCCTGCCACAGGGAGGTCTGGGGTCCCCCCAAGAGTTGTGTGGGGTCCTTGGGGCTGCCCTGCTCTGCCCAGTTTTGTGCTTCACCAAGACCCCTCATTGGGGAGATGCTGGGGCAGGGGCGGGAGCCAGCATGGTCCCGTCTCTCTGGTACACATGCTGGGGACATGCTGACACCCAGGGAGGATCTCACGGGACCATTCTTTTATTTAGGGGACTAGCTAAGATTAAAATGGAGCCTCTGAGAAATTTACTGCTGTGGCCTTTCTTTGCTAAGCGGCAACACCTTGGCCATCACCCGTTTGCACAGAAAATGGCCGAGGCGATCCTGAAGTCACTCTGCCGCCCTGGGGGGAGCTTTTTGTGGCTATTAATGAGTCCACCAAAAAACGCCCCTCTCTCCCAAAAACGGGTGCAGCTGCCCCCTTTTTTTTGAAAAATTAGGATTCCAGCTAAATGCAATCTTTCCTTTCCATAGCAAAATGGCTGGGAGGCATGTGCTTGTGGGATGAAGCTTGATTCTTGCAGGGAGGAGAGGCAACTGGGAAAGGGGAGAGGCTGGGTGACTCACTGGTGGAGAAGGAGGAACTTGAGATACAAAAAGCAACAGGCAGAAGAAAGGTCCATTGTTAAACATCCTGCCTGATGCAAGCCGGGGTGGGGGTGGCGGGGTGGGGAGTGGTGTGTGCATGTGTGTGTGCATGTGCCTTGGTGCACGTGTACGTGTGTGGTGGAAAGCTGGAGGTCTAGCAGGGCAGGCTGGGGCGTTCTGGCCTCTCTGCACAGCTCCGGGGGTGGGAAACGCTAAAATAACCAAGCGAAGTGGGGAATCTAGCCAGAAAAATTAAAATACAAGAGCATGGCTTTTGATTTGAAAGCATATCTCCTCCAATCACAGAGTTATCACAGGGTAACATTGTCATTTACTTTTTTTGTGTAGAATTCATGCATGCAATTTTTAATAAGAAAAAAATAAAAAAAAAAAAAGGAAAAGAAAAAAAAGCAAGAAAACTGTCATATCAAAACTATGTTAAAGTAGAACTAATGCTAGAAGCACATATCAATAATTTAGGGTAAATTATGTTACAGGGATGGTGCAACTATCCCCAAACCAAACATTATAAAGCCAAGAAATTAATCAATATTAACCGTAGAAGAGACTCAAACATGTTAAGGTATGGAAGTGAAGTGAAGGCACCAAAAACTTTAAATGACAACCAGGAAGAAAATATAGACAAGAACTTAATATGTCTTTAAAAATGACTTCAACCTAATCTGGGCTTATATGGTAGTCCCTGGCTGGTGGAAGATTTTCTGGAAGAATTTTGGGGTTGTTTTTTTTTCAATTAAAATTTAGGATTCCAGCTAAATGCAATCTTCTGTAGAAAATGTCAACTTTCCTTTAAAAAAAAAAAAAAAAAAAAGTTGTCCTTGACCTACTTTTGGTTCTTTTGGGCCAAAAACTAGGCTCTTTTTCAGCCAAGAAGCATTTGGCTTTGGGTCGGCTGATCCTTCTCTGAAAAGATGACCTTTTCCATGAACCTACTCGGTTCTCGACCAGCTCTGGCACCATCCCCATGGCTGCAGGGCGAGCATCGCCTCGCAGTGCTGGGCCCTCGCTTGGCGGTGACGTGGGATGTGTGTCATGCTGTGTCTGGGGGGGACGCCCGTGGGCTGGCAGTGTGACTCTGTGGGGGCTTGATGACGGCTGCAGTGGGGGGGCTAAGGGACCTGTGCACCTCGTTACGTGTCTGTACGAAATGTGCCGGCTCGGAAGGTGTCTGTGTGGTTTATGCGTCTCACATGGCTTCTGTGGGGTTGCAGTATCGTGGGTGGCTGCGATGGATGGCAGTACGTCAGCTCTGCGAGTGCTATTCGAGTTGCAGGAGCTGCCTATGGGGAACACATGCATCTCCTCCTGGGGCGGTGGGGATGATGTGCCGCGGAGAGGCTGTGCAGCTCGGGTGATGGTGGGCGCTAGGACGTTCAGAGTGGGGTGGTAGCTTCCCAGGGCTGTCTTGGCTCCATGGTGCCAGCCTGTCTCTCTGGCACTCCTGAGGGACCATTCTGCAGGGCTGCAGAGCAGAATCCATTTTTAAAACTCCCGACAACGAAAAGGAAAGAAGCAAGGCCACCAGGTTTGCATCTTTCACTCACTAGCCAGGAGAGCCCATGGGGCTGGGGTCAGCTTGGCCTTCCAGCCCCATGGGCTCTCAAGCCTTGACCATCTGAGACCTGGTGTGGGCCCGCAGCTCTGCCGAGCATCATGAAACAGAGCGCCTCGCTGCTTTCTTGTCTTTACAAGGACCCCGGGCAACATGTCCCAGCATGCTACGTACTCATGGGGTCTTCCACAGCAGGAGGGCATTGGGGTCTCTGAGCCAGGGCTGCTGCATGAAAGCGGAGGGCACCAAATGGCAGGCTGTGACATGAGCTGGTGGCAGCACCCTCCTGCTGGCCACTCACCCTGCAGAGCAACCATCAGGTCTGCCCGACATCACAACAAAGCTTGCTCCACCACAGACCTCCTTCGATAGCCATGCCTTGGACCTGCTAGCCTCCCATCTTGGCCACGGTGGCTTGGATGTTGGTTCCACTAGCCTGTTCTTGACCCAGCTAGCCTGGTTCCCTGGGGAACGTGTCCTGGGGCCCCAGCCACATCACCCCATGGCAGGCAGAAGACTGCAACAGGCTCACAAGCAGCAAGGCATCGTTGCCCATAGCTGCCCCACAGATGCAGCTGTGCCCAAAGCGAGGGCCATCTTCTGGGATGAGTGGGTCCATCGCCCTCCATAACTTGCCTGTGAGCAACGTGCCAAGAAGAGCATGACCAGGACCCAAAGCACAGGGAGTCCCATGCCGTGCTTGTCCCTCTCGGGCGAGGGAAAGGGAGAGCATGGCTCCACTGCTTGCCCATGGGACCTCTGGTACAGGTGGCCCCAGGACCTGGTCAGCCCAGGGCATTGGGGTGCTCCTACCCTGGAGCAGAGAGCGCTGTGGAGTGGCGTGGCATAGGGTGGATGTCACACCAGGGAGCAGGATCAGACCCAGGATGCTTCCCTGGAAAGGGAGCGATGTAGGAAGTACCAGGGCACCACACGCCAACTATCCCACTGTTCCTGGGTTCTCCCCCTCTCCTGTGCCCACCATGGGCACTGGTCCCCCCAGATGTCCACTGCACCGTGATGCTTCTGCTCTCCCAGGACAGGACCCCTTGGTTTTCTAATTGTGGAATGATTCAAACACAACAAAACACGGGGATCTACTCAGGACATGCTAAGGGTCCCCCCAGCAGATCTTCCTGCAATTTTTTCTCCCCTTTTTTCTGTGCATTCCACATGCCCCTCCTGTTCTTCACGCTTCCCACCTTCTCCCCCCTGCACCACCCACCCCATCTCTGTCTCCTCTCCCCTGGTTGGGGTTCGGGCCACCGAGACACAACCTGCAACCTTCCTGCAGAGCTGCTCGGGGGGTGCAGCACTGGGAAGGAGGACCCCAGACACGGGGGCATCACTGGGACAAGGTATCACCCAGGGGTCATGAAGGCAGAGCAGGAGATGACAGGGATGCCTGTCTTCCCTGTGGGGTATCGGAGATGAGTGGGGAGAGTGTGGGTGTCCCCCCCTTGCCTGCCAGGCTTTGAGGTGTCAGCGAGAGGAGCGCTTTGTGTGAGATGGTGGCAGCTGAGCCTGGGCTCAGCTGTCCCCGGGGCCATGTCTCAGGGGTGCTCCAGGGCCTTCTTGGGATGGTGCCTGCATTGGTGTCAAAGGCAGCTGCCTCCATTTTGCACACAGAGCCGTGGCCCCGAGACCCCCTGCGATATTGCATGCTGCTCCCCGAGGCGCCCCGAGCCTGTGGCCGGGGACGGGCCACCCCACCGCGGGGGGGCCACATCTCCCCATGCTGCCGCCGTCCCCCCGTCCCCGCCGTGCCTTGCGCCTCGGGCAGCCTGGCTGGGAGCCTGCTCTGAGCAACCCTGGGCAGAAACCCACCGGTCGCCCCAGGGAGGCGATTTTGGCAAGCCCGTCGCGCTGGGAGGTCGGGCAGCAAAACGCAGCGACCGCTGCCACACGAGACAACAGAGTAGCCACAGTGCAGAGTGTCATACAACAGACGGCAACATGCAGAGGGACACCGGCTCAGTCCGACAGACCAACAGCCCAACCTGACGCTGAAGAGTGTCTGAAGCTCCAGCACGAGCAGACACATTTGCACATTTGGAAACAGCTGGCTTTAGAGGCAGCAATTTGGAAATTTTCTCTGGTTACATGAGAGCAGTTTTACTCTGAGGTGAAAAGCACAAGTCTGAACCAAGGTTGGGTCTTTAACAACCTCCTCTTTCAAGCCTTTGTGTCTCTCTTCTAGAGCTGCATTACTGCTGACGATAACCAGAGACAGCTGTCACTCCTGTGCCGAGGACTACGTCCCGAATGCTAATTGTACAAACAAAAATCACATGTAGAGA
Organism: Athene noctua; assembly: GCF_965140245.1. Lineage (NCBI taxonomy): Eukaryota > Metazoa > Chordata > Aves > Strigiformes > Strigidae > Athene > Athene noctua. Next base: position 12,313,299 of record NC_134056.1, on the reverse strand, counting down.
ATGTGACACGCATGGCTCTCAGTGAGGTGACACGGTGCCCAAATTAAATCAGGGTGATTGTTTTTAGGCATACAATGACAAACAGGTACAGGAACACTCAGGAACAGAAAAAAAAAAAAATGTCATCGGTTTCAAGAGGTCAGCACCAGTAAGGTGAGCGAAGCACAGAGAGGAACATCAGAAATCATCCAGGCAAAAAGAAAACAAAAAACAAAACAAAAACTAGGTTGCATCTCCCAACTCATCACAGGACTCCAAGCCACCTCCTGCCTGCCCTCCAGGATCCCAGCATCCTTTCAGGTACACGGGATGACTGACTCACTGACTCACTGACTGACTGGTGACGAACATGAGCTATGCATGTACACTGGCAGCTTCGGGATGGGTGTGTGGCAGTCGATGGGATGGCAGAAGAGAGAAAGAGAGAGAAAGAGAGAGGGCAGAATTGTTCTTCTTCCTCTTACCGTATCCTTGGAGGACCTACGTCTCTTGAAGCTGGAGGCCAGGGTGGAGGTGATGGACCTAAAAGTGGCTTTCTTTTTAGGGTCAGGTTCTGCTCTACCACTTTTTCTATCCTAAAATGAATATGTATAAGTGATTAGATCTCTAGTGTGTTGTTGGAAACGCTAAATCTATTCGAATACTGCCCCGTGTCATGTCCTTCATTTAGGTGAGAAAGCTACTGGAGGTGTCCTGTCACTCCCAGTCCTCCAAGGGCCTTCGTGACCCACAGCTACAGCACGGCCACCACACTGCTACAGCTACAGGGCCGGCCTCGCATCTGGAGCACTGGAAACCCCTCTGGGGAGTAGCCCTGCTCTCCTGGGTGTCTGCGTCCAGGCCGGCACAGATGACCTTGCTTCCTGGGGATGCTCTGCCTGGCGCCCTGCCCCTCGCTTCCACCGCTAGCCTGGCTAGACCGAGAGGTGAGATGCTGCACCTACCACTAAAAAAAAATTGCTCAGGGCCTTTTCTGAGGCTGAATCCTAGTGCCACAAGAGAGAGAGAGGACTGCATTGAAAGAGAAGTCATTGTATGAATATTCTGTAAAAAAATGTATTCAAAAATTTAAATGACGCAGTTGTGCAAAGCCGAACGTGGTTGTTGGTGGTGAGCGTGTTTTTTTTTTTTTTTCAAAGTAAAACGGGTTTAAAAAAAAAAGGAAACTGGAAGAAAAAGAAAAGGAAAAATTAAAGGAAAAGAAAGGGAGGAGGCAAAGCGTTAGCGCTATGATGTCATCAGGGTCGGGATGAACTCAAAGAGAAACAGAACTGAAAAATGTTGCCATTGGTGTTAGCGAGTCGGACCTGGTTAGCGCAGGCTGGGAGCACCAGCCGCCATGGTGCGGGGGCAGCGAGCCGTGGGGACCGGCCGCGCTCTGCGGCGGGTGCTGAGAACGATTCCTCCCCAATTGCTTTCGTGCCAATGAGTGTGACCTTTCCGACGGGGGACGGAGTGACCAGGTCTGGCTCTGCTACCGCACGGGGGTAACCAAAATGTATCCCGCTGGTGCGTAGAGCATGCTCGGGGATACATTTGCTCCTCCTTCTCAGTTCTCTCTTTTGCGGACATGCACAAACGGAAAGGAAAGCAAGATGAATGGAATGAAATGTCTTTTTCTTCCATGGCATCTCAGGAAATAGCCATGGCAAAACTGTGATCCCAAAAACCATTATTTTTGTTTGTTTGTTTTAACAAATAAATCTTTCCACTTGCCTACCTTCTAGCAATGTACCAGATACTAGTGCTCTGACGTTTCCTCCTGTGGAAAAGTCTTACAATGTCAAACGGCTCTTTACCATGAGGCTGTTTACCCCCACAGGGCAGCATGCTTTGCTCACAGTCCCACAGACTCTGCCCAAGGACCCAGTGCAGTATTTTCTAGAAGGTTGGCAAGTGAAAAATGGCAGTGCGACTAGTGTGCTCTGTCCCAGCAGCCTTAAACCCCTCGGTGCTGCTGCTTTTTGGAAGCAAAAGAAAAAAAAATAGAAAAAAAAATAGAGAAATGGCTTTTCCGAGACTCTTATCAGTGAACTGAACCCAGCGAGCTCTCAGGATACAGCAGCCTGGCCTCGTGCTTCCCCTCGCTGCTCTCGGGCAGGTCGCTTCCACCCGGGCAGCCCACCCACACGCCCCAGCCAGCGCTGCTCCCATAGGGCCACTGCTCAGGGCTCATTTTGGGGTTCCCGAGCCTCATTCTCTCTCTTTTATTCACTGGCTCTGCTGCGAATGGCAGTCTCCTTTAGTTGCCTAAAGGATCTCTTGCTCTTTGAAGGCCAGTTTGCTTCCCCAGGGTAGAAAAGCAGCCTGGGCAATTGAGAGAGAGCCTCCAGCCGCCCTAAACTGGGGTTCAGGGGCACTGCGGAGCTCAGCCCCAAAAGCGATGGGGTAAGGGAAATGTGAGGCTGGTGGCCCACAGACATGCCCACAGCTCAGTGTCACTGCCAGGCACCACTGACCATCTCGGGCTCCCCTGCCTGAGTGGCACGGGGGTGTTTCAGGGGTGGGAGAAGCTGGGGAGAGCAATGGCCCCACAGAAGGGGCCCAGGGGAGCCTTGGCGCTGACAGGCACCAGCACTGCTGGCTCCCGTGTGGGGAGATGTCCTTGTCTCCAAATGACAAGAGCACGCACCACCTCTTTTTGGAGTCAGTCCTGGATATGACAAGGGGTACCACACCCCCAGGGAGTGGGCAGGAAAGGGGAGGTGATGGAAACCATCGCTAGAGCAATTTCTCCACCGGAGCACCGGGCAAGGTTGCTCAGTGGCAGGGGATTAACCCTCCCGGCTGTCTGCTGGTGAGCGCAGCTGGAGCCAGGCCGCAGGGCAGATAGTCTGCAAAGGGAGGCGCGTTGGCACCGCTTGTTTGGCCAGGGCAAGACATGGCTCCGGCATATGGTCCCCAGCAGAGCGAAGTCCCCATCCTGAACACCGCTGGGGGTATTTGGGCCAGGTCTCTGTCCCAGTTGGAGCTATGCACAACACCTCTCGGAAGAGATGGCATCGGCCAAGGGCAGCTCCCGGGTACAAGGCAGGGACCCTACCCTACAGCTTGCTAGGCACTCAGTAATGCCCAGCTGGAGTTACTGGGGTGTGGGGTGGGGGACAGAGGGCCCCATGCTAATCCACAGCTCTGCATTCACTGATTTGGTGAAGGAATGGAAAACGCACCTGTTGGAGATTTGCTCTAAAAACGGTTTGTCCTACCTGCAGGTTTTTCCTCCACACATTAACGGCCGCAAACGCCAGCTGCATCTGCTTCCTCCGCGCGTCCTTATGCCTTTTGTAAGCTATTTCTATGAATATTAAAAATATCCCGGCAACAATACCTCCAGCCACCAGCATAAACACACCTGAAATAAGCAGGAAAGTTACAGGGGGCAATGGAAATTACACCATGACACTTCATTTCCTCTGTATCACGCTCAGCAACAGCAGCATCTGCCAACCCAGGGTCCCCCCGGCCCCCCACCATCCCCCCGCAGTCCTGGAGGGGCCGTGGAAGGAAACTCAGCAGAGCAGGGCAGGCGCTGCAGGTTGGGCACCCGCAGTGATGGGCAAAAAGGTGATGGGGCGCTGGATGTCCGTGCAAGCTCCTGTGAGTTGGGCACAGGGTAGCGGCTGTGCTGCAGTGATGCTGGGGGCAGGAATGGCGTGCTGGATGCTGCACCGAGCCCCAGGGCAGACCCCGTCCCCTGGGGCTGTAGGGTCATCTGCACCAGAAACCCAGCTCTGGTGCTCCCATTTGGCTCATCAGGAAGGACAGCCATGCACAGAGCTCTCTTGGCTGTCCTTGGCCAGCTGCAACTCTTGGGGCTAACATTTGGGGAGTGGTGTCTTGAGGGCACCGAACAAAGTGCCCCCTCTCTCCGTGCTTCTGCCCTGGCTTGTGGTGCTGGCAAGGGTGGGGTCCCACTGGACACCCCTCATCCCACATCACTGTGTTGGCTGCGTGAAGGACCGGCAGCGCTGCCTCACTGCAAAGGGAGAGCCCGTCTAGGGAAACTCTTTGCAAAAGGGGACAACAAAAACCCCTTCCGTATCGATTATCCTCCTCCTGCCCCCTGCCCACTGCCCAGGGCCAGCCAGGACACACTCCTCAGGGCTGGGGGGCTGCCCCTCACCGCCAGCTCCCTCCTGCAGCAGCGTCCTCGCTTGCCTCCGCGGCCGCTCTCGCCTCCCCCGAGGTGCTGCTCCCCTCTCTCTGCCTTGGCGACAGCTCTGATTTCACTGTGACAGCCGCAGTTTGGCCAGAGCAGAGGGAGGGGAGCAATGTTCAAAGCAGGACAGCCCCACCGATGAGAAATCACCCAGGGAAGGTGGGGGAAGCTTCGTGGAGCTGTTTCAGACAAGGTGGGATGGGAGCCCAACACAGCAGCCTCCCAGCACTAGGAAAGCACAAACCCAGAAGAAGCAGAGCTTTGGCCCGAGAGGAGAGCCCCGGAGAGGAGAATGTCTTGAGTGAAAGCAGGCTACCCAGCGAAGAGGAAGAAAGAGGTTTGCAGAACAAACCTGCCATATTTTCAAAGGTGAGTGTTGCTGGGGCATTGCTACGGGAATCACACTCCTGATACCTCACCCAAGTCTTGTCCAAATCCTCCATGAAGCCGTTCTCGTGGGACCTGAAAGCACAAGGAAACAGGACAGAGTAGTCACTGGGGACCAGCCGCAGGCAGCTGGGGCACATGCTCTTTGTGCCTTCGTGCTCTCCATCCTAGGACTCTGCACTTGCCTGCAGCCTACAAGCACACGAACTGTGTGTGCGTGCACACACACGTGCATGTATGGCTTTTACACAGAGAGAGCACATGTGGCCTGTCTGCAGTGACTGTCTGTATTGCATGTGTTTGCAAGCTGCCCTGCACACAGTCAGTGCTGCCACGAGATCATGTGCAGCTGGTGCGAGGAGGCATCCACCACTGCTTGGTGCCAACCCCCTGTGTCTGAGAGCCAGACAGCTGGCCAGCTGCTGCCAAAAAGTTATGTGTAAGCTCATTTCCCAAGGAGGGAGATGGAACTGATGGGTGTAGGCAGTGCTCTGAGAGTGTGCTTGGAGACAGTCTGCAGGTAGTTGACATGAACCACATCCCGGTGCCCACCTGCACGGTCCTCCCCCTGCCAGGGCCACTCGGGAGCCTAGGCAATGCTGGACCCCAATCCTGTCTGGTGATCACCAGCACCTTCTAGGTCAGGGCAGGGGAAAACTGCTGCCTGGCAGCTCCCTGCTGTGCACAGCGAGGGCTGGGACTCCCCAGCAACCTGGTGTCACAGCTTTGGGGGAAACAAACCCTGTCCCTGCAGCACCTGTTTCTGCCTGAACAGCTAGTGGGGAGGAGGTGGGCACAGAGCACATGTCCCACCATGGGTTCCCCTGCACTTTCTTCCCACTTGTTCCTGGCACATCCTCACCTCCTTCTTGGGCCACCTGTAGCCCTGGGCTTCCCCATCCTCTCCCAGGAGGACACCAAGGGCTCCTGCTGCCTCTCCAGGCTTCTCATGTTGTTGTCTCACATCTCATCTGTCCCACTGCCACCCATCCCCATGGTAAGACGGGCTCCCATGGATCCCTATGTTACCTATGTTATGTCCTGATGGGTCCTGCCTGTGTCTTCCACATCCCCTCTCTCATGCCTTTCATTTCTGCATCTTGGGCAGGACCCTGGTGGCTTCTGACCCTGTCTCTCCATAAAATTAATCTCACATGTTTTCCTCCCTCCACTTGCTGCTTCCCAGCTGCCTGTTACTTCATCACCACATTCCTCTGTCTGCAACAAGTGTGGCATTTCCAAACATATGAGGAAATCTCTTTTTACCCATAATATCACATTGACTTGTGGCACCCCACACTGCAGGCTAATGCTGGTATAAAAGCCTTAGTTGGACTCATCAGACCCTGGTCCTGACATATCTTTGTCTGACAGGAATAGCCAGAGTTGAAAGAAAACCCCCTAGAAGATGAAGCCAGGGCAGTGCAATGCTGTTGACCAGGTTGAGCTCACAGGGAGAAGTGGGAGAACGCCAGCACCCCTGCCTGTTGCTGCAGCCTGGCCCTGGTCACAAGGACCTGGTGCTGCATGGCCCCCGGGCTGCTCTCTGCCAGCTTTGCCTCTGCTCCTGTGGCCTAGTGTGGCTCCTGCTCCCTCCCTGTGGCCACCGCTGCTCTGCTCTTCCCTCCCACAAGTCCTGTGCTGCTCCCCCAGCCCTGCAAGCTGGAGCTGAGACTGTGGTCACTCAGGCACATCCCCTTCATCAGGAGTGACACAGTAGCCCCCGGAGTCCCTCTCCCTGCAGAGGGTTTGGAGGGTGGGGGTGGCAGTGCCTGGCATGAGGCTACTTGCGTGCTAACACATGCAGCATTTGGGGCCAGCCCCATGACGACGGCTGTGTACGGACTTGAGGATGGCCAGGGAGACGTTCTGCTTCCACGGACTGTCCTTGCGCATCCCAATCCCAAAGCCGGAACGAAAGAAAAGCTCCCCCGTTGTCACCAGGTCACACTTCTGGGAGGCTTCGAACTCCAGCACCGCTGAGTCCCAGATGAAGGCGTGGAGCTTGCTAGACAGCGAGAGAGAACAGACAGGTAAGGTTGGGCAGCCCAGCTTGTCTGCAGTCACTGTGGGAGCAGCGAGGGTGCTCCCAGACCTAATTTAAGCACTGATTAGCATCACTCTTCTCTCAGCAGGATTGTGCTGCCTTGAGGCAAAGGGCTTGGCAAAATTTTGGAGGAAGAGTGTGAGGGGTTTACATGGGATTTGAAGTCACCCAGCCTTGCACAGAAGGAAGTGCAGAGACCAGATATGGGAGACCATGACCAGGGCAAGGGCTCCAGCTGTGCCTTTCCCCATGCAGACCTTGTGCTCTTCATCCAGAGACCTCATACACACTAGAACTAGGAAGATCCCACCCAGCACCAACTGGGCAGGTCCCATCAAGCAATGCTTTGACTGAAGCTCCCTGCAGGTTTGCACCGGCCCTGCTTGCTCCACAAAACTGCAGTTCCCCCAAACTCTTCCCAGAACGGCCAGGCAGGGTGCTGGCCCCACTCACTTGTCCCTCACTGCCTGGATGGCTTCGGCAGCGCTCTCATAGTTGTGCTTCTCCATATGCCGGTACATGGTGCTCAGCTCCACCTGCCGTCGGAAGTAGATGTCCACTGAGCTCTGCTTCACTGTGGCGTAGATGAACTTATCAGAGGGGTTGCGCAGCTGAAAGGCAAGGTCAGGGCTCCTATTTCTTCTGTCCTTCACCAACCAAACTGGCTTACCCCAAAGCTGTGTTTCCTTATTTCTCATCTCTTCAGTGATCTGTTTCCCAAAGAAGACCTTGATCTCCTCAGCAGAGCTGAAGATGCCATGGGGCAGTGGATGCTCTGGGACCATGGTGGTGGGGCAGGGGATGCTATGGGACAGGATCACCCTGGCACTGAGGAGGCAGGAGGCCTGTGGATGCCATGGGGCTGGAAGTCCCATGGGCAGAGGATGCAGCAGAGTGTGGGAAGCTGTGAGTCAGCGCTGCTGTGGGGTACATTCCTGTGTGTCTGAGCTGATAAGCTGTGGCTGTGTCCTTGCCAGAGCAGAAAATGGGTTTGAGGCATGCTGGTATCTGTTGAGAGTATTGACTGCACCGCAGGGACAATTTCATTAGTTATAACTCATCCATAATGAATTGTTTCCTCATTGGTTAGTGCAGGCTCTCCAGGAACTGGCAGGCAGTTTGGCTGGGTACTTTCTATTTCTAGACAAGTTCTTTTCCTACTGAGCCCTCCCTGTGTCTGTCCATTCCCACCCAGCACAAGGGCTCAGACCCACCAGCAACAGCCCCAGGCAGAGCTACCCAGGGCTTGACCTTCTGGCACAGACCCACAGCCATGTTAAAGCAGGGCTCTGGGTACTACAAGTCCATTAGATGAACCAGAGGATGCCCACTGGAGGCATCTCCTGCATCTCTGCCCAGAAGTGGACAGGGAAAGGAAAAGCAAGCAAGGGGTCATTACCCTGGGGTCATTAATGCCTGTAATTCTCTCCTCAGGCCGGTCTAACACCAGGAAGGCTGCCAGGTTGGCAGTGTATGAAGCCACAATGATCATAGCAAAGCCAGCCCACACCATGCCAAGAATACGAGCAGAGAAACTCCGGGGAGCACCTGGAGGGAGAGAGGCAAGATCAGACTGGCATGACAAGGGCTTGACTTAGTCACCAAAGCTGTGTCCATCCCTCATGAGACCAATGGCAGCTGCAGATGTGCACCGTCTGCTCTGATGGCAGCTGTGCCATCAAGTGCAAAAGGAGCTTTTGCACTGCTCAAACCAAGAAAAACCCAGCTCTTTCTAGGGCACAATATGTCTCACCCTGAGTGGTTGGGTAACCCTGGGCAGAAGAAGCAGTCCAAGAAAGACCCATTTCCCATCACTGATGGTGAGGAGTGGCAGGATGGTCTGCACTCCCAGCATCACCGAACCTCCTACAAGCCTGCTCCAGGGAAGGCTCAGGGGATGAGATCTCCCCAGGACATCAGCCCTGCCACAGAGGGAGGCAGTGGAGGAGGGCATGGGCTTCTCCCCCACCCCAGTGTCCCCACCAGCTCAGGGCTGGGGCTGCAGGGCAGTCCCACTGTGTGCTGTGACGCACCTTCTCCGATGCCAGAGTTCAGCAGGACTCCCCAGGAGAACCACATGGCTGAGGAGAGGGTCAGGGCATCTTCCTCCTCCTCCTCACTGTTTACTTTGAACCGGCCAAATGGACTGTAAAACAAGACAGAGCTTTTCTCATAACCCCTATCACGGTTCCCAGGGCTCTCCACTGTGCCCTAAGTGTCCTGATACCCCTCGACATCACTCATCCCTAAAGACTGTGCCTTGTGTACCAAACAGCTCTTCACACCTCATATCCCACCTTGCTCTTCATCCCTCATATCCCACTGCCTTGCATGTCCCCTCTGCTGATCTGCAACCCTGTCTGCCTCACACTGGTACTGGTGCCATCACGCTTCTCTCTGGGCCGGGGGGATCACCTGATCCTGGCCAGCTCACGGGTCTCTCACTGCAACACAGATTAACTGCAAAAGCCTCTGGGCACAGGGCTAAGGTGAGGACAGGCTCCCTGTCCTTCAGAGGAGCTGCCTTGGGGCCAAGGAAGGGGACTAACTCGGAGTACAGGAACTGACAGTCCCCTTGGTCAGGCACCAGCATGGCACCTGGTTTGACAGGCATATTCCCACATATCCAGGTGCTGGGTACCACACATATCCATATCTCCCAGTTTAGCAGCAGGCAGAGAGGCCAGGGGCCTAGGCCCAGCTCCTGTGACAGCCTCCCAAAGGGCTGCAGGGCTGTGCCTGAGCAAGACACTGCAGGGATCCAGGGGACAGTTCCCAGGAGCACCTCCCTGTCCCACCCAGCCCTTGGGTGACCCAAAGCACACTTACCTGAACCGGTCTAAGAGGTACAACATCACTGCCACCACGTGCACAGACAGCCCCACCAGCAGCCAAAGTGTGCTCTGGAAAGGCTGCATGAATGAGTCCAAGGTGCTGCGAGGGATTTCCTAGCACACAGAAGAGAGGTGAACAGCACTGGCACCCATCACGCCTGCACCTTGCCTACCTGGCTCGACTCACAAGGGCCCCTGTCCTGATCTGAGCTCCTCCTGCTGTTACACAGGAAGGCTCAGGGTGGTTTGGATGAGCTGTGGGGGGATGTGGTGTAGGGGAGAACTTTGTAGAGTCAGGCTGATGGTTGGACTCGATGATCCCGAGGGTCTTTTCCAACCTGAATGATTCTGTGATTCTGTGGCTGAAGCAAGACCCAGCATCAAAACCAGCAGCCTGGAGGCTGGCATCCCACTGCAAAGGCTGGGATTTCCCGCGGCTGCCCTGGGGTGGGCAGGGGTGCAGCCTGGGCAGGGTGGGCATGGTGCAGACATGGCAGGTGTCTGCAAGCTGGGGAGCAAAGGGCACGTACCCTGTTCTACAAAACATCCCATCCCAGCCCATACCTTCTTCACAAGGATGGTGAGGCCCTGGTACTTGAAGGGCTTGGAGAACTCAATGTACTGTGCCCGCTCGTTGTTGATGGTGAGAGGAGCCACAATCATGTCTGCTTGGCCGCTCAGCAGCTCCCCCATCATCCCGTTCCACTCCTTCTTGTTGCTGTTGTTAACCTGCCAGCAAGCCAGTGCAGGATCAGCCCACTGCCCTGGCACCTGAAGCCCACCAGCCAGGACCCTCACACACGTGGCAGGCACCTTGCGCTGCCCTCCCACTCCTGCATCAGAGAAGGGCCTGGGGAGGCTTCAACACATGATACAGGCAAAGAGGTATCACAGGCTGCCCAAACTCACCCGCTCTTGTGTACCAAATTTACCATCAGCCACCAGGTGAACCTCGTAGGTGAAGTTCATCACCCCTGCCAGCCGGATGAGCAGGTCGATGCAGAAGCCGTAGCAGCACAGTGCCACAGTGGGGCGGCCTGCAGGTGGGAGAAAATGGGGGGATGAGCGGAGGCAGCCCTTTGCCAGGGACCCCATGCAGGATCCATGGCTGTCCCCCGCTAGAGCAGCCACCTGCATGGCTCTGGTTTCACATCAGATGTGATCATATCGTTCAGGCAGGGTCCTTGACCACCCTCTCCCGCTGCCTCCATCACCAATGGGTGCTGTCAAGGTGGGAGCAAAGGGGTCTCATTCATTAGCTGTGTCCCAGTGAGGTGTGCTGAGAGTTGGTGCTGAGACCCACTGCAGGGGACAGAGAGGGCTTGGTGCATGCAGGCTGTGCTGGAGGAAGGCTAACATGAATCCATCAGGTTGAACACAGCACAGGACACAACTCGGGGCTGGCAAGGGGGAGTTGTGCACAGGAAAGTGTGATGGGCCAAGGGGATGCATTTCACGTGGATTTGGGCAAGCCTGGCATTGCTAAGCAGTTCACACACCCCACCAGGTGCTCACACCTAATACTGAAACAGACTTTCCATTATAAAATGGTGTGAAACTGGTGTTAGTACCAGTGCAGCAGGTGCTGGTGTACTTCAGGGTTCTCACTTCTGCTTGAGATCAAGGCAAAGAGAATTGGAACATGTCAGGAGACAGAAACATGGGATGCAATCCCCCAGAACAGCCCTGGAGCCCACCCAGGAGAGAGACAGTGGGAAAGCCATCTTTTGGGGTCAAAACCCTGAATTCCAGTTCCCAGTTACTGCACAGCACTACTGTGGGGCTGAGCTGACAGGGGGCACTTAGGGGCTGAATGTGCTGTCAGCTTTCTGCTCCTCATCCTCTGGGCCTCCTGTATGAGTCCCTGGGGACCCTTCTTTGGACAGGAGTTTTCGCCAGCTGGGAAGGCTGGGGGAGCCACTGCGCTCACAACCAGACTGAGTTACCTGGGATGGTCTCGTTGGGTCCAGTGCAAAAGACTTTTTTCACAGGATCTCCATTGATGGTGAATTCCTCCCTGCATGTCCCATCTGCTTGCGTGGGCTTCACATACACAAAGGGCTCTTGGTGGATTGTCACAATCTGCGAGGCAAAGCATGAACTCCCACTTGTCTTAGTTCCCCTCCAGAGCCATGTTCTCCTGGGTGGAGACCCCTCAGCCCAGCAGCAGGACCTGGCTTTGGCAGGGGGAACATTTGCTTCACCCAAGATGAGGAACAGCCATATCGGCATCCTCTTTTGTGTGGCACTTTCACCTCAGCCTCAAAGACTTTAACACCCATCTCCCTAACAGCAGACTGATGAGAGCCACCACATAGTCAGGATTAGTGCCCTGAATGGTGCTCCAAACACTGTCATACTGCCTCAAGCTAATGCAGATATTTTAGTCCTGCCCTGGACCTTTTCAGCAAAGCAGCATCCCAATGCATCTGCACCACCTCTGCAGGAATAAGGGCTCACTGCCCCTGGGAATGTGTGATTTGAACAGTAGGACAATGGAACAGTCATACTGGTAAGACTAGCCTGCCCAGGATCCAGTCACTAAAGTGGCTGCTGGGCTACACTTAAGCGAATGGGATGAGAAGCAAAACAAGAGTGGAGGGACCTTTTTCCAGTGTCACCTTCAGCTTCTGGCCATCAGCTCTTCAGGGATTTCCCAAGCCCAACATTGCAGTCACCAGCCCACCCACCCTCCGTAGGCTTGTTAAATCTCCTCTTGAACCTGTTTCCTTATGACCTCTGCACTGTCTAGCAGCAGCAGTCTCCAGAACGGAACAATGCCTTGGCCAAAGGAGCCTGTACTTGTATTTCCTGCAAACCTGTTCTGGGTGCCCTCTGGCTCCCAAGCCATGAGGAATGGTGAACACTTAACCCTTCATCCCTTTTCTACTGTTCTCTCTCATATCCCCTTTCCAGATATCCCTCTCCAAACCAAAGGATGCCTGCCACCTTATCTAGTTTGTGTCCAGCTGGAAGTTGTGCTCTAGCTCTGAACACCCTCCCGTACCTTCTCTAAGTTGTTCTGCTATATCCTCTCTGAGATGGCAGGTGCCCTGGGTTTTCAAATACTGATGACAGCTGCAGATGGAGCAGTGGAAGTGGGAGGCAGATAAAGCCACAGCCCTGCATGCAGAGAGCTGAAAAGACCTGCCACCCCCTAATGCCATTTGCTGTTACCTTCAACTTGGTCGACATCTGATAGCCTTGAGGTTTCTCGGTTTCTCCTCCTGGCCAGATAATCTTCCGGTCGTTGGTCAAGACCTGTGATCAGTCCCAGAGGAAGGAGATAGACGTGAGGCCATAGGTAGATACCCCAGCACACACACCCCTCCTACCCAACCTGTCCAGGCCTGTATGTACATGGCTGCCGTTGTAAATCCCAACTTGAACCAGTTTCCGATTCTGCAGGTTCATGATGCTGTAGTTGGCAAACTTCCTGTCCCCATCCTCGTTGAACTCTACCCGTCCAGTGACACCCTCTGAGTACTTGGAGGACATCAACACCCTATGGAGAGAAAGAGAACGAGGCCAACCTAGAAAACTTGCTGTGGCCATAGGGACACCTAAGAAGGCATCAGGCAAATGGTTTTTCTTGGTTGCCTGCCATATGCTCACTACCCTATAGAAGTCCAGTCAAGGCTACCTATGGTCTGTTCACAGACCTGTGGTTATCCCCTCCTGGGGGGGATACCTGGGTTACCCCCCCCTTCTCGATTGTTGCACTACTGTATCTGTTGTCATTGCCCCTTGTTTTTCACCAGATCAGTCCCATTCCCTTAAGGAATGACCTGTCCCACAGCACCCGAGGACATCTTCCTCTGGGGGGTCCCCTGGGAGCTGTGTCCATGTCACTGCTCATGGTGCTTCCATCTGGCACCAGCCCATTACAGTCTGTGTAGGGCCTCAGACATGCACATACACCACCAAGGGGAGAACCAGCCCTCCCAAATCCTCAAAAGACAGTAGTGAAGACACAGAAGAATTGCCTGAGCCACTTGCCCTGCACCTCAGAGAACAACTTTGAATAACTCATGCCAAAGATTGTGTCACTGCAGATGATGCCAGAAATTTTTCTAAAATAATCTTCAGGCTTGTCAGGTCCCATGTTCACCAGAACACAGATCGACAGAAAGGGCATCCCACAGACACCATGACCATGTCTGCAGAGAGCAACCCCCGGCACAACATCCCGCTGCCAAATGCAACATCCTGGTGCCAGGTTGTGCACTGAGGAGAGCAGCCCTCCTACACAGGGAGCCCTGATGTAAAGATAATTGCTGCTTTATCAAGACCCAGCCTGCAGAAGAGGCCCTTGTGGCTCCAGCATCTGCAGTGACGCAGCACAAAACCCCACGTGGCACAAAGATTGGGTTCTGGGAAGTGCATGCAGCATCTGCCGATCACACTGCCCACAGCAGCAGGATCCAGCATGCGCATGCTCTGATCTGCTGAGATCCTACCACCCAAAACCACAGCTGATCCATGCTGCAGCCCTGAAATGTTCAGCAAGAAACATGTCCACAGCACTGAGCTCCAATTTGACAGAAATATCCTCCCACCCTCATTTGGCAGAAAATCCCCTTTCTCCTCTCTTCAACCCACAGAATTAAGATCTGGACTAGAGGAGATCATGGTCCTCGGATCTCTTCCTCCTAGAGTAGCTCCCTGCCCACACTGGTCCCAGCTGCACAAGCATTGCCTGAATTGGTGACAGGCACCAAGATGATGCCTAAAACAGCCTGGACAAACTGGGGGCCAGTGCTTGAGCCCATGCCCTGGCTAGTTTTCTAGGAGAGATGTAGCCCTCACATACAAACCATGAAGGAGAGTCCAAGCAGTCCTATGACACATGCCCCAAAGCTTTAATGACAGATACTCTGAACAAAGCTACCATGTTGCGCTCCTGCACCTTTTTCACATGCTCCCACCTTTTCCAGCTCTCCCCCAGCAGGTCCTCTGCTCCCTCCAGCAGGACCCTTTCTCAAATACCTCTTGAAAAGGGGTCCTGTCTTCCAGATGTTGGTGTTGCCCACACAGCCCCGTGGTGGGTCTGTGATATTCTCCTTCTCAAACAAGTCGTGCACAGCCTGGGCCACCACCGCAACAGCGTCACTGATGTGGGCTGACTCATTCTTCCCATTGATGAGCTGCAAACCGATCACGCCTGCCACGAGTAGAGAGGAGGAGGCAGGTCAGCACCCCGGGGCACGCTTGCTGCTCCAATGCTACTCCCATGCACAGGGCCTGGGGACCACCAAGCACATGGTTATGGGGTGAGGATCCCTTGGATGGAGTTGGGGAGATGCCTGAGCTTCAGGCAGGGGCAGGCAGGAGAAATGGCTGCAGTGGTGCTGGGGCTGGCACCGTCCTGCCTGCTGGAGGGGGACTGGGGACAGCTACATGGACCGCTGACGCCCTGTGCTCCATCCCCATTGCATGGCCCAAGCCTTTTCCCCACGTGATGGTCAGCTGGCAAAGCCCCAGTGAACTGGATTTGGGGCATGGCAGCATGGCCAAGGCTGCTGGACTGTTGTCTCCCTGTGTGGGTAAAGGGAGTGGAAAGCAACGTGTGGGACCCTCCACTCGTTTGGGACCACCATGGCATCGTGTTCTCCCAGCCCAAGGGGTCCCCAGGAGGGCAGGTGCCACCCATCTCAGCTCCGAGCAGGCTCCTCTGAGCCTGGCTGACAGAGGGACGCGTGCCTCCGGCGGGTGCCTACCATCAGGGGCGTAACGCAGGGCATTGCCCGATATCTCCCGTTCCCCCACCAGCCACACGTAGCCGGAGCCTGTCATATTGAGCATAGCTGCTGATCTGTACACCGTGGCCGCATCATCCTCACTGCAACGAAAAGAAGGGAACGGCAATGCGGCTTCGGCTGCCGGATGGCCCCTCTTCTCCTGTGTCAGATCCCAAGGGGGTGGCAGCACCAAGGAAAACACATCCCCAGGTACCCTTCCTCTGATAACTGGCTCTCCTGGGCAAAGGCTAATTCCTTGATGCAATGGGAACGTTTCTCTCAGCTTCATCTAATCCCACAGCACCCAGCACTGCTGAGCATCCACAGATCTGGCCCATTCCTTATCACTCACCATCTATAGGCCCCGGGGCAATAAGACTCCCCTCCTTCACAGGTGGATCAGGATACATCTTGAGTAGCTATTGCTGCTTCTGCAGCTGCTCACACTTTGCAGGACAGCCAGGCATCTCAACCATGCTCATGACTGCAAGCTCCCTGGCCAACAGCATGCACAACACAGCATTCACCGCCTGCCTGGAACGTGGGGCTTTATGGGTTTTCTCTCATGTTCCTTGAAAGGACAACAAGCCCCATATTCTGCATGGACTCCAGTGCTCAGCAGCACTGCAAAGGGGAGAGTGAGGAAATCACAGTAGGGAGGGGAAGGGGTGGCTCTGCCTTACCTGGCAGAAAGGATGATGACGCGCGCCTCCAGCTCCTTAGCCTCCAGCAGCAGTGATGTCACGTTTTTGGTTCCAGGGTCAAACTGAAGCACTTTCTCAGCCTGTGATTAGTGTGAGCAAAGGTGGTTAGTGTGGGAGACCCAGGACTGCTTGTGAGAGCCATGCTATCTAGAAAAGGGTCAAGAGAATTCATTAAACTGTACAAAAGTCTGCCAAATAAGGTTGGTTATAGCTATTTTTTTCTTTTTTCTTTTCTTTCTTTTCTTTCTTTCCTTCCTTCCTTTCTCTTTGGCTTTTTGGTTGTTTGTTTTTTTTTTTTTTTTTTTTTTTTTTGCACTGTGCATGCAAACTGAAGTCAATCAAGACCCAAAAAGAGGCGTGCATTGTACAGGAAAGAGAAAAAGGCTTTGAAATGCAATTGAAAACTCAAACGAGAGTTGTTTTTCAAAAACATGGGAAATGAAAAAAACCATATTGCACAGGGTTAACCTTTGGGAGTAAAAGTGAGCAACTTACACCAAGGAACCGTTTCCTTTGGGGAGGAAAGGGGGTTGGTTCAACTTTTCAAAAAAAAACAAAAAACTTGCAAGTTAATTACTGGTTCACATGCATGTTTCAAAAAGAAATCCTTCCAGGGTCAGCTGGCTAGGTTTCCATTCTCAAGTCCAAACCAAACTATCTCAACATAAAAACGTGCTACCAAGAAACATAGTCATGGATCTTTTTTTTTCTTTCTTTTCTTTTCTTTTTTTCTCTTTCTCTTTTTTATTTTTTTTTCTTTTTTATTTTTCTGGTGGCTGTGGCTATTTTTCATTTGCTAGTTAGGTTGGTGGGCGGCGTGCATTTCCATGCATATATACCTTGGGTCCTCGCTTGTTGTCATAGGAAAGTTGGTCGAGGTTTTCATAGTTCCTTTTTTTACTCTGATGAATAATGTGCACAGAGAAAATATGTAGACACAGAAGAATATTATAAACAGTTGAAAATGACGTGTAGTAAAGCAATCCAACATCCACCTCCTCCTCCACTGTTTGCTAAAGGGTCTCTATAACGCTGGAGCTCGCAAAAACCACTATCAGGAGAGAGTGCCTCAGCTCTCACGGGAGCGTCACGGTGCAAAGCCGTATCGGTTAGAGCAAGCCTGAGTGTCACAGCTGTTGCGATGCAGTTGCATTTCCCTTGTGGGACTGGGGAATTCTTCAGCAAGAAATTTTTTAAACTCAGAAACAATCTACGCATCTCTAAGGGCCTAAGTGATGGGATTTCCATGGAATTACTGTGGAAGTAAAGGACAAAATGCTGTGTACGGAAAGTGCTGGATAAACGCAAACTGTTACAGTTAAGAGTATTAGCATTGCTACCGTCACTATTGTCATTACAATCCTGTTCACCCTAAGAAAGTTCACAGCAAGTGAGGTGTCTCAGCTGAACTTCTCACCCCCTGCAAGGAGGGAGCAGATTTTTGGAGCATTGTTGCCATCCAAAAGAGAAAGAAAAGCTCTCTATGTCCCGTGTTGGCTCAAAGCGTGGCGATATGAAGCAATGGTGATCATGGGATGACATTGCAGCTTTTACCTGGTGCTTGGGGAGGGCCGAGGGCACCTCTTGGCTCTGCGGCACACAGGTGACCTTGGGAGGTGCAGCTGCTGGAGACCACGATGCCCATATCCTGACCCTACGTTTGGCTAGTGGGGTTCACTGCTCGGTGGTCTCCATGCTGCTGGCTTGAGCATCACACCTGAACTAGGGGCAGGTGGCTCAGCATGCACTGATCCTGCAGATAACAGAGTGGAGCAGAGAGTCTGCTCCATCCCTTGTCTCCTGCCTGAGCCACTTCTGCTTGGCCCCGAAGGAGTCAGGGGTATGAACCCTACTTCTGGAGGTTTCCTCTCCTGGGAGCAAGCCTCCTCTGCTCTCAGGAACCTTGACCCTGCAGCAGCATGCACAGAGCCCCACGGATCTTCCTGGGAGCAGTCCCTGTGGTCAGGCCAATAACATCAACCCGATAGCGCCTGCAAGATAGTGCTTGGCAGGTTTTGGTGGAACATAGTCCAACCTCTTCTTCTTGGCCCCATCCCACCCCAGCTGGGCATCCCTGATCTGTGTGTATGGGGTTATGGGACACAGATTTATTCTGATCTCCAGTTTGCAGCATCTTATGGCAATGGCAACTGATCCTGCCAAGAGCCCAACCCTCTGCATCCCTGTAATGCAAGGGTTCATGTTCCCAGGTTGTTCCTTAGGCATCCAGGTTTTATCTCTGCATCTTGCTTTCCAAACTAAATAGCTTGCCTCTTCCTGAGCACTCAGAACAGTCTTTGGCAGAACATATTGCCAGGTGTCCTTTCTGTGCAGCTGTATGATCTTTCTTTTCTTCTCCTTGGACACAGCATGACAGGTTTTTCATTGCTCAAAGAAGTTGGGTCCTTGCAAGGAAAAGTATCTGAGGAGGCAAAATCTGCTTGGAGCCCAGGTCTGCCTTCATTTCTGATGATGTCCACGGTGAAGATTTCTGCAATGGCTTCTTAGAGTCTGCCCAGATCACACTTGAGACCTGGAGTAACAACTGCCTCCAAGGAGAGCAGAGCTGCAGCAGGACAGCATGAATATTCTCCAGTGATGAGATATTGGCCACTTCTCCTCAACCACTGTCAATTTAGCCAGAAACTTCGTCATCCATCTTGCAGCCTCTAGCCACGAATTGCCATGTGTGCCTGGGATGTGCTGGCACCTTGAACCAAACTGGTCAGCAAAATGCAGCAGAGTCTTGGGTGTGGAAAAGCTGGACCTGATGGCACCTGATCACGTCTGCCTTTCTTTGTCACTATCCCTATAGCCAGAACTAGACCAGTAATGTCTCCTCTCTTTCCCATTTTTTCCATGTGGTCCTGCAGCCCTTCCCTACTGCTCAGCCTGTGTTTCACACAGGGACCCACAAATTCAAAATTCACCTTCCATCATGTTCTCCAGCACTCACTCAAAAATTTATCCCTTTCATGAATGTCACTGTCCCAGAGAAAGGGAGCCACACACCAGGGATCTTCCACCTCTGACTTGGACAGACTGATTTTCACAGCATCTGGCACTCCCTCCTGTACCCGAGCATCCTTGGTGCCATGGTGGCCTGCCCATATGAATGAGCAGAGTTGTGCTGGGATGAGCAGTAGCTCCAGGCTGAGAGTTACTGCAGAGAGACCTAAGATAAGGCCAGCACATGGGGTGTGCCAGGGCTGGCCAACCTGGCCCGAGTGCTGGGCTCCGAATGCCTGCTTGAAGTGCAAATCCACTCAAGGGTGCCAGAGTGACATCCAGCGCCGGCGCAGACTCCAGGGAACAAGCTATGCTCATATCCAAGAGCTCAGGTTGGCGGGTGAGTCTCTGACCCATAGCAGGTCCCCCAGGTCCTCAGGGGCTGTGACAGAAGCCTTGAAGAGGTTGAGAGCAGGTCTCCTGCCTGCTGCCTCCCCAAGGCCCAGGCTGCCCTTGAGGAGGTTGGGGAAGGGTCCAGGGTACTACATGATGGCATGAAGAGAGTCAGCACACCAGTGATTAGAAGAGCAATTAGACAGCAGAAGAGATTGAGGAAGACAGAAAAGCCCCAACGTGGGTATCTACCACCTTCAAGACCAGTCAGACCAGTCAGTTGACCAGAATAATCTCCTCAAAGGAAAAAGAAACAAGATGTGGTGGCACACCCCAAAGGGAAGACAAGGTGACCTACCATCACAGAGCACATGTCTCAGGCTGGAGGACAGCCAAGGCTTTTGCAGTAGCCCAATGGCTGCCAGGAGACACCAAGACATGTTGTAGATGCAGTGCAAATGTGGGACAGGTCTGAGGACAGACCCTCCCTCCCCATCTTTCAAGCCCCAGATCTCAAAGGCTTTCCTGTAGGATGGGCAGGCTGAAGAAGAAATACACCCTGTGCCTGGAAGCATTGCATGGAGCAAGCAGGGAGTGGAGGCATGAGAGGGAGTGGCAAAAGGGGGTGCACGGGAGCTGCAGGAAAACAGAAAGTGGAAATCAAAAGATGCAAGGAAAGGAACAACAGACTGACAGTGGGAACAACCTTTCCACAGCTCTCCCTGGGTGAGGGACATTGTGCTGGGAAGAGGTTTTGGAAAGAAATACTGGCCCACTGTCACCCAGCGGGAAGCTGCCTTTGGAGGCAGGAGGATCCCACCATGGTTGGTGCCACACCAGTGTCTCACGATGGCCCAGGATGCAGCAAGGATGAAACTTCTTGGAAACCACTGCCAAAAACAAAAGCCTGTTGGTCAGTGTGGCTCGTGCCAGCCCACGCCCCTGCACCAGTTGTTCCTCCAGTGGCTTGACGAGAGGTGATGAAGAGCAGTGACAGGCTGCTCTCTCTGGTCTCTCAGCTCAGCCTCCAACTCAGCACAAGAAGGGTCTACGGCCACATCTCCTCAACAGCCAACTGCCAAATGTCCAGCAGCTGCTGGTGGGGCTGGAGAAGAGCAGGTGCTTGTCCCTGCCCAGGAGGGAACAGCCAGGAATGGGTGCCTGCCCTGACGCTGCTGGAGACTTGGAAATGAGCTCGGGCTCTGCCCACCCTAAGGGGACCTCACCCTGCTCTGGGCAAGAGGACGTGCTGGGACTTCACCCTGTCGGGCAGGAGGTGGTTCCTTGCCTTCCAGACAGGCGCCTGCCTTTGAAGCACTGCAGCTGAATGGCTCCCTGTGTTCTCCTTCCCTGCTTGTTCTTGAACCCTTGCTCAGTCCTTTTACTCAACAGCAGCAGGCCTATGGTAGTCCTCCTGAATTTCTAGAAGGCTCGGGGACCTCCCCTGCCTCCCTCCCTGCTCCCCTGCGTGGCCCTGAGTGCAGGTGCAGTGCACCTCCTCGATAAAGCTGCTCCCGCCAGCCGCAACCACCCTCTCGTAACAGCATGAGGTGTCAGGAAAGCAGCGTTTGGCATGTGCTTCAATGGAGATGGGAACGGGGGCGTCAGCCTGCCGCCGCAGAGCTGACAGCTTTATAGAGAGGGTGCATTATACCTCCGTGCATCAATGCACCGGCTGCCCTTGCCCCTCCTAAGCCACTAAGGTGAGCTCCATTTAGCCAATTCAGAAGCTGCTTTTCGGGGTTGGTTTGGCACTGCTGGGTCTGCCTGGCCCCTGGGTGGCTGTAGTGGGGCAGGTGCTTCCCTAAGCTGAGCGACTGGTCCTCTCCTTAGGTGGGAATCTTGGGCGAGGCATTTGCAGAGCTCCAGGTTATCCTTCCCTTCATTTTGTAGTCGATTTACATGTAGGAGATTTTGACCATGGCAAAGCAAGTGAAATGAATAAAGTACAAAGTTCTGTCAGGTACTAGTCAGACACTGTTGATGCTTTAAGCATGTTAGCCATGTTACAATGGAAAGAAAAGGTGTTTTACATACAGAAATCTACATACATACAACAGCCCAAGACTTCTAGTTTTGTTGTTGTTGCTTAAACAAAGCTACAAGACAATGTTCAGGAACTGACCTTGGACTCTCTCTCCTCCAAGAGGGTCTCCAGCTTCTTTTGTGCAGCACGACCTTCATGGTCGTCACTGACTATCAGGATGACGTGATTCCAGTTGAAGACTCTCATCATCTCAAACCAGACGTTGGCCTGGTGAGAGTATGGTGGGACTGTGCGCAAAAAGGACAGGTGGATGCTCTGAAAGGAAGAACAAGAGCTCAACATAGACCGGTTGGGTTTTCAGCCAGGGTGCATCTCGGGGACCGGGAAGGTGTGCAGGGACAGGGCTGGGATCGCAGGGCCAAAGAGGCAGAGCAGCAATCTTTGGTAGACGTCTGGGTGGCACTTTTGGTAGACCTAGGCTCTGGGACCTGCACTTCTTTCTTCTGACTGGAACTAAACCCTGGCTATGATTTTGTACCTCTCTGGTCAATCCAGTGCATGGCAAAGAGAGCTTTTTCCTTTGTGGTCTGTAAATTCATGGTGAAGAAAAGCCTATGCAGCAATGAACTGTCAGCAACATTCAGTGCAAATATAGCCTTTCCTCTTGACTTTTTGAAAATATTACTTACCAATGGACATCAAAAAGAAAATTAATTCCCTTTAGAGAGTGACAAGGAGCAGTTGCAGGTACACGCAGATATATTAGTTATTTGTCACAAGAGAAGTTCAGAAAAGCAGTTTTATAATATGCTGTTTGGCTGTTTCTAGGTCAGCCTGTTCTGCAGAGCACACAGGAGGATGCAGCTCTGGACCCATGTCCCGGCTAACCCATCCAATTTGGTTAAAGACATCATCATGGTTGGATGATTGAGCAATAGCAATTCCAGCCTAATTAAGTACAGCACTCTTAGGGGAACAATTGGACCAAAAGCTGTAGCTGACAGAGAGGTTTTGAAAAATGCAGCTTTTCCAAAATGCCCTAGAGTCAAATATTAGAAAATGAAAGTGCTTATGCTCAGCATGGATGCTCCTTGACAAACCACCTACATGCTGGAGGGAGGCGGCAAAAGGAAAAGGAGAGAACAAAAAAAGAAAGCACCATAATACTTCTTTCTTTAAGGTTGAGATGGGCCTCTGGACCAAACAGGGCTTGTCCAGACTTGCTCATCCAGAGGCTGGACCCAGCACGGGTCAGAAATAGTCCTGAATGGGCCCAAGTAATTCACACTGGAAGGGAAAAGACATCATGGCCACCATGGTTCTGCTCAGGAGGAAGAGGCAGACCAGATAATGCCTTTTCCTCACCCTCGACATGGTGATAAAGTCAAACCAAACCATGCAAAATATAGAAAATAATTAAAAATCCCTGTCATGGTCAGGTCTCTCTGTACTGAGACGGTTCTGTTCTGCTGCTGTAGCCCAAAACACAGAAATGACAGAGGCAGCAGCAAAAATACCAAAGTACCGGTATCATTTCCTAATTACTGAAGGGACTGAGAAGAACTGTGGATGCTTAATCAAAGGAGGAAATGAACCAGGAGACCCATAACAAGAATCTCAGAGCTGCAGTTTTGTATGACTGATACAAACCTTCCCAATTACATGAAGAGCAGGAGAAAAGCAGCTCACCCCACAAGCCCAGTGCTGAGCAACAGAATCAGGAAGAAGCCCCAAAGGGACAAACAATGGAAGGACAGCTATGGTCTCCACACCAACACGGTGCTCAATCTCTCTCTGGAGTCAGCAGAGATGCCCAGGGATTTCCAGGTCCAGATGCACAGCTTGGGCCAGGGGCACACAAGATCCTTGAGCATTTTTAAACATTTCAAGGAAATCCAGGAAAAATTAAAATGGAAATGGAAAAAAAGTCAGAGGAGAGGAAAGAAATGAAAAAAACCCAGAATAGCTAATAGTAAAAAAAAAAAAAAAAAAAAAAGGCAGAAAAATATAGGCTAAAAAAAATCAAAATGCTAACAAAATTATTTCAGTCCCTTTTTTGAAATTAAAACATCTTTGAAATTTCAATATACTGCATCAAATTATTTTCTAGTTTCCCAACTAGCTTTCAAAAATACTGTTTAAACTGATTGTGGCTTTCTTAACCTATCGTAACCTATCACTAGTTTCAGATGAAAAAATTGTACTGCAAAGTCATTGGAGAACAACTTAGTTTAACAGTTCAGGCAAATTTGCTTTCTGAGGTGGCATCAAAAGAGCCATAGACTTGCTGTGATGATGTCTCAGATCTCAGATTACAGAACTGTAGTTCTTAAATAGGATAATGAAGAAGAACAAATCACAAATGCTGAGTCCAGATTTCAGGGTAAGCACTCGCACTGCTCAGCTTTTGAAGCACCTGGAACTCCTGAACTTCTCTGCAGGGCCCAAAGATCAGCAGAAAGATGAAAGTAGACTCCCCCAAAGGTTAACAAGTCCAACTTGTGATGTGCAGAGGTGGTTGGGAATCAGGTTGTGTGTGATTTGGTAACCCCTATCACAGCGTATGCGGTGACTTCTCACAGGTCTCTGGCAAATCCCTCTGAAACCCAGCACAGAGCTTTCCTGGGCCAAGCAGCCCATGGACACATGGGGCCATAACGGAACGCATGTGGATCTAGTGATTTAGGCATCATAATTAGCACAGTTTAAGGCAAATTACTGTTATAAAGGCCTGATTTTTTAACACAGCCTATGTGAGACAACTGTACATCCATTTCAGCTGCACTGCTCATCAGCACTGTCCCCGATGTACTGCTCCGCTCCCCTCAGATCAGGCATACAGAAAAAAATGCTCCTAATTACATGTCAGCAGTTTGCCTTTTTAAGATGCTTTGCAGGATTCATATAATTTGCTCTCCTCCGAGTGTGCCTGCTGCCTGCTGGGAGGGTTGGGATGTGAGCGTGGGAATTGCTGACAGCAACCCCGAGTCAAGGAGCGGCTTTCTGCAATACCTCCCTATATTTCCACCGAAACCTGAGTGTTCAGCCCTGTGCTTCCGCACTTAATTCTGTTTCTGCAAAAAGTAATACAGGTTGGGAAGGAATCCAGGCTTCCAGTGGCAGAAACCCATGGGACTGGGAGCGAGTGTGCTTATGAGGCTGAGGACATGTGCTGGGTCAGGACTCTTAGGAACTGCAAATTATTAGTGGTACTGATGTGGTTGATATGAGTACATACGAAGAGAAGCCGAGTTTGAGTAGATCATGGGGGTGAGGGGGTGTGTGTGTATGTGTGAAAGTAAGGACTCTGTGTATGCATAAATGTGAGCGTACACACACACAAAGCGTGAGTGTGCATGTACCCAGGCAGGGAACATGCTTGGGTGCTTGGATGGCCGTGCACAAACAGTCTGCACATGGCCACGGCATGCCTGGGGCAGGGGGCACCTGTGGGTGCCCACTGATGGAATTTCTGTATGTAGGGGACGTGCACATGTACAGGGAGTGTGCAGGCAGGGCTGTGGGGCCACCAGGCAGCGCGTGTGTGTCCACATGAGGACCTGTACAGGTCCATGGGTGAAAGGATTTCTATCTTCTTTACCTCTATCTGCCTAAGGCCTCATCACAGCTCATGGCCCATGGCTGGCAGAGTAATGTTTCCTACAGGCTTGAGGAAACAATGTGCTTTTGTTTCATTATCTATGGAGATCGTGTGGTCAGTCCCCTTCCTAGAAATGCACTCCAAAACTGAGCTGTCTGGGCAGTTTCAAAGAGATTGACAGAGATCCAAATACATAAAGCTGCTGATAATTTAGCAAAAATCATCAGCTGGGTACAAAAAAGAAGCTTTGGTCAGTGTCTCCATGGAAGGAGCCTGGCTGCTCTGTCCCCTGCTCTGCCCAGCCTGCTCGCCAGCCAGCAGACAGGGCGCTGAGCCCCATCAGAGAGCCGCTGCCCACTGCCCCATGTGATAGCTGTGGATGTGGGAGGGAGATGAGATAACTCTGCAATAGCTTAGACATGTGCTGGGAAGGGTTTTAGTGGGGCAGACACCTGGGGAGCTCAGGCACAAATGCATCGTCTGCCTTTCCCTGCAGTGCATGGAGGAGAGGACTTGCCAGCCTCTGGGAAATGGCCCAGCACCGCAGCAGCCTTGTGGAGTGGTGGGTGTGCTCTGTCCTTCTCTCAGCTTGAATCCAGAGACCCTGTGAAAAGCTCTCCTCCGCTGGGATGAGTGGGCTCCACCACTGCCGTCAGCACAGGCTTCAGTGCTCAGAGCCCCTCATCTGCTCTGACACACTGCAGGCCACCCCTGATGAGGGCTGTGTGGTCAGCGGGGGCTGTGAAACCCATTCCCAGGGCAAACATCTCATTATGTTAACCAGCCTCTCCAGTCACTTCTTGCAGGTGTGAGTGACAGTCCTGACCCTGATCTCGGTCGAAGGGAATCCCTTTTCTCCCCACTTTCAGTGCAGCTTCCCATGCTGACTAATACAGTTTCTCCTGAAGGTTGTCTGACAGTGAGACCAGTAATAAAAATACCCCTCACAGAGAGCAGTAACCCCCGGGAGGGCATGGAGTGGTTATACTGAGACAAGGAACCAGAGGGAAAAGCCATCCCCAGGCCCAGGCTGGAGAGAGAGGGAGAAAGGGAGAGACAGAGCTCATTTCAACTACCAGGACGAGCTGCTAGACATTGAAATGTCTCTCCAAGTGCAGAATGACTAAACTCCATTTTCCACCTCTTTCAGCAGCAGAGCAGGTATCAGTTAAGAGCCACCCTCGTTCCTCCACTGCACTCCCTCTCCAACGAGGGATTAGTGTGGGGCTCAGCACCTCGGGGCACCTGGCATGTCCCTTCATCCCCATCACATAGGGGTGTCCCACATGGTGGTGATGAACGGCACCAGACCTTCCCGACTCTTGAGCTGTGCATTTCCCCATGAGCAATGTTCTCAATGATCTCAGTGTCATTTCATATTTCTCATATTGTCAAGACACCAATGTCATCTCATTTTTTCAGCTGAGATGTAAAGGAGATATAAATACTTCCAATGACACATGGGGAACAAAAACACTAAAGCAATAGCCTGTCTGTTCAGGGGACCCAGCATGAGAAGGTCAGAGCATGATTTTTGCAATGCTCAGTCCATGAGCAGTCCATGAAGAGCTCTCCATGGAGATAGACACTACAGCAATGGCTATCATTCTGCTGCCTTTACTGTGACACCCTCCTCTCTCCTCCTGCAGCTCCCTGCTCACCTCAGAGGTGATTCTGACTTCAGAGACCCCCTCACCATGCAGGCAGGACTGTGCTGAATGACATGAGGATCTCGGTGAAGAAACAGGTAATGATTTCATAAGATGTAGACACAAAGAGGCCAAACAAAGCTTGCCAAGCCAGAGTGCTCAGCCTGATAGCTTGATAGCTGCAGTACCTTTCTAGAACAAATAGTTCTTTGAATACTGGGAGCAATAAAGCTTTCTTTCTGTGGGCTATCTTTGTTGAAAGACTGACTACAGTTTGTGGACCGCTGTGCTCGACTGGAGATGCTCTGAGAGCATCAAGCAGTAGTGGGCAAACCTGTCTGTGCTGAGGCCCACACTTTTCTCTCCCCAGCAGCTTAGCCTTGGGAGGACCATAATTAACTCTGAGACTTCAACCCCATTTAAAATTTAGCTAAAATTGGCTGATGCCTTCAAAACCAATCAGGGGCATACACACAAAGTGATCTTACAAGCTTGTTTCCATAGAAACTAAACTGAAAGATATAATTTCCTGAATTAAAAAAAAAAAAAAAAAAAAAAGGGAAGTTGATCACTGGAAACCAAAAAGGGAACCAGCTGAATGGCCTTGTGTTGCACCAGCCAGCCTGTCCTGCATGGGTGTGCAGCGCCTTGCACTGTCCTGTCCCATGCCTTCACGGCCCTTTGCTCTGCTGTCCTCCACTCCACTCCCCTCCCATCTTTGCTGTCCCCTCCAGCTCCTATTCAGTGTCCTTGCTCCTCTAACCACTCAGTCTCTGCCTTTGGCCCATCTCCTGCCTGCAACTCCCCTCTCTGCAGAGAGCTCGAAGTCCTCCAGCCCCTGGATGCCTTGGTGGGAAGGAGGCTGAGCATGGCAGTCAAGGCAGGAGTGCTTGGAGGGCTGAGACCTGCAGTGTGGCCTCCCTGCTGAGTCATGTGAACAGGCATGTGAACCCCACAGCCCTGCACCTGCCCAACGCCCCCAAATATTCTGTGGGGAGCATCTCCCTGCCACTGCAGTGAGTTGCCACTGCCGCAGTAGGTTACTTCTCCAGCTTTGAAGTGAGCCATGTAGTTTTTATGAGCCACTTTCGCACAAAACATGTTTTAAATAGGAAAAAAATGGCTGAAGCAGAGTCTGCTGAGGAAGCTCCCACCCCCTCAGCCTGAGCACACAAATCAGCACAAGGTCATGCTGGGAAAAGGTGGCCAGTTAGCTTTGGTGAGCATGGCTCTGCTGAGATGAAGCTGGACTGACAGCAGGCAGGGTCTCCTCTCCCCGCCACTGTGTGCATTGTGACATGGCCCCTCTTGGTGACATTGCTGATCGGACCGATCTCCTGCCCATGGCATCACGAACCAAATTCTCCCTGCAAATTTTATACCTACTGCCTGCCCTCCCCCTCAGTCTGACAGCTCTGTTATCAACCATTTCCTTCTAACAGTGCCTGACAGGACCCTTCCAGGGCGTGCAGGTCCCCAGCCCCTGGCAGCCACTGTTGCTGTCACTGCCGTGGTCTTGGCTTGCTGCTTGTCCTACCGTGGTTTTACTCAGTGGGAGATGCCAAGACCTGCTGGTGCTTCAGTCAAGCAGTCCTGCCGGCTGCATTGCTGGGAGCCTCTGCTCCTCCCTCCTGAAATTTGACTTCATTTAGCATGTAGGCGGAGTGACTATTTTTGCACTGAACATTTGCATTTGTGAATATTCACATTTTCCAAGCAAAGGCCGATTCGTGCTTCGAAATGGGCCTGATCTCACCCCCTAAACTCATGCACTTTGGTGAAAACCTCCACCGAGGCTGCAGTGGCATGTGATCTGTCAGGCTCTGCTCAGCTCCTCCTTTTTTAAAAACTAATCCCCAAGTGTCTTTGCAAGATGGAGGAGCTGGCCAGGGCAGCACCTCACTGCCCAGGAGAGGGCACGGCCCCCAGCCCCTGCACATGGAGGATGTCATCCAGCCTGGAAGTCTCTCTTTTTCCACAGGCAGAGAGTGGTTTAAGACACTGGAATCTGAACCTCTTTCTTGAGCGCTGGCTAGACTGAATGTCATTTAAAGCCTCGGGATAACTTGTTAGTCAATTCTATTATGTCCTCTACCAACACCATATAAACCCAGAGAAGTGAACACAATCAGGCAATCTTAAAGCCCCAGAGAGTTCCTGCCCGATGAACAGGCTGCACTAGGATCCTCCTGCCCCTCCACAGCCCCCTCACACCCAGGGAGCACCCAGGATCCCCCGGCTGTCACTAGTGATCGGGGCAGGAGCTAGTTTGTGCTTTTGCCTTGGCTGAAGAGCCATGAGCCCAGCAGCCTGGCAGAGAAGCGCTGCAGAAATCATCCGGCACTATGTAGGTCAACACTGGCAGCTGCGAAAAAATAATGTACCAGGGAATGTGGGAGAGAGGGAGAGGGAGCTGCCGGTTTAACTGGAGAGGGTGGATAGACAGACAGACACATAGATAGACAGGGTCGTGTAGACACCATTATCCCTCCTGATGGGCACTCCTGATTTACACCACATGTATGAGGTACTAGACTAGAAACATGCATCAGTTACCTTATCAGAATATATAGACATGCGTGTTGTCAGACCAATGACAGGGATCCTGTAGAAGCCAGCTGTGTATGATACGGGTGTTGGTGTTAGGTGATCGTTGGGAGCAGGAGGGTGACTAACTAATATTGCATAGACCTGTAGGACAGGATACATGACACAAACATTATTTCACAGGAGCACATCAGCCATCAAGAGTGATTTTTTTTTTTTCCTTTTCTTTTCTGCAACGTTAAACAGCCCCATGTTAACACGATAATGGCATTCAAATAATCCGGACCAGCAAAGTAAGGGTTGCACCGGGGATCAAGGGGTGCAGTGCCATGGCTCGGGCTGCAGCCCGCGCGGAGGTGATGGGTCTGCTCAGGGTTCTATCTTAATGGAAATGCTGTGCCCAGCCGCTCTGCTCACTAAACTAATAACTTTCATGGATTACAGATTAAAGGGAAACATCTCCCTTACAGTCACACTGTGTAATGCGATTTCTTTAACCACACATTTAATACTCAGTTGTAATTCCCCTCCAAGGACTATTACAAACAAAGTGGTCAGCTGGGACTGGGAGCAGGAGAAGGAGAGCAGAGCCAGGGAGCAAATCAGCCATCTGGCCCTCAGCACACAGAGAACTGAGAAAACTGGGGGGCGGGGGGGGGGGGGGGGGGGGCACGGGGGGGTGGGAGCTGGGAGCTGGGATCTGCCCTCAGCACACCGGAGTGATGGGGATCTGGGTTCTACCGAAATGGGGGAGGAGGATCATGGCAAGCTCCTGCTGTTATTACAGGGCTGCGATTCTGGTCTCCAGCAGGATCCTATTTTCTGTAAAACCGAGAGAAAAGGAGCTGGGTAATCCCTGGGGGATCCTTTGTTACACTAATGCCCTTTCACAACATAAGGAATGTCCCCAGCTGGTGACAGCTCTCCAGCTAGGGTGAATCAGTGCAAGGACTTTGATGTCTGGGAGGAAATAACACTTCTTCCTCCAAGCATCTGCCCAAGCCCCAGGATGTGCTCTGCACCCAGGCTGGAGGGACAGCTTGCTAGGACAGGAGAGGAGGGTGAAGCATGCCTGGGGAAGGGCATCTGGGGGCTGGGTGGGAAGAGGGGAGATCTTGGGGCTGGGTGGGAGCAAGCTGAGGCTGCAGAGCGAGCTGGGGCAGGGGTTGGAGACCTCACCCTGGGAAAAGGGAGGAATTACTGGAGAAGGGGTTGGGGAGGTGACCGGAGGAGGTGGAATTGCCCTGGACAGAGGTGCCTGGTGCCGTACTGACACGAGAGGTGGGCAAGGACATGCACCCAGTGGGCCTTGGGGCAGGAGCAGGCTCTGGAGGAGAGGCTGGGCCGTGTGGGGGCGAGGGCTGCGCTGCGCTGCACAGCAGCTGACCTGCAGGAGCCATTTTGCACGCGTGGGCTCCCAGCCCCTCCTCTGCCTCGCAGCCCCCTCCTTGGGCACAGTGCCAGCGAGCGAGCGAGGACGGTGGGTGGCTGAGCCCCATGCTGGGACCGTGGGGCTGTGAGAACCCCTGCTTGGTGTGACAGCGTGGCCACCCCCAGCACCCCCAGCCCCCTCTGCATCCCCTCTTAGCTGTCCCCCCATGTCCCACCCCTCACGCAGGGATGTGCCAGTGCCTGCAACCCTGCACCTGCGCAGGGCGGGGAGGGGGGTTGCCGTGGGGACAAGGCCTAGAGGTGACAGGGACACAGGCATCCATCAGCCGGGCTGCTTAAATGGAGCCTCGGCTCCGCGAGGGACCCCACCGAGCCTTCTCCCTGTTCCCTGCCCGGCAGCGGGTATCCTTTACAGCCCGCGCTGCACTTCCTACCCGGCTCTGCCAGCAGTCCCGGGGGTGTCTCCAGCTCCACACTGGGAAGCTGAGCTGGGAACGTGCCAGCTCTGTTCCTCTGCTGTGCACCTCTGGCCCCTGCAGCTCCCCCCTCCCCGGCTGTGTGTGCCTGGGCGCTTACACGCATTTATGAGCGTGTGTTAGTGCAGGTGTTCATGCAATTTGTGTGCGTGTTTGTCCCTGTGCGTGCGTCCTTGTGCATGCCTATGGGTATGTGGGAGGTGGGGGTGGGTTTGTACCTGCCTGTCTGTCCACCTAATGGCCCCGACTGGGGGGAATGGGGCTGGTTATCTGGGCTTGGAACCCAGAGCACATGCAGGGGAGACGGAGGGGCCAGGCCAGAGGCTGCCCAGGGCATCCAGGGCACCCAGACTGCACCCACCGCCGCTGCAGAGTCGGGCTGGTCCCTCATGTGCGCTGTGAATGACCCACGCAGACGGGCGGGAGGAGCACACTGCGCCTGTGTGCGCAGGCATGCATGCACACCGCGCTCTGCGTGCGTGCCCACGGCTCCGCGTCCCTGCAAGAGTGTGCACAGTGCGGCTACGTGTCTGCAATCTCTGTCACTGTGTGTGTCTCGTGTAGCAGCGGGTGTGCTGGGGTGCTGCTGCGGAGGCCGTGGTGCGGTGTGCGATGGGTGTGCTGCACAGTTCCGTGTATGTCCTGGGGGTGTGTGTGGGGGGGTGTGTACACTGTGGGTGCGTGTGCTGGTAGTGCACACAGTGTGTGTGTTTGTGTGGCAGCATGCGTGTGTGTTCCTGGTGCAGCCTGTGCTCACGCGTGCACATGGATGCATGTGGCCCAGCGTGTGCACGCCGGTGTGTTTGCACACTGGTATGAGCATAGACATGCAGCGTTCTACGTGGGCCCATGTTTGCACGGCAATGCACGTGTGCCCACAGGCGTTCCCACAGCGATACGTGAGCGCACAGTGCGTGTGCGTGCGTGGCGCTGCCCATGCCCACTCCTGCCCACGGGGTGCGGCTGCCCACGTGTGCCCGCAGCATGTGCACACGTAGCTCTGCATGTGCCCGCCCGCACCCCTGGTGCATGTTCATGCATGTTGCTCTCCACATACATGGTGTTGGGTGGGCACGTCTGCACACTCGCTGCATGTGCGTGAGCCTGTGTGCGCCCCAGGGTGTGTGTGGGTGCCTGTGTGCATCCCAGGGAGTGTGTGTGTGTGAGCCCGTGTGTGCCCCGGGGTGTGTGTAGGGTGCCCATGTATGCCTCGGGGTGTGTGCGGGTGCCCATGTGCATCCCAGGGAGCGTGTGGGTGCCTGTGTGCACCCCGGGGTGCGTGTGTGAGTCCGTATGTGCCCCAGTGTGTGTGCAGGGTGCCCATGTGTGCCCCGAGGGGTGTGTGTGTGAGCCTGTGTGCATCCCGGGGTGTGTGGGGGTGCCCATGTGCGTCCCAGGGAGCGTGTGGGTGCCCGTGCGCACCCCGGGGTGCGTGTGTGAGTCCGTGTGCGCCCCGGGGTGTGTGCGGGTGCCCGTGCGGCGGAGCGTGCAGCCCGGCCGCGCTTACATAAAGGCTGCAATGCGGGCAGTGGCTCCCCGGGGCAGGACCCCGCTCGCCGCGGTCTGCCCGCCCCGAGCCCCGGGGGGGCGGCCGTGGGGGGCGCCGCGGGGCCGGGGTCGCTGCGCGGCGGCTCGGCGACCTCCGGGCACGGGGCGGGGTGCGGGGCGGGATGGTGCCCGGCGGCGGCGGCGGCGGCGGGGGGGGGGGGCGGGGGGGTTGGGGGCAGTCGCCGGCCCGGGGTACCTGGCTGGAGATGAGGTCCTCGCAGACGGAGAGGGCCATCTGGATGGCGTTGGGCTTGTGCGTGACCGAGGTGGCGTTGAGCTGGAGCTTCCAGGTGCCGTGCCGCTTGTTGGCCTGGTTCACCGCCTCGCGGAAGATCTGCTCGTGCTTCTTGGTGCTCAGCACCGCGCCGATGTTGACGATCTTGGGGTCGCAGCCGGCGCGGGCGAAGGAGGAGGAGAAGAGCAGGGCGAGCAGCAGCAGCCGCATGGTGCTCATCCACGGGGGCCCGGAGCCCGCCGGCCCCCCGCCCGCGCCCCGCCGCCCGGGGGCCGCCCGCCCGGCTCAGCGCGGCCCCATGCGGGGCCCGGCCCGGCGCGGCGCGGCGCGGGGCGCTCTCCCTGGTGCTGAACCGCCCGCTCCGCGCCGCTCCGCGCCGCTCCGCCCGCCGCCGGCTCCTCCCGCGCCGCCAGCCCCGCGCTGCCGCAGCGCCCTCCCCCCGGCCCGCCCCCGGCCCCCGCGGAGCGCGGGCGGGACCCCCGCCGGCCCCGGGCGCTGCGGCACTGCCCCCCCATCCCCCCCGAAGCCGCCGTGGTCCCCGCGCACACGCGCTGCCCCGCGGTCCTGCCGCCGCCGTGCGGGTCGCCCGGGGTTTGGGGGGGGGGGGGGGGGGGGGGTTGGGCCGGGGTCTGGCTCCCGCGCCGCGAGGGAGCGTGGCTGGGGCCGAGCCTCCGGCCGCGGTGGAGTCTCCTGGGGGTCCCTCCTTCACCCTTTTCGCCCCGTTGGGGGTCTGGGCATTCCCCTCGCTTTGGGAGGCATCACCACACCAGAGACTGGGCGAACCAGGGTCTTCTCCAGGCGTGATCGCACCAGACCGGGGGTAAAGCAGGGTCTTCAGGGTTTGGTCTCCAGAACAAATATTCACAGTCACGCAGCACCTCTGAGCAACACGCTTCCCCAGCCCTGGCCGGCCAGAGTTGCTTGTGCCAAGAATGCCATCGGGGTCTGTGTTCACCCTAGTGCTGGAGAATCCTCCCCTGACCAACAGTCCTCTTGGGCAGAGGGGCTGAGCAGTCAGCCTGGTTCTTTGGCTTCACTCTGTCCCCCCCAGACAGAGCCACCACTCTTCCAGACATTAGCTCACAGGGCAACCGGCCATTTTCCTCCCTTAAATTCACCACCTTACTCCAGGATATGGCCTTAAGATTTGTCTGCCAAGGACATTTCTTGGGGGGTCTCTTTATCTATGTGCCCCTGGGCTACCATTAGACTGCCCAAAGGACACGGAAGCACGGCAGCTAGTGGCCAACACCTGGAGGACAGTCCAGCTCCATGGCTGGAAAGGATTGAGTTTCATGCCTGGACCATGTCTCTCCTATTCCAGGGCCAGATGGGTGAGGTGGCCAGAATGGCCCATTGCTCCCCAGAGCTGCCACTTTGATCTCTTTGGAAAAAACAAAGGGGTTGCATAAAGCTATGGGGTGTTGCTTTGTAACTGCATGGGACAAATGCCATCAGCCAGCCCACTGTATGCCAGCCAAGAAGAGAGCAGGCTGAGCACTGCAGAAGAAAAATCACCAGAGATATTTTTACATCAGCCATTTCTAGGGTATTGCCGCAGCCCACCTCTGTGCTTGCTTGCAACGTGAGTTGAAGCAGAATTTTCTTCCCCCAGCGCAAATTTTCTCACTGGCATCTCTGAAGTGCAAGTTGCCATGGAAACCATTTTGTCTGTGTCCCACGTTGCCCACATGCACTCGGAAGAAGCTGCAGAAGCAAAATGGCCGTTGTGCAATGCCGCAGGGTCTCAGTATATGAGGCGCTTGTGTGCTACACAGCACCCTTCCAGTTACGAGACCCTCTCAGAGAAACTGCGGACAATTGCTTGGGAAAGCAATGAAACTCATGGAAGTTATGACGCGCTCTGTGAGAGAAGGAAAGCGGCCCCACCTCACCTTAACTCTTGCAGTGCTTTGCGTGGAGCTCCACACCGATCCTGCTGTGCTCTCAGCACAGTTTTCCAGGCATGCTTCACCCTTACCAGTGTCACTGTGTCATTCCTCCTCCTCCATACACGGAGAGGACAGCCTCGCTGTACTCATGTGGTGCGGCTCTGTCCACCCCGAGAAGCCCAAGTGCTGTCTTGAAGGGACAAAGGGTGCAAGTTAAAGAGAGTTGCATCTATACCCTTAGACTGCATACATTTGACTTCATCCTGTCCTCTGCCTACTGGGTGCATTTGTAGCAGGTTGTTTGAGAAGAAACCGTTTTGGAATGGGCTATACAGACCCAGACCCTGGTGGGTGTGATGGCAGCAGAATAATAAAGGCAAGACCTGGCCACAGCAGGGGACTTAGCAGAGAAGACGAAGGAAAAAGGCAGGCTTTGAAATATTACTTGGCTTGCTCACATTGGAGTGCAGAAGGTCTATCCTCCTTATTAGCTGGAGTTCCCTATCAAGAGGAAAAAGAGTGCAGTTACTGAGCCCCTCCTGTGTCACCCAGGAGTCTAGGCTGGTCATACTCAGGAGCCAGGGTCTTCTCTCTGTGCCTCCATTCATTACTTGTCTCCAGAGACTCTTGTTCCTGGCACCATTCCGGAGATCCGCAAAATGCCTGCTTCCCTCTCAGGTCATGCCTCCCACTGGGTTGTGTTGTCCTGGCATCAGGAACAGCCCAGATCACAATCTCAGGCAGCCAGGCTCAGCCAGCACAGACGCCGTCACCGCGCGATTTCCGCTCTTGCTGCGGCCTCGGGCTCTTTGATCATCTGAAGGCGATGGGTGCACGCAGGGCTTTCCCAGGGTGGAAGCTGTGTAAATGGCAAGTACAACTGCATCCACCAGCTGATCCTTGCGAGGACTCTGTAGCGAGCAACGGTCTTTGCTTTTCCTGTCGCTGTGTCCTGGCATATCATGGCAACCTTCTGAGCCACGGTTTGGCGCAAGAACTTAACGTGGTTGCCTGTTAACAATTAACATGTGTGTAGTGTGATCCTGCTCTTTACGTCTGGCACATTCTGGATGCGGGGGAGTTGGACAAGAGCATGGGACTGATGTTTGTGTGGTGCCCCGTTGACTGTGAATGGTGTAATTCCTCCCGTGGCCAGAGTAAGTCAGTGTAAAACCTAGAGACTTCAGGGGAGAAGCACTCAACCCAGATGGAAATGTCATCTGCCTTGGGGTAAGACACCAGTCCCAGCAGTGGAAAAGATAACATGGAATTTCAGAAAAGAGGAAATCAGGCATTAGGAATATGCAATTTGTGCCAGTCATCAAGGAGTTGCCAAGCAAACTAAATTATTCTTCTGACAAAATTAAAATTTAATTGATAGCAGTAACTGCACGGCTATAACACAGACTATGGAAATGTTTGTTACGTACAGCTTCAGGATGTAAGAGTGGTTCATCTAAAGTATAAAATTAAGTAAAGCACATACTGAGTGGCCATGGTGGATCTTGAGGAGCAGCTGTTAGTGAAAAACTGCAATGGGACATAGATATTCCTACAGGTATGAAAGGATCTGTGATGTGATTGATACTTCAGTATTTCTGCCATTGCTCTGGAAGCAATCATTGAGATAAAATCTGTGAGATAGCAAACAATGATGCCAAATAATTTGGATTGTTTGATAAACAAGTACTGAAACATATTTTAAGACTGTCAATGCAGAGCCTTCTAGGTAGAAGCAAGTATTGTTGGTTCTACCCTTAGGACAGAACTGTGGATGTAGTGGAAACATTGACTGGACAGGTGGTCTCTAATATTGACCAGGGGTTCAGAGATCATGAATTTTAAACCATAAAGGAGCTCGTGTTGTCCTTGGATGCACACGTGAGGGGTCAAAGCAGCAGCTGACAGTGGCTTGAACCTCTGTACAAAGCACTGGGGAATCCTGGCTGGGAAAGCTGCCCGCAGATCTGGGGATCACATGCTTTACAAAGAGGCTGAAAAAGCAGAGAAAATGTCCACTGAGAATATTTGGAGAAAAACTCCTGATGAGCTGCTACAGAGAGGTGAGAGTGGCTGAAGTCGAAGCGTGCTGCTTGCGGTGTGGGGCGTTGTCTCCAGGAGCAATGACAGACGGGTGCCTCCACGGGGATGCTTTCTCCAGGGGCTCTCCGCACTGGGGAAGCTGTTTGCAGAGTCAGTGCAAGCCAGCTCCAGCACAGCTGGGGTAGGAAGGGCGGTGAATTTGGAAGAAGGCAGCCCTCTCGTCCTTGCATTATCTCCATGCCAGGACCAGAGCCTCCTGCCCAGTTTCATCACATCTCCTGTTCCTGCTGCTTGGGTATCTGGACACCTCTCGGGAGACTCCCTTGCCCTGGATACCCTGCAGGCAGAGGAAACCAGCCTGTGGTGGTCTCTGCCATGCGACCAACACAAGGATGGCCTGGGACAGGGATGAAGAAGGGCACTAAACCCCAGTCTGAGGTGGAGGTGGGCAGCGGGTGGTGGCAGACAGCAGTCAGGGACAATGAAGAAGGAAGGGGGTGCAGGGCATCCCCCACAGCTCCTCACCACCTGCCTGCAGACTGGTGCAGTGCGTTCCCCACTGTCAGTCCCGTGGAGGATGTGATTTGTGTGAGCAGCTGGGACACAGCGGGGGACACCCTTGTCACAGTGTCAGCTATCCAGCCAGACTGACAGGCAATGGTTAGTGTCTGCAGAGAGTAAGGTGCCCAAGGGCATTATTTCTAAGGTGCAGGAGCTGCAGGGAGGAACGGGGTGGAGAACAAGGTGAAAGTGTCTGAGCAGCCGTTTGGCCCAAGCTGTTGCCGTTGTATAATATGTTCTGGCCCTGTCTCCACCTCTTCTCCCGATGACACCCAGGATGGACTGCAGTTGCGCAGCAGGTCTGTGCTGTCCCTAAATGCTATCTCAGCTGAGAGAGACTCAACTGACCCTACTGTGCAACTCAGATGTGTCTGTTGGAGTCAGCAGGCAGCACAGCTTCCTGCTCCAGCGCTGTGCAGCACAAAGCTGCCATGATATGGGCATCTGTGTTGTCATTACTCAGCTCTCCTCACAGGACATGAGATCTAGGGCTCTAAGGGCCTTTGTCACCTGTTGTGGTAAGGCATTAGCTGTCTTTTTCTATCTGCCAGTCCACAGACATGCGGCTCTCAGATCACAGCTAACCCTTGCAGGAGGTTAAAACCTTTGTGGGAACAAAAGCACAAACACCAATATGGTGGTTGCTATTTGCTCGATTTATTAACTGCGCGATTGCTTTATATACACCTTTCTGTACATCACGAGATCTTTAGTTCCTTGTTCTTTCCATACATTGCGAGGTCTTTTGTGCGCCTCTATTCTTTCCATACGTGGCAAGATCTTCCGAGCGCCTCTCCCTACAGTCACCCTCCCAAGCACAGTGTACATCACCTCTGGAGTCCCCATCATCAAAGAAAGAACCTGCAGCATCATTCTATGCCAAGTGATGAGCACTGAGGTGTCTCTCCCACTCTGCTGCAAGGTTACTGCATCCCTGCATCATCCATGCACAGGAGCATTCCCACCATCCACCAGGGATTTGCCTTTGTCCAAGGCACAGGGCTGGGGGGAGTTAAAACAAGAAGACATCAGTTACACTGGCTTTTGGATACCAAGAGGTTCCTGAGCAGGCAGGGAGATATTCAGGTGACCGGTAAGAGATGGGACATGAAACATCAATGGCCAGAGGCAAAGATGGTGACAAATGCAAAAATAGCTTCTGTAAAATCGGAAAGAGTGGAATGCACAGAAACACAGTCAGATGTGACATAGGAGTGGGTGGGAAGTTCCACCAGAATAATTTTCTAAGGGAAAACCAGCAATCACATGTTTGAAATGTTCTGTAGGGAAACTTTCATTTTGACAAAAATCCAATTTTCTTTTGGAAAACCAGCCAAGAGGTGGCTGGGCTTCAGCTGCCTGCACATCGTGTCCCAGGAGATGGGAAACCTTGTCCTCAGGGACTTCCAGCCCACTGGGACTGCTGCATAGCAGAGGCTGGAAAGGAGCTCAGAGAGACTGGTCACTGCTTGGGGGTTTCCTGCACATCTTCACCTCAGAGGACGCTGGAGCGTGGACACAAGTAATACGGTGATGCATCACTGGTGCAGAGTGGCTGGAGATGAAGCATGCTGGGGAGCATTGGCCCCTGTGCAGCGCTTGGTGCTTCCCAGCACGTGCTCCTACCATGCTGGTGTTCAGTTCAACAGCTTGGGTGTCCATGGGAAAGCTTGCTGAGGGGATGTGGCCGTCTTCCTTCACAAGATAGAGCTGACATCCAGGGCTGTCAGAGGGCTGCCTTTATCTCTGGCAGCTCTCTGGAGTCACTGGGTCACCAGAGTCTGCTCTTGCACCAATAATCTGCAGCCCTGGGCATTGAAAGGTGTGGTGGCTTGTGCCTGTGCAGCATCTTGCTCAAGCAGAAATGGTCTCACCATTTGAAGAGGCTGGAGGTGTGCGGGGGGGGGGCGGAAATTCCCTGGCAAAAGGGCCATATAAGCTTCTCCAGGTGGCTGTGTCTCCTCAGCAGAGTCCAGGTGGTGACAGGCTTCACTGGTAGGCAGAGGTGCCCTATCAAGGGGAGAGTAAGAGCTCTGGGCTTGTCCAACATCTTTGAGCTGGTATGAAGCTAAAAAGAGGGAAGGAAAAAGGGCTCAATGACAAATGAGGCACTCTGGAACTTCCAGAGTCAGGTCTTCTCAAAACCAGGACATTGTCTTCACAGTGATGGGTGCAGAAACATGCAAGAGTTTCCATCTCTGAAACCTGCTTTTCAGAGGCAGCAAACATCTCCTTGGCAGACCACCCTTGTGTGCGTGCCCAAGCCTCCCGTCCCCCACCCAGGAGCCCACCAGAGTGCTCAGAGCTCCCCTTGCATCCTGCAGCCCAGCTCTGCATTGCCCCAGCCAGACGTGGATGGTGCCTGGGACACCTCAGTACTCAGTTCTTCATGCTGTTGCTGAGAAATGTTCATGTCTTTGCAAATGTTGAACTAGCTCCAGGGCGTCTCCAGCCCATGCAGCTCCCATGTGAACGCTCCCGTCTCTGGGAGAACAGAAAACTTAGAGGGCTGCTTTCCAACCTGCCAGATGTGGCTTTCAAAGACATCAAACATGATAAATGGAGGTGTATGGCCTCGGGAGTAGCATTGAAGGATGCTGAGCAAGCCAAACAAAGCCAGAGCTGGCCCAGTTGTGTCAAAATGGCATGTAGGGGCAAGAGCTGAATGGCACCAGACTTTCTGCTGGATTTGATGTACCTCACCATAGGAGCCAGCTGGCAGGATGGAGTGTGGAGCCTGGGTGTGCTCCGATGTGCACCAGAACAGATAATTGGTGGGTTAGGGTTCAAACACAAAATCCAGAGCACAGGAATATGACAGAAAACCTGCCCCTTTGAGAGCTGTGCTCTCCTGTCATGTGTGATGGATATTTGCTTAGATAAAAACCTTGATGCCGAAGGACAAGATTGATTGCACAAGTTCTATTATGAAACCAGCCTAAAAACAAATAACTACATGATGAGACAAGACTAAACAGCACTGCTTTTGAAAAAACCCTAGTTTTATCTCATCTCCTTCCCAGAAAGTATTGATAATGTACTTACAAATGAACACATCTGGAAAACAAGACACACAGTCTCAAGGTGGGCTTCATGGAAAGACGAACACACAGGTAGGGTTATCTGGTGAAAAATGTCATTGAGAGTCTTTGTGGCCAACAATCCAGTTCTCCAAGGCTTCATTCTCCTTCTGTAATCCTGCAAATTGCCCTTTACTTTCCATTTCAGTTGCCATGTCAAATCCCACCCCTGATCTAATGCAGAGATGTGCTAGAAAATTCCAGACAGTCTAAAGATTTCTAATATTAACTAAACACCACATTTCTCCTTTATTTGTTTTTCTATAAAATTAAATTTTGTGTTTTCAACTTCTTGAAGCAGATGAATCCTCTCTACCATGACCACTGCTCTTGCATGTGTCAAACCTGGGGAGAGAAGCATTTCAGCCTTAGATGGTTAATTTAGCAAATTCAGGAGTGTTTGAAATTGGGATTTTGTATACCGTGAAGGGAGTTCAGCACTACTTCAACCCCCAGACAAATACTTTAGTGTAGCTAAGGTTGCTATGTACCAGTTGAAAGACTCTCGGTATATCCTAAAACCAAATAGAGATAATAACCTACAGAAGCCAGTTACTTCACCAATGCTTAATTATACTCAGTTTACATAGTTTAAATAAATATTTACTGCTTCTTGGACTCAAATGTCCTGGCTTCCTCCTCTTCTGTTTCGCAGTTGCTTTGGGACGGTCCCCTGCAGGTCATTGCCCAGCTTTGCCTGAGAAGTTAAGAATGAGAAGGAAATCTCTGCATTGGACCTGATTTTCCCTTCTCGCATGTGGTGCGCTTCACCCCAGTACTGCCCATGCCCAGCACCCTTGAGCCAGGTACCCCAGAGAGCAGGAGGACACAAGGTAGAGCCACGTGCCCTGTGCGTCTGTGCAGGCTCTGCAGCACTCAACAAGTCCCCAGGTGCTCCTGCCATGCCCTCACTCGGGAGCTCCCAGCGCCCTGTCCTGGGCCCATTAGATCCATCTGTAAATGCCTCTTGCACTCAGTCTCTAGCACCCAAGGTTTCTGGGCCTCTTTCATACATCAAGGGCTGTTTCACTTCTCTTCCTTGCTCCAACCCATGCCCAGGGGATCAGAGTTCCCACAGTGCCATGCCAGATGTGCCTGAGTGACCCTTGATGCTTCACCAGTGGAAGATGCTTCACCATGGGATGCACACGGGTGTCCCACCAGGGATTCTGTGGGTGCCCTGGCCCTCCTGTTTGCACCTGTAAGATGTCTTGGAAGAAAGATATCTGAGGAAAAAGAGCAGAGCAAAGGTGGTGAGTGTTCATAAAGGAGCCAAACAGTTCTTGGATGGAGCCCTTCCTTGCCATGGAGGTAGCTATTGCTGCTGGGTTTATGCAGCAACACCCCAGGGCACCCCTTGTCTCCCATTTGTTATTCTTTCATTTTCCCTCCTGTCTGACCAAGCTCTGCCCCCTCATAAATTTCTTCAAACTTGGAAAAGGGGTTAAATACAAGCTTAAAAGAGAAGTGCTAGATTGAGACCCATCTAGTTCAGTGACTGGTAATGGATTGGTAAAGTCACCTGATATTCAGGACTTCAGGTCTACTCTATTCATGCCACCCCCTGCTCCCGATCACTCTCCTCCTTTATTTGTATCTTCTCTAGGTTTATTCCATGCAAGGTGAAGTGGTCACCATTACCTGCCCCTTGCGGTAGATCAAACTTGTGCAGATGTTTTTTTGCTCTGTTCCAAATTACACTGCTAATTATTCTTGAAGGAGAGCTATTATGCCTGCAAGCTTGTCAACTTTTTTCCAACTGTATCAGTTCATCTAATAGAAAATTCTATTGTCCTCTATGGACCTTGCTTCTTTCATATGCTTAGATCATCATGCCTACAAAAGCGTTAATAGTAATTATTCTTAACATTGCATTTGTCTATTAATTAGTACTAATTAATCCTAACATTGCATTTGTCTTTTTGAGCAGCATGGAGCCGTGAGCAGATGTATTCACAGACCAAGTCAAGATCTCTTTCCGAGTGCCAATTAACAGCTAACGCTCTCCTGTGGGTCTTCACCACGTGCATTCCATTTCACTGGCAGACCCTGCCGTTTGCCTGCTGGTCACTGAGAGATCTGTAAGGTTTCTTTTGCAGTAGTTCACAGTCAACTTTATATTTTAGCATAGTGAATAATTTAGAATCATCTTAATCAGATGATTTAGACATCTGTTCATGCCATTTTCCAGGTTCTGCGTAAATAAATGCATGCTACTCCCCATTGTAACAGCTGAGCATCTATTCTTTTTCCTTAGTTCCTATTTTCTCTCCAATTACAAAAGCAGAGAGGTTCCCCCTGTTATTTCAGAGTTATTTAAGGACCTTTTGGAACTTACCTTAGAGGAAGTGTCTTGAGAAGCCAAGTGAACAAAGTATGAACTTGTTCACCTGTTTGCTGGTGCCTCAGCTCTTGGTTCTGAGAATTGACTTCTCTGTGCAAAAGGGTGCTGACCCTTCCCCAACAGAGCACGCTCATTCCTGTGGCTCTCAGCCCCTTCACTGCAGTGTCTAATGGCTTTGCTGATCCTCAAAGCACCCATCTGGTTTTGTGCAATGGATGTATTGATTATGTGCTTCTGTGCTTATATTTCTTCGACCTGCCTTGTTTGGACTTCACTTGCCAGAGTCACCGCTTTCCTCCTTCTCCCTGTTCAGACAGGACTCGCAGCCTGTCCTGCTCTGAGGGACATCTGTTTGCTTCCAACTGTTGTGTTCGATCTCCTGTGTAACTACACTGCCATGCTTCTGGAACAGGTTTCCAATAGGTCACATATATATTTACCTGAACCTTTCATGTGAGGTCTTCAGGCAAGTCACCCTCTCTGAATTCACTCTTTTAGTTTCACCTTTTGCTTCAGCCAGATGCTCCATTTCTTTGCACTTTTCCCTTTTCAATTACTCAGTACTACAGTGGGTATTTTGGGTTGCTGCTTCTCCTGGAAATCTCTAACTGTATCTACATGACAGGTGCCTTTTCTACAGTTACCTCTTGAACCTGTGCAGTTCTTCAGACTAAATCAAGTGTTGCTTTTATGCCTCACTTTTCCACCCAGCTGGCGTGCTGAAATAGCCCAACCTGGCTTTGTCCTGATTTATCCTCCCTGCACGGAGGGGATCCATGTCCCTCGTTACCCTGTTTTCTGTGCTGGCACCTCTCCGAGCTGCTGGTGAACGCAGAGTCCTGTCAGGTACCCGATGTCAAAGCCAGCCCCAACTCCGGGGTCCCCCTTTCTCAGCTCAGGAGGACGCTGGGGTATTTATTGATCTAATTAATGTAGCTGCTGGATTTAAGATCCCTCTTTAGAGGAGCATTATTTTTACTTATGTGCCCATGAGTTCCTTT
The DNA here is from genome assembly GCF_965140245.1 of Athene noctua. Taxonomy (NCBI): domain Eukaryota; kingdom Metazoa; phylum Chordata; class Aves; order Strigiformes; family Strigidae; genus Athene; species Athene noctua. The sequence goes on along the minus strand of NC_134056.1, from coordinate 12,269,729 downwards.
TGCTGCAGCTTGAGCTTGTTGCCTCCTTGCTGTGGCGGGGGGATCCGCCCGCGCTCCCGCCGCCGCGGACCGGGAGCCAGCCGGGGGTGCTCGGGGGGTTCCCGGGGTGCGGAGTCCTGTGCCCCCCCTCCCTGTCCCCCCGCTCCCTGTCCCCCCCCGTCCACTGAGCGCCTCCCCGGGCGGGCGCGGCCGCGCTATAAGGGGCGGTGGCGGCGGGGCCGGGCGCGCTATGGGGAGCGAGTGGAGCGGCGCGGCGGGGCCGGGGCGCGGGGCTCTGCTCTTCCTCCTCCTCTTCCTCCTCCTCCTCCTCCTCCTCGTCCTGCTGCTGCTGGGCTGCTCCCGGCCGCTGGTGCTGCGGCGCGGCCCCGGGCAGGTGGGCTACCTGCCGGCCCCCGAGCTGGTCCGGAGGCGAACTGCCCGCCGCGCCCGCCGTCCCGGCGCCCTCCCGCCGCCCTACCCCAACGGCTGGTACCGCCTGCTCGACTCCGCGCAGCTGCCCCGCGGGGCCGTCCGCAGCCTCGCCCTGCTCGGTGAGTGCCAGCCGCCGCATCCCCGACCGGCGTCCCCGACCCCCGCCCGGGCAACGGGGAAGACGAGGCTCGGGATCCTGGCCGACGTGCAGGGCATCCCTGCCCGGGCACCCCCGCTGGGGACCGGGGAATCCTGCACAACGTCCCTGCCAGGCAAACTGGGCATCCCTGCCCGGGCACCCCCGCTGGGGCACAGGGACATCCCTGCCCATGCACCCGCACTGAGGCACCGGGACATCCTCACACAGACATCCTCCTCAGGGCGCTGGAGCACCCCAGCATGGGCACCCTGCTGGGGCACAGGGGTATCCAAACCAGCACCTATGCTGGGGCACTGAGGAGCCCAGGCTCCTCGCTAGTGTGCAGCGCATCCCTGCCTGGGGGCTCTGCTGCTATGGCACTGACACTACTCTGCCTGCACACCCCTTCCAGGGCAACCAGGCCAGCACCCACATAGGGGCACCAAGGGTGTCACAGCCTGGGATTTTGCATGGGCATTGAGCAGCCCTCTGGGACACTGGGGACATCATGGCACAGGTTCCTTGAGAGTGTGCAGGGCTCCACTCTCTGGGCTCCTTGCTAGGACATTGCTCTCCTCCCAGGCATTGCCACCTGCAGCTCCTCATGTCCTGGGGAGATCAGGATGAGGCTTCACAGCCACATCCAGAGGGGTGTGGTGCTTTTCTAGGGTCCTTTCACCTTGAAGATGGTTTTGGACTTGTACTGGTGCCTTTGTCATCAGAAGGGATGTTTCTGCATTGAAACCTCTCAGATTCAGTGGTGAAAGTGTGGGGAGGTTTCTGTTTTCAAGAGCCATCCTCTTCTCTGAAGCTGTTTGGGTTTGTTTTCTTTTTGTATAATGGGGCCTAAGTAATTCAATATACACGTCCTAGAGAGGCCCCACCAGCCTCTTACGACTCCCTTGTCTGCCTGAAGCCTGGTTCCTGGCACTCAGTCCTCTGGGTCTGGCTGAAATGTGCAGGTAAAATCACTTCTGGTGGCAGAGTGACAGTAGTGTACTGGTGCCAGGAAGATTATCAGTAAATAAGACAGTTAAACAACCTGTAGCCTCCAGGTTTGTGGATGTGTAATTTAGCTTGGAGTCTGTGAGCATAGCCTGGAGATGCAGCCCTGCTCCAGAGGCAGTGAGCCAGAGGAGAAGAAAGATTAAAAATCACTTGACTCAGTGCCTGCAAGACTCATCCTCTGGGATGGGACACCTTCCAAAACACGGCACTGAGCATGCAGGAAAGCCTCATTCTCTCCCGAGATTTTGGAAGTGGGGTAAGAGCTGGGGGGCACCATGCAGCACTGCTGTCCAGGTGCTTGCTGTGGGGAAGATGCAGACCCCGGTGAGGGTCCTGTGCAGGAAAGCCCAGAGGGGTCCTCTGAGCCAGGTGCTTGGAACTGCACAATGGCCTTGGGGTTCTTTATGTCCCATGTGCTGTTCTTGCTACATTCGCTGTTTGTTTTCCATAAAATAGTGTAATTAATAGGAAAACATCAGCATGTGGCTGTTAACACTCTAATAGTCACCTGCAACAGAGGTTTTCAGTATATCTCAGGCCAGGATACTGTCCTCCCAAGTGAAGAGACATCAGATTTGATGCACAAGCCAGAGCAAAGATCAGCATCTCCTCTGGCTCTGCTAGCTCCAGAGTGCAAAGGCTGGAGGCAAAAGCAGCCTCCTCAGGAGCCCACAGTGAGGTTTTTGGGCAACTCATCAGGGTCTTGTCATGGGCACTGATTCAGATCTTCAAGGCAGAATTCCTCCAGACTGCTTGTATGAAGGAAAGGCGGGGCCTTCTTGGGGTAAAACCATCTTAAAACTTTGATGGGCAAAGCACCAGGCTGCAGGGCTGCTCTGTGGGGCATGTGGCTGGGATTCCGCTGGGCTCCAAGTGCTCTGGTCTGACCCATCCAACACTGCTCCTGTGTTTCCATACGGCTCCTGCTTCTGGTGAACCTGCAACACTTCCAACAACAGGCAGAAACCCTTTCTCTGCCTTCCCCCTTTCCTCACATTGCTTCAGGGAGCACAAGGGATCAGGCCCAGCGATGGAGAATAGCAAGTCTGAGTGCCAGGGCAACACGGCCACAGCCACTCCGGAGCCGACTCTCCACTCCTTGCAACGGGCACACCAGAGTCAGGGACTTCCCTGCGCTTCACCAGAAAACTCCCTTTTGCCGAGGAGGTGTCAGTGCTCTGGCTCACAGCACCTGTCCATCCCTGCCCGAGGAAGGATTTGCTGCTGAGCTGTAGTGTGGACAGCTCTTGGAGTTCAAAAGCAAATAGATGAAGTGTTTCTCTTTCCAGCTACCATTACCAGAGATCCCTGAAATGTATGTGCCTGTGTGCTCTGCTCTTACACCTCTCGGGCAAAGGGACAGCAACAGAGCACTCTTTACATGCAGCTCTCACTCTTCTCTGTGTATCTCTCCCTTAGCAGGGGAAGCATCCTAAGTATTTAAACACCTTTGTGAAGGCACCTTTTATCCTGCAGCTGAAATGGTCTCTGAGAACTCAAAAACCAGGGCTGAGGGTCAAAGTCATAACGGTTTAGAGATGACCAGGAGAGATTACACCCTCCCCTGCCTGGAGCAAGGCAGTGCCCCCCAGCAGGGACGTTTCTGTGCTCTAGCAGCCCCCCGGGACTCTGGGCAGCTGCCTGGCTCTGCACGGTGCCAACGTGCTGCATGTGGAACCCAGGGTGCCCTGGGACAGCTTTTAAACCCGGGCAGGGAGCTGACAGCCACCACACCGTGTGCGTTTGCTATAGCAGCTGCCATCCCAATTTTGCAAGGCCCTTTCTGCAGTCAGCATAAGCCTCCTGCCCGCAGCCCTGGGCAGCAGCACCGGCCCCGGCGCTGGCAGCTGCCTGGTGCCATCTCGTGGTTAAATAACTTCTCCAGAACAACCCTATTCCTGTCCTGCCACCGGTCTTCCACTAGAAAGGCAAGAATACTTCCAGTATTAATTTTTAGCAGGATATTCCTGCATGTCTTTGCACGGGCCGATGCCTTCCAGGTTGGGTAAGAGCACCAGTTGGTGCTGCCTGTGCAGGACGGGCTGAGCAATGTACCTGACCCTCCCTCATCTGGGGATGTTCTTACAACTTCATAATCCTGTATGTCTGCAGGGGAACAGCTCGCCGCGTTTCGCACCCAGGATGGCCAGGCCTATGTGGTCGACGCTTACTGCCCTCACCTCGGGGCCAACCTCAGCGCCGGCGGGCGCGTCGTGGGCAATTGCATTGAATGCCCCTTTCACGGCTGGCAGTTTCAAGGAGAAGATGGAAAATGCACCCACATCCCCTATGCTGAAAAAGGTGAAACATGCCCCAGATCCACAGAAAGCATCTGTGTCCTCATTAAAAGCTACTTCATTAAGGAAAAGTGGTCTTTATAATAATTCACCCTCCTTCCTGCTCCCCTATTTCATGCAGCACCCTAATTCTCCTCCTGGGTTGTCCATATTGGGGCTTAATTAAGTTCCAGATGATAACTGGGACTTTAGTCTAGTTAAATAACCTCCCTTCTTTCTTTTAATAGTCCTGCAACTCCTGCATTCAGCAGGTAGGGCATAAAAGATTTGTCCACTGCACCAGCAGGGATGGATCTGAGGTGCTACTGGATTTCAGGAATGATTCTGTCCTCTTATAGTGACAGTTTACACCATGTCAGTGCTTAAAACTGTTGCATTAGCATGATAGAATAATCCCTCAATCGCAAATTTTTCCCCTTTTAAAGCCTGAAGGGAACTTTTGGTTGGAATCCAGGAGAGCTCTAGACATGGATTGCATTGACTGTGAAGGAAGGGGATCTTACTTAAAGTTCACATGTAACAATAACTTGATCTGGCTGCACTAAATAGTTTAAATCACCAATTCTAGATGTAGCTGAAACCAGTAAACAGACTTACCTTTTGCTTGGGTGTGTGCTTAGTTATTTTCCTGAAAAGTTCAACTTTGGAATTGATTGGGTTAGCAATGAAAACTTTGATTAGCAGCAAAAGTCAATCTTTCTACTAACAGATTATTTTTCCCGAAGTGAAAGAAACATTCCATCTATATGGGATAAGATAAAAAATTTATAGATCTCACCAAACAGCAATTCCTTTTTGTGTGTGTGTGTTGTTTTCAGAAAAAAAAGACTAATACTGTCTTTTTTTTCCCATACACACTCAGTCAAGGAGCTGCGCTCAAGTGAACACAAAAATGAGCATGAATATTCTGGACATATGCAAATGCCTGCCAGAGTGCCTTGTTTCATCTGAAATGTCTGTATTCAGAGTCATTATTATCCATAGTTATTAAAAGAATGAAACTGCAGGCAGCTGCTCTGCTCCTATACAGCCCAAATGGGTCAGGCTGATTTAAACAGATTTAAAAGCCATCTGTGCTCATGCAGGTCACTTTGACAGAGAGGGATTTTGGAGAATTTGGATGAGCAGCTCCTCCAGCTTGCAGTGGGGACCGACAGCCAAGCCGAGCCACAGAGCCCAACGTGGTGTTAGGTGAAGCTGGGGCAGGGTCTGGAGCACAGGTCTGCTGAGGGAACTGGGGGGGTTCAGTCTGGAGAAGAGGAGGCTGAGGGGAGACCTCCTGGCCCTCTACAGCTCCCTGCCAGGAGGGGGCAGAGAGGGGGGATGAGTCTCTGGAGCCAAGGAACCAGCACCAGGCCCCGAGGGAATGGCCTCAACTTGCACCAGGGGAGGTTTAGATTTCATATTAGGAAAAATTTCTTCACTGAAAAGTTTGTCAAGCATTGGAACAGGCTGCCCAGGGAAGGGGTTGAGTCACCATCCCTGGAGGTATTTAAAAGACATGTGGATGTGGCACTTAGGGACATGGCTTAGTGGTGGCCATGGCAGTGTGAGGTTAATGGTTGGACTTGATGATCTCAAAGGTCTTTTATGTCTGCGAGAGGGCAGAGGAAGCCCTCTTTAAAATTCAGTGAAGTGCATCCCACCCAAGACACCAGACTTTTTTGGTCAGAAATTGCATTGATGGTCTTCTCCTTCCCCCTCTAGTATTCATTGACTAAAAGAGAAACAGAATTTCTCCTATTATTTTACCTCCCACATGACTGTACAAGGCTGAATAACAAGGAAGCACTATCTCTGTGCTTGTTTGCAAATTAGAAAAAAAGCAGTAATGAAGTCAAAAGCCTTCCAGTCCAGTAGAAGCTACATTTTCTGTCAACTGGGTACATATAAATGCCAAAATTCATTTCACTGGAAGGAGTGCAGATATATTCTTAATGCCGCTCATGATACTGCAGTATTGTAACAGAATGACATGAACTTGAAAGGTAGAGATGGCTTTTACTCTCTGCACATCTTTAACTTAAAGCATCTCCTTTTAGCTTTTGAGGAGGGTCCACTGATGCAGCAGACATCGACTTATCTGAACAGTTTTAAGAGTAGTGGAAGAGGCTGCAGAGCAGCCAGCTGTGTCGCTTCCTTAAAAAACATATGCAGAACACCCAACTAAATTAAAACCGATTTAAGCAAAATATCTTCTGTGAAATTCAGAAGCTGTTGTCCTTCTTCAACAGCCTGAAAGCTGGAAAAGTGTCACCAGAGAGTGTGCCACATGAATACCTCCCATAAAGATGATCTCTGAGTCGTGGTTCAGAACCCTCAGTGCCAGCTTCAGCCTTGGAGATGCCACTTTTAACCAATTCCTCTCTGTCCTCTGCAGTGCCAGAATTTGCGAGGGTGCGGACCTGGCCATCCTGCGAGGTGAATGGGATGCTGCTGCTCTGGTACCACTGCGAAGGGATCAGCCCAACGTGGGCAGTGCCCGAGCAGCGTGAGATTGTCACCGGAGAGTGGGTGTTCCGTGGACAGACAGAGCACTTCATTGATGCACACATACAGGTAGGGAGCCCTGTCCCTCCGTGGGGCAGGTCCTCTCCTATAGTCCAGTTCAGGGACATCTCCTCCCAGTTAACCCATTCAGGGACAGCTCCTCCCAGTTAACCAGGCTCTGCCTGCTCTCAGTCATCACTGCTCAGACCTAGAAATACATCCCTGCGCTGTACACCGAAAATATGGCATATGTTCCCCAAACACGGATCGTGAGCTTCTCAAGTAGAGAACAGATGTTCTGGGTACTTAAAAGGAATCTGTTAATTTGATTTGACTTATAACTGATGTAATTTAAAAAAAGATTTTCTAAGAATTGCGGCACTTAGTGTCAGGAGGCTTTTCAACTCATTGATCACTGGAATGAAAGCGCGCAGTTATTTTGCTGTTAATCTTCATAATCACCATCATACGCTGACAAATGTGCCACGGAGAACAAAATGGCTGTTGCCTCCATCGCTTCTCAGAGGAAATGAGTCCAGAAAAGGGGAACCATTTCATCACACTAAACAGAAGGGACTGTTGGCCGTGGTCCTTGGAGGGAGGAGGGGTTGGCCATGGGTGGAGGCTCCTTCGGGAGAGCGATGGGAAACAGCAGCAGTTTTGAAACTGGGCAATCTCTGGAGGTCCTTGGGAGATTTTTATTTGCATGCCACTGAGCAGAAAACTTCTGTTTGTAAAAGTCAGTGACAAAAAAAGACTCTTAACCTGGAGCGCACTTCTCTCTAAAGGCAGCACCTGCCTGCTGACTAAATCACAACTAAGGTGGGTGGAATAGAAGGGAATGGAGAATTATTAGAAGAAATTAAGAAGGTGCATGAGACACAGGAGATGCAGCTCTGAGAGTGTGCAGAAGAGTTGTGAAAAGCAGGGAGAATTTGGGAGATTGAGGAGATAATAATATTTATTTCATGTCTGCTTTTCAGTGCAAGCCATTGTACACAGGTCTATACTGGGGCCAGTCTGTGCTACTTGCCAAACTGGTGGAAAGCTGGTGTATTTGAGTAACAAAGCAGTTAAAACATCTCTAAAAGCAACATATTGTGGGTAGGCTGGTGGAGTTTAAAGGTTTACAAGTATGTGAAAACTAGTCTAGGAGCACAAGCACAAAAATGCTTTATTTCTTCCATTTCTTACATGGCCAAAGGACGGACTTACTTGGAGTCCAAACTGTGCAGCTCCAGAAGTTAACATGCACAGACTTCTTTGAGCTTAAAATGAACTCTCAATTTTCTGAATTTCATGTTTAAACGATTCCTATACACTAGTTAAGAACTGGCCCCAGGTCAGTCTGTGCTGAGGTCTCTTCCTCCACGCACTCTGTTGCCTCTTGCTGTGAGCATCTCTGCTGTGCCCTGGGCTGTACCGCAGTCACGCTGCTGCTTTGCAACACTGCCAGTAGGTACAGGCAGCTCACACCCAAGGCAGCTCTTGCCAATGGCAATTTGTTCCCCGATGGCAGGAAATCCCCGAGAATGCGGCTGACTCGGCTCACCTGGCTTTTCTCCATGGGCCAGGTATTCTGGGCGGATCTGATCTGAGATACACAAGGTCCAAGCTGTGGGATTTTATGAAGCACATCTGGAAGGTAAGACCCTAGCTCCTCTCTTAGCCATGAGGAGGTCAAAGTCATACAAACCAGGTTTCCTTTCTGTCTCAAATCATCAGTCCCACCTCACCCCCTCTGCTTCATCCCCCCATCTTTAGGTCCAGTCTGTTTTCTGTGTCTCTGAGGGTTTTAGCTGCGCTCCCTCATCTGTGCTCATCTCTAGATGTTCCTCACCATCTCACTGCTACCTCCCCTCAGTCTGTACCCTCCATCTCTTGGACTGAGCTGACCCTTCTTCACCCCTCCAGGCTGAGTGGTGGCCGGAGCTGGAGCCCAACGAGCATTGCTCCCGGCTGCTGGTTCAACACAGCGCAACCGTCTTTGGGAAACACGTCTCCTTGATGGATCTGACAGTTTCTGTCAGGCAGGTATGTCCTGTGCTGGTAACCACCAGCACCCTGAGCTGAAGGGCTTTGTCACCTGGAAGTCCAAGTGAGTCTTTGCCCATCCTGCCCAGTGTAGCTTTCCCTGCCAAATGCATCAGACACGTGGGTCAAAACTACACACTGGCATTGGGCTGCTCCCTGGCTGGGCAGCACAGAGAGAAGGAAGGGGTCATAGGGGCTGCTGTGCCCATAAAACAACTTTAAAAAAAAGAAATAAAAGCTAGTACGTGAGAAAACCAGTCCCAAGGGACCTTCATACCACATTGTCCCAGCACTTTACAATACTGAAGTGAGGACCTTTCCAGTCCATGGCGAACACGCCTGGGGAAGGTGTAGTAAGCACTCAGTACAGTAAGAAACATTTTGAGGATGTTGATCTGTGTGATCCAAAATACTCAGGGCTTTTCACACAGCTTTCTGGAAAGCACAAAGATTTGTCAATTTATGAACATTTATGCTAAAGAAATAAATTCATACTAAGGTTGAGAGCTCCTCCTGAAGTTAAAAGTTTGCTCATTATTTTCTTATTTTCTGGTGGTTTTGTGTGTGTTTTTTTTTTTTTTTTTTTTTTTCTTTTGGAAACATGTTTATTAACCACACTTATCTTTCCCCTCTCCACTTTCAAAAAATCAGAAACAGCATGTCTTGCAGACCAAGATCAGCCCTGAGGAAGATAATAGAAAGCTGACACAAATTGATAAAGAATTAAAGGAAAATAGAAATAATGCCACTAAATATGAATCAATGGGAACAGATATGCTCACTTTCAGTTTTAGTTGTGGGTTTGGGTTTTTCTGATGCAATGCTAAGCTTGCCTGATAAAACTATTAACTTTGTTCTCATACCTATTCCCATATTAAAAATTCAGAACAGCAAAACAAGTCATGATACAAAACTTTGATAAGGGATAGATCTCAGTGTAATTAGGGAATTATCACTAAGTGGATATTGATTGTATCTCTGTTTAATTCTTAGATCTGTGCTATTTAGCACTGATATTAACGAACAGGAGAAAAAAGACATTAAAAAAAACCTTACAAAGAGTTTGTACCTGACCAAACATTAAAGGAGTAGTAAACAAACTAGCCCAAAATCCCAGCAATATTTGCAATGCTTCAAAGAACCAAGTGTATGACCATGTATCTGTGTGTCTGGGGGCACATCAAAGAGCACAGAACAAGTACTTCATGTCATGCAAGATAAAAGGTTGAACCTGATTTCAGCTAAAACCTATAGTGACTGTTGCAGCTACAAAGGAGAAAGCCAGAGCAGGAGCAGGACGTTGTATTACCTCCATACCATGTTTCAGTCACTAGTACTGAGATCAGAGTCCAGGACCCGTGTCAACAATCCAGTAAGGCTGTTGACCTGAAGGTCATTCAGTGATGAACAAGATCAAGTGAAAATTTGGAAGCATTTCCTAGATTAGATTTTTAAACTGTTTGGGACCGGTAGAACACTGTAAACTCTCAGGAATTCCCGTGGGCCCACAGCAAAGTCATCCAGCCCTGACCCATCTGTGGATGTCCCAGGTCAATACACGGCTCTGCTGGATTTCCCCTGGCCTGGGGAGCATTAACAGTTGGCAAGTGGTCTGTGACGCATGGCCCTGACAGAGCTTGACTTTGTGCATATCATATAATGAGAAGATGGAGTAAAGGGGGCTTTGAGCACAGTTTAGGAGACATCTCAAGCAGACCTCAAGCTGTCAGAGTTGCTGTACCAGAGGGCTGGACCATTGAGGACTTTCCCCTGAGTGTGCTCTGCTGCTCTGCAGGTGGGGCCAGGGCTGGTTTTCCTGATCTTTGAACACGCTTTCCTGGGCCATGGGATCATCCTGCAGACGGTGACTCCCCTGGAGCCTCTCCTGCAGAATGTTGTTCACAAAATCTACTACCAGAAGAACATTCCGGCCATAATCCCCAAGTTCATCCTGAGAGCAGAGTGCATACAGGTAAGGCCTCCAAAGAACAGCAGCTAAACATTATTCCCTGGAGCTTGGTGGCTAGGAGATGGGAGATTGAGAGCAGTTGCCCACATGGGCTTAGATGTATGTGGAAGCAAAGCACTCGTGGGCAAGATCCTTTCAGTGCTTGGCATGATCCTTCATTTTTAGTAGCCCAAAGAACTAAACTAGAGGTTTAGTAAAGAGGATCCCTGCAGTGGGTCATGTGTTGATGGTGGCAGAGGCACTATCCCTCTCGTATGGATGAGGAACTCCCAACCTATGCAAGGATGAGACAGCCTCTCCCAAGCTGCAGGAAGTCTTTGAGTGAACTAATAACTGCATCCAGATTTTCAGCATCCCAGGCAGGTGCTTTAAGATCATCCTTTCACCTTTGCTAAGAACTGTGCCAAGAAATCCTCCTGTTGTTAAATTATCATGAGATTCGGCAACTCTTGCCCCTCCTGACAGAGGTTTTCCAGGTTATTGCCACTGGAATTCATGGAAGTGGTAAAAGGTCCCTCTGGAGGTCTCCAATATCCCAGCTGGAGCAAGACCATTGCCAAATTCAAGCATGTCAAGCGTGGCCTTGAAGGCCTCCTCCTTTGGAGAATGCCCCCACATCCTGGGCTGCATCAAGAGGAGTGTGTTCAGCAGGTTGAGGGAGGTGATTCTGCCCCTCTACTTGGCTCTTGTGAGACCCCCCTGCAGTGCTCTGGGGGCACCAACATCAGAAGATCACTTGCTTGAGTGGGGCCAGAGGAAGCCACAAAGATGCTCAGGGGGCTGGAGCGCTCCCCTGTGAGGACAGGCTGAGAGAGATGGGGGGGTTCAGCTGGAGAAGAGAAGGCTCTGGGGAGACCTTATAGGAACCTTTCAACACTGAAAGGGGTACAGGAAAGATGGGGAGGGACTCTTGATCAGGGGGTGTAGGGATAGGACCAAGGGTAACGGGTTTAAACTGACAAAGGGCAGATTTAGATTAGATCTAAGGAAGAAATTCTTCCCTGTGAGGATGCTGAGACACTGGCACTGGCTGCCCAGAGAAGCTGTGGCTGCCCCCTCCCTGGAAGGGTTCAAGGCCAGGTTGGACGGGGCTTTGGGCTCTGGGCTGGTGGAAGGTGTCCCTGCCTGTCACAGGGGGGTTGGGACTAGATGATCTTTAAGGTCCCTTCCAACCCAAACTGTTCTATGACTCTAGCTCCTTGGGTGACCTATTCCATTATTGCTCTACCCATATTGTTAGTTTTTATTTTTAATGTCCATTTTGAACTTCTCAACCTGCGATGTGTGGATGTTATTTCTCATTATACCGACTGGTACTACCAAGAAAAATCTGAATCCATCATCCCTGTAATTCCCTTACAAGCAGTCAGGAGAGTTCATGTCATTCTCTTCTGTCAGAGGTTAAAGCCTGGAAACTGCTTGGGCTGACCAGAGAGGGTTTCACTGGTACTACAGTAAAAATTGCCAAAAGATTTTCAGATGCCAAACACCTATCCCAAACAGAACTTAGCTGTGTTAGCCTGTATTGTGTAAATGCTGGATTAATATTTTGCATCTTACTAATGTGAATGAGCAGCACTAATTTCTGCAGAGACTTGCCCACAAAGGAAAACGCCATAATCTTACTGCGGGTCTGAGCAGAGTTTAAGATGCAGATGCTTAGTTTATAAAGACCTGGTTGGCTGGGCTACCCAATGAATCAAAAATCTCAGGTGGAGCAGCTCCTACCTTCACACATCTCTTTATTTTTTAGTATCTCCTATGGCAGGGGCAGTCTAAGATGAAAGTGGCTTCTTGTTTGGGAGCTACAATGGGCTAAACATCTGCTAACTGTGGACAGAGCGGTAGTGTTACAAGTTACAAACAGCATGAGCTGTTCCACACTGGACATTTGGGAGAAATGCCGACAGGTAAATCTAGTGTGCAGGTAGCACGTGCAAAACTGCTGGTTCAGCTTCACCGCCTGAATGGGACCTTTCTTCTTCCCCCAGTTTGAGCGTGATATGACCATCTGGAATAACAAACAGTATCGGCCCAAGCCACTGCTGGTCAGAGAGGACTCCAGCATCCAGAAGCACCGACGCTGGTATGCCCAATTCTACAGCGAGAAGAGCATGAGGCTCCCAGTGCAGAAGGAGGGCCTGGACTGGTGAGGACCTTGCTGTCAGCTGCAGAAGGTGGCCAGAGGCTCTGAGGTGGCTCCTGCCCACCCTGGGCTGGTGGGCAGTGGTGCGGGGCAGGTATGATCAATATAACAAATACTGGCACTGGCACAGGGAGCAGAGCCTGAGCCCTGGCGAACCGCTTTTACCTTCTATGCTCAGGGCAACAAAGTCCAAAGGGTGTAACATGCTTGCTTTTGTACCTGTGCTGCAACGTATGAGCTGAGCATGAATTTAAGAGTGCCAGAACTGTCTTTTAAGTCCCCTTGCCTCTCGCTGCTGCTATCAGTTTGAGTAGTTATACAAAAAGCTTTTCATCTGGTCTTTTATTGCCTGAAATGTCCTTTCCCAGCCAGGCCCTTCTGTTGGCTGGGGCAGGGTTCAGCTCTCCAGGGGAGCCTTGGCCAATGTCTGCATGGCATCCGAGGTGTGACTGCAGAGCCCACAGAGGTATGCTGCCTTCCTCTCTCTGGCAGCAAGCAGGGCAGCATGGGTTTTAGCTGCCTACCATGTCCTTACCATACCTGTGGGCTTCCTCGAGCCTACGGAGCTCCTGCATGAGTCAATTCCTGATGGAGCTATTGCACCTAGTTGGGAAGAAGAGGGACTATCCTGGTGACCAAACCACTTGGACTGACAACAACTCTGCAAGTCAAGGATGTGAGTAAGATCCTGCTTTGGTAGCCCCTGGATTACAGCAATAGCTTGGGTACATGGTTGGCTTTAAAATTTGTGTCTCATGGCAAGACCAAAGGTATTGCTGTCACTGTGATCAGAAATAAAGCTAACACATGGGAACTAGGCTGCAAATCTGACAAAAACTGGTCTGGATTCTCCTGTGCTTTGTGCCTACATGCTCTGTATGAAAGGGCTAAATTCTGCCTTTGCTTCATCCCCTGGAGAAACCTACAATCTCCACAGGCAGAGCCTGCCTTGTATAGTTAGCAGGACTCTGGCAGTTACTCTATGCCACAAGCCAGCAACAGCAAATGCTCAAATCCAAGAGCTTTCCAAGGAGACTGGTAGCTGCTGTTCTCATGCGCTGTGTGCTTGCTTGTGTCTTGTGCATTCTGCTCTTTGCTGAGACTTCTGGTTCCTCCTTCATCATTAATCCAGAGCAGGACCAGGAGCAGCTCTCTGCCAGTGCAGAGTCCATCACCCACCCTGGCCGCATCCCAGATGTAAGCTGTGCCTTTACCACTCACATCTGGCTATTGCACTGTCAATATTTCCCTATTAAATTTTTTTAAAAACTGATCTCATGTTCATGGTTTGTTGTTCTTCACTGTTTCGTGGGGTAAGAACACCATGGGAGGAGTGATTCCGCAGCTGGCCCATGCAGTTCTGCTCCAGGAGCCACAGGGAATCTCCAAGCAAGGAACCTGATGGCAGGAGCTTCAACAAGAAGCACTGCCCAACAGCCTGTGCCTCTTGGGAACCTGAGAGCACTAGTACGTCTCAGTGGCCCTGCCCAGGCTCACCTGGGGCATTCATCCACACCCTGCCCATGGCCCAGGAGCCCCATTTCAGCTCAGCTCTGGACCTTCAGTCCCTGTCCTGAGCTGTAGGAAGCCTCCAGCTCAGCCGCAGACATGGCCATGCCTGGCTGATCTGAACTCTGACCACAGACCAACTTCCCAGCTTGACCTTCACCCTGTCCCATCACCACAGACCTGCCCAGTGATGGCTGGGCTGTGTCTGGACACCCTCACCAGATCCCAACTCCGAGCTGCAGATCGACTTTCCACCTTGACCTCAGACCTGCCTTATCACCATGAGCTTGCCTGATTAGATAGAGACTTGTGGTTAAGCCTGTGGCTGGGCCTGCCCTGCCCGTCCCACTCCTTCAGCTCCCAGCACCCCATTCCTTAGGGCGCAGCACCCTCACAGTGACAGCGATGAAGAAGCAGTAAGTGGCAGAAACTGCAACTACCAGACCAGAAATGCTAGATTACACGGCACGGGTCACCCACACGTTCAAGGGGGCACAGGCCACCACACACAGACACAGACACACACAGGTACAGACCTCTTGTGACACAACTGCGCTGTTGCTCCCTGGCCCTTGCTGTGTTCTCACATACAGGATCTCGGGATGCACAAAACTCCAAGGCAGGCAAGTTGTTGAAGATCAGATTAGAGATGATGAGTTAAACTAGTTTTGCTAGATTCATCAGTCCTTCTGAAATCAGAAGAAACCGATACCTCCAGCAGAGCCTGAATTTTGAGCTACCGTTTCCTTTATTACTAAGGCTAAAGTAGTGTCCTGTTAAGGCAGAAATTAGAGAATGAGAAAATAAAACAGGATTAGCTTAAGCCTCTTGTTTCCATTTGCAATCTTATTTATCCTTTCAAATGGGTCTAGCAAAAAGGACCATTCAGTGCCAGAAGGCACTGACATGCCAAGGAGCACTGTTCTAACAGTCTGCTCTGCCTTTTGGCTGTGTATTATCCACTTTACATATTTTGACTTTCAAACAAATCCTAACTCCTATCTTGTTAGGATGTGAAGGCATCTAATCTTATTGTTTACTAAAATAATTTTTATACTGCAAAGCTACAGCCATTCTTATTATTGTATTGATAGTTGTATTTATTATCTTCACACTTGATCACTAGCCAAGAGTTTATCCAGTTGCCAGACCTATTATCATTCCACGTCATTACGGGTTTTTTTCCCCAACTAACAAGTTAATTACAAATTTCCCAATTCTCAAGCAAAGGTTTGGTGGTGTTTGTTTTTTTTTTTTGTTTTTTTTTTTTTTTAAGGGGGTGTGAGGGGCATTAGAAAACCCCAAAGGATATCAAAACAGGACAAAGAAAAGAATACATGAAAGGTGACAGACAGTGTACCTTGGATTTTCCGGCAGTAGGCCTGGTCTCTTCCTTTGAACCCTGGTCTATGTACTTGTTCCACTTGGGACAACTCCCTGGTTGTTTCTGGTACGTTTGGAGATGGGTCTTGGAGTTCCTGATGGCATCAGCTGCTGTGTTCCTGCATGCAAAGCTGCCAGTGATCCCCGCTCATCAGTGCAGCTTTGGGACCCTGTGAGACACTTCAATGCAGGTCAAGACCAACATAACCTCTTAAGTAGGTTAATTAATTAATGCATAAACGCAGATTTCAGTGCCCTTCTGTATTTTGGCTATTACTATAAATAGCTGCCAAGGGCCTTGTCTCATGGAAAGGAGTGAGCCTGCTCAGTGCCCAAATGCCTCTTCTCCTGGGGTGAAAGCAAGTTTGCAGGTGGCTCTGCTGATACAAGCAAATCTTGGAGCAGGCGGGGCAGAAACATGGTACATTAAGACTATCGTGCCCAGTATCAGCTTGCACCACCTCAGCAACATAAAAGCCAGCTGAGCTGAACCTGTCCCGGTGGTGTGAATACAAACGCTGCATTACAACACACCAAACCACCCCTCCAGCTGGCCAAGTAGACCTGGTTCACTTTCTGCTACATACAAACATCTCGCTGGTGAGACAGGAGCAGGTTTACTGCACTGGCAACCAAGCATGAGACAGAAAATGCTCTGGAAAACTCTTTCAGGAGGTTTGGGTGCACAAGGGATGCAGGGAGGAGCCCGCTGTAGAGCTGTACAGCTGATGAGGTCCATCAAAGAGACTGCTGCTGGGACACGGGTCACGCTAACGGACGCTTTCCCTGTTCACAGCAAGACACTCAGCACTGGGCGATGTCCCATTCATGTGCTTGAAAAATACAAAACCCCAGACACTTTTTTTTTTTTTTCCTAAAGGTTGTTTTATTGTAAAACCATAAATACAACACTGACATGAAAATCCTCAAGCAACGGATGCTTTCTTACAGTTACAGTTTGTCTTCTGCCTTGGCATCAACTCTGAAAAGAATGTTGCAGAAACATGTCTCTAAGATATCTTCAAATAACCAAGCTCTGGCCTGGAGCGCTCAGCTTGTTTGGAAGCTAAGTGGAACTATTCCTCCTCTCTTGTGGAATATTTCCATTCAGACAGCAACAGACTTGTAAAAACAGCAACATTTAAACACCTTGATTTTTTTTTTCCTTTAATAATCCTTTTCATTTGACGTCAGTCTAAGTTTCAAACAGCACTGAATTCATTTAGCTGTAAAAAAACCAAACCAAAACAAAACAAAATCCTAAAAAGAAAAAAAAATCAGAAGAACTTGAGTTGGCCTCAAGCGTTCATATATCACAATGAAAACCAGCAACTCAACCCCGTGCAATATTGCTCTCTATTGAGTCATTCGATCCACACCAACAATACATGAGACTTCAAACAGGTTTTGTTTTGTTTATTAACACAGCAAGTGTGACATTAGATAACCTTTTAAATACAGTACATGGTACAGTGCGGGGCCAGCTGCCCGCACTTTTCCCCATTATGAAGACAAAGCCAGCGGTGGCGGTTTATAAAAATATTGTGTTGCTACAAAAGTATAAATTAATGCTACCGGTATTAAGAAATATTAAACACATAAAACTTATAAGGATTAAGAAAAATATTCATTAATACCTGTAGAAAACTCTGGCCTAAAAAAGATATTTTTTGTATATTTTTTGTATATTTTTTTTGTATTTTTTAAGATGACATGAGATTCTTGCACTCGCAGGTAGAGACACACGCAGGTGCATCTGTGGTATTGCCTAGAACATCTGCATCTACAGAAAGGAAGGAAATGCACACAAGTTACCGAGGGGAGGGAAGGTGAGGAGGGAAAGGAGAACATTAATTGTCTGCTTGATGAAACAACAAGAATTCAGCTCCCAACAGGAGGTTTCAAAAAACGAACATACAAACGAGGAACAGCTTCTCTTTTCAGACTGGCTGCAAACAAGGATTTCCTGATGGTTTGGTTTGTCGGCATGACACTTTCTAGCTACGGCGTGGACCAGAATCCTCACTGTCTGGACGATGTGCGTTCCTCCTGGACTTACAGCCTTGGCTAGTCACCTGTCACGAATTTTTTCAGTTCATCCGTTATCAGTTTTCCTTTTAAATAATTAAAAAAAAAAAAAAAATTAAAGTCCCAGTAAGTTTAAAGGGACCATGGAAAACAGCTCCTAAGACTGTTGCTCCTTCCAGAATACATGTCTCCTTCCGTGAGCGGAAAGGTCCTTCTCCATAGATAGCAAGAAAAAAAAATAAAAATCCCTCCTCCCACCCCCCCAGCCCACTGGAAAAAAAAAATACCATCCTATCCACACACATTGCAGAGACCGCCACAAGAACCCCCAGAAGACTGAAAACAAGCATTCAAGGCTGATGAGGCTGGAAGTGTCTTTTTAAGGAACTTTGGTTGTAAAAAGCAAGGATTTGACATGCTTGTACTCATCAACTCCACTGTAAAATATTCCTACTGTTAAGGCTGCGCTGCTCACCTGGGTACCAAGACACGTTGACCACTGTCAATGACGCTAAAACGATGGGAAGGAAGAAAATCCTTTCAGTCAGTGGCTGATGTTGTGCATCAATGAGCCATTTACGTGACCCATTTCAGAAGCTATTCTAAAAATTTCAAACTCAGCTGCCTACAGATCACCAAACCCTAAAGGGTCTACTGGACACACCGTTGTCTAACGTGAGCAAAACTCTTCTGTCAAGTTGTAAAACAAAGGACTCTAACAGGAGTAGTAAAAAACCCAACTAACCAGCCAAACAAAAAGCAAAATTAAACAGAAATCCCCCAAACATTCAATATATAAAATTAAATTTCAGGGCAATACACTCTCATTGGTTTACCATTTCTGGCCTAGCATAAGCAAACTATCCCACAGCTCTAACGAGGCATTCAACTTGGAGCTGTGCTTGGGTTTATCTCTATTTTATTGTTTTGTTCAGTGACATTTCCAGAAGCCCCAGGAAGATGATAACCCGTGGCACAGGGACAGGTCCCATGCACTGTGAAAAGGGAGTTCTTATTGCTACGGAGCAACACCGTAAGAAGTATCTGACACAGGACACTGTGTCTCAGTCGATGTTTCTGGGTATTCCCAATGGATCCCACGGATTCACGATCATAGTGTAGCACTGAAAATGCACAGCAGAAGCAGCAAAACATTTAATACTCTCCCTCACCCCAATTCTTTCACCTTGGCAGTGTAACACATTTGCTTCTCAGCTGGTGTTTTCTCCTCTGCCCCTGCTGCCAGCTGACATCCCTCCTTCACGAAACCCGGTTAATGTACATACTGGAGTGCTGGGAAGGGTTTGGTGCTGGTGGGGAGTGGCAGGATGCAGAGGAGGATGCTCTGTGAACCCTCCTGGACCTACCGGGCAGGACTGGCATTTTCCACCTCTACATCCAGTCTCTTTTCTCTCGGCAAGGTCCAAAGCAGCCTTGTGCCTTATGGAGTGTGCTCCACGTACAGCCTTGTTTTAAACGACAGAACTCAAAAAACATTCCCGTCACAGACTCCCCCCAGATGAACAGATTTCTCCTCCCTGAAAAGGTTTCCCAGAATCTGTTTAGTGTCTTTCTGTTCATTTTCATCCTGTTACTTTTAATAATTCCATAGGCAACTTGTCCCTTCCTGCGTGTGCTCCCTCTGAATGCTCACAGGAGCTCCTCTCCACCTCCTTTAGCCAGAGAGATGCAATTAGAGATCTGATTCTTTCTTCAGTACAAAGCAGCAGTCCCAGCCTTTGAATAACTCGTTGGCTGCTCTTTTACTGTCTTTTATCAGTAACTTGGTGCTGTCTACAAATGCACACAGCATCCTCCATGAAGCACAATGTCTCAGTCACCCTGCTCCTGTGCAACAGTACGTGCTGGCTTGCCTACCGCGGGGTCCAGAAAGTGGGAATGGTCCCTCAGACTGGGAAAGGCTGAGTGGCCTCATCCACCAATATAAATGTACGTGGGAATTTCTTCTCATACTGAATTTTCTACGTTATTGCAAGCAGTTGGAGAAAACCAAACCAATCAACCTGAGACATCTCACTGAATACTGTGTTAACTCAGATACTACAATTTAGAGCTCAAGCAATATTCAGAAGCGTCTCCCCTCTATTTTGAGTCATTTCTGAGCTTTGAGTATATCTGCCACAACTTCACTGCAAAATTCACATAAGGATCATGACTCCCTGAGCTGCTTCTGGACGTATTCTCTGATCAGCAGGGGAGAACACCCAGGAAGAGCAGTTAAACCAGTGCAGGCGGTTCACATGGATGCTTAAACCAATTTATGTCAAAGTTAAACTGGTTTAACCAGCAATTAACAGACAACTGAATTAGACAAAACCTGAGCCCACAGTCAGTTTTCACAGAAAGTTTTCCAGATTGCACTAGTTCACATACAACGAAATCAGTTTTCTTATAACAGATATGTATCTTTGACAAAATGGAAGTTTACTTCCATCTAAAACTGACCCAGATGCAAGACACCAAGACCATCCTGCGAGCCAGAATACAACTACTGTCTGCTGCTAGAGACATGGGGAGAAGAAACAGGCACAGGAGACAATCCATGTTCTCCACTGACCCTCCGACTGCTGTACTCACACATAAACAACCGTCTGTTTTGAAGAGCTCTGTCTTTGCGTACCACCTTCTCAGTATTCTAGTAGCAAGGATCTTCAGACAGGAGTGGAAGGCCCTTCATTCCTTAGAGTTTATCTTCTGTTGGTGCTTGTTCCCCACCTGAAGATCATAACCCCTCTCAAAGCAAACTGTGAAGTCAGAAGTCTGCAAGGTCAGGCACAGAGTAAGCAGCAGAAACACATGAATGCCTGGAGGACACATATGCTGTTTTTGTGTTCCAACACATTTCTCAAGTGCGAGTAAACAAACAAGCAGAAGGCAAATTCCTAATATGACCTACCAGAGGATGACCCTAATTCTGAGGACTTCTCCCAGCTCAAAGGGAGCAGAATCTCATGACAGCTCTGGCCAAACTAAGAGACCCTCTCCTCTCCAGTCTACCATCACAGGATGGGCAACGCTCCTTACCACACAAGTGCTGCTCCATACCACTGAGCCATCACAGAATAGAATCAGAGAATAGTTTGGGTTGGAGTAACCTGGCAAATAGCTTCCAAAATTCAGACCCTGGTAAAGAACCTATGCTCCCTAGAATGCAAATCCAAGTCTTGAAGAGGGAAGGAGAAATAGGAGCAAAAAAGCTTGGCATTTAGGTTAAATACATGTGCTCCAGATGTGCTTCTCTCCATTTAATGAAGCATGTCAGACAAAAGTCAGCCTGTGAGCAAATACAGCAAGAATAGCCCCTCTGAGCTGAACACCCTGTAACCATGTTTAACAGTCAAGAAAAGCTGTGGCTTCTTCCACTGAGTTGCTGGAGAAGGGGACTGGCCAACAAGCTTCTCTTCTCACCCACTTTCCAGATTGCTCCTTTTTAGGGCTTTAGGTTTTATCTTGCTTTTTCAGCTGCAAAGTTGAGTTTTTAAGTCTTTGGGAGAATTTCACCATCACTAGTGCAACTATAACCAAAGTCGCCTTGGAGGGAACAGTTACTCAGATAGGGGGGAGGGCCAATCCGTCCCTCTCTTTTGAAAGCTCCAGATCTGATGCTAAAACCACACTGTAAAAAGGGGAAGGGGAGATGGGCTGGGAGGTAAGGGTGGCTGTGGCCTTTCTGTTTGCATGCCCTGGCTGTCCAGCTCACTGCTGTGCACAGCCTTGCATCAAATGGGTGCACAAATTACTGCAATTTTACCTCATTCTCAATTTCAGAGCTTTAAATCTGTGCTAACTCTGCTCTGTCCACTTCCCCACCCTTAATGCCTTGCAGACAGACAACACAATGAGCCTGAGTTGGCAAATCACACAGAAGTTAGCAGCCTGTCCCTTAGCAAAGCGGTGTTGGGTTTTGGAGCTTTCTTTTCAAAGGAATGCGAGGGTTTTGCACATTTGCCTGAGCATCGAAGAGCCTCAGAGTGGCTCTCAGGATCTCAGGAGAACCAAGCAAAAAGGTCTAACATATCATTATGAGAAAGAACTATAAATCCTGTCTCCAGTTCTGCCTATCAGCTGAGCTGCACAGTACACACTGTAGCCTCAAAAGCCAATTTTGCTTCGGATTCATCCTCCAGCCAAGTTTTCTTGCTGCAGGATACCTTGTGCTTTTCAGTGGGAACAGCAGCACAGCACAAATGCTTTTTAATTGGCACACATCTCACTTATGATTTTTGTTTGTAGTTTGGGACTTAGTTTTTGTTTGTTACAGGTTTCTCTTGTACTGCAAGTGCAAACAGATGTGTAACCACAGGCCCAGCTGGTGGCTGGGCAGGCAGGATTTGTACAGGACAAAAGAAAACCAGCATGAAGAAAAGTTGGCCCTACAACCAATATGACCATTTGCAAAAGCCACTGCCAGAGAAATAAGATGTCCAATTGCCTCTGCCTTGGCAGCTCATCTTCAAGTGCTGCTACCCTGCAGATATCAGTGGGGTTGCAGACTCTGTCTTTTAAGATATCCATACGCAAAACTTAGATTTAGGAGACAACTAGTTTTGCCCTGATGCCAGTAACAGTGCTGAGAGGTCAATCCAAATGCTACACTCAAGCTAACAGTAGGTCCCTGTTTCCAGGCTGAAAAGAGCAAGATGGCTGGGTGCAAAGAGCTATCCTTAGTGACCTTGACCCAGGGAAGGTCTCTAGCATGCAAGCTGTGCCCCATGGCATGGAAGCTGTCAGTTAGTGCCTGTCAGGTTCAAGGCATCTGCACACAAAGCCTGAGAGATTGGGTTTGCCATTTCTCATGTCTTGGGACTTGCAACTCCTATTACAACCAGAGACAGGATGGGCAGATAGATCTTGGTTTAACATCTGTTCAACAGCAGCACTTTGAAGAGGGCCCCCAGTCTCACCACTGCATTGTCAGCAACAACACCCTTGCACTGTAGTAAGTCCGTCCTCCAGAACCTCTGATACTGCTCTGCTGCCACTGTGCCTACAGCCCCCTAGCACACTACTGGAAGCAGGAGAGACTACTTCAAAAGTAAGAATTTGCTTCAGTTTGCTTCCAGGATACAAGTCCCAGTGATGAAAAATTAACAGTTTGGCACCAGAAGCTGGGAACTGTCCAAGAGGCAACAGACCTGACAGCCTGCAGAGATCCTGTCCAGCAGCCCTTGAACTGTGCCTGTGGGCACTGGACACAGCAGAGCACTGGCCTTGGTGGACAGCAGAGTGACTGAGATGTTTCTGCGTTATGATGATCTCTAATTGCATTTGGGGTGAGCCAGTAAGTGTGAACCTTGTTTAAGGGCCCATGGCCTTCCCAGCCAGAACGATTCAGCAACATAACAAGTAGTGTAATGCACTGTAGGTATTAAAAAGACATTCGTGCTACTAGAGGAAACCATTCTAAATAAAATGGGAAGATATTCTTTGCACTCAATCAGGAGCACTTACATTCAGAAGGATCTTTGAGCCCATGCACTTCTCTAAGCTTCCTTCAAACCCCAGTTTGACAAAACTGATGATCTTTGTTCCCCTGAAAAATCATACACCTTGGTTTGTCCTTGGCCTTGTGAAGGTTATTTTGAGTGTGTGTACTGAGAAACTTTTTTACAAAAAGTTTAGATACAAGGGTTCTCAATGGCAGCTGGCAGACCCTGGCAAGCTAGCTGGTGGCCCACAGACATCTGTGCTGTCACCGCTCGCTTGCTTTTCCTGGTTTCTAGCTTTCCCATATAAGCAACTGCTGTGGTTCCCATAAGGATATTATTTAATTGCAAATGGGCTACTCTAGAACAAGTTTGAGAACCCCTGATGTAAAAAAATTCACAGAGAACTTAATTAGCACTGGGAATTCAGAAAAGAAGTTATGCTGTAAAAAAATAAATCCAAGAAATGTAACAATTACACACATTTTCTGCCATGAGCTGTTTCTCTTTGTTTTAAATCAAACTTATAATCACTAGCTAGCATGTTAAACTCAAAACCGGGAGTGGAGACAGAAGAGTAACTTTTGGTTTTTTTGAAAAAACATGTATGAAACCGTTAAAAATAAAATTAAAAAACCCCTTAAAGTCTCCCTTCCTGATTTCTAAAGATATTGGTGTTCATAAAACACAGCTGCCTGATAACATGCACCATTATGTCAAGAAGGCTGCAGACAAATGCCCTCAAGGTGTACAGTTATTCAAAGGAGCAAAGTCCAGTGCTGAACTGGTCTGTTCAATGTAGTCTGATTATCCATGGCAAGATGGCCCAGGGGACAAGAGGAGAGGTGGGGTGGAGGAGAAACAAAAGAAACTTCAAGTCACTTTAGATCTCAGCTGCCTGAAGACTTTAGAACATGAGCCTCCCATTCGTCTGCCCACTTGAAAACATTAGAAAGTCTGTCAAGTCCACACACTATCTATGGAAAGGAGCACGTTCCTGGCAGAGGGCTGTCTCTCTCACGTGCTCAGCTTTCCTTTCAAACTTAATTTTATATATATTTATATTTTTATATATATATAAAAAAGCACTTGGTTTCCAGGGGCATTCATAATGAGGTCCACAGTGTTTAGAACTTAAAATTCTTTTTCTTTGTTTGGAACAGTGTTTTAAAGTTTTGTTTTAATTAAAAGACAGTCTTAAAGCATGTTGGACTTCAAAAACATGAGTTTGTTCATGTCTTCTGGACTGAGTAGCCGTCTCCTTTTGATTAAGAGAGCCTGCTCACACATATTTACACATTCGCTTCTGGCACCAACAGCAGGCACTGCTAGGAGCCAAAAGGCTAGCTTGGCTAGTTTTGTATGCTTTTGGGTAACACACGACCAGTACTGAAACAGGTCAGGGGTGGCCTGGAAAAGAGGTTCTTGCAAATAATCATAGACTTCATTTTTCCCAAACCAATCTTCTTCCTGAGCTGCTGTGGCTTCCCCTGCTGCCCGAGGCTTCTTGGTTGAAGGTTCAAATTCTGTTTCTTCTGCCCAGGACTCTTTCACCTCATTGATCAACTCACAGACCTTGCCAATGATCTCTTCGTGCTGGTATGGTGGGACGGGCCGCAGCTTCTGCTGAGGGTCTAAGATCATGGCTACCTTGTGTGCCGAATGAACTTTGAAGTTCTCCTTCAGCGCCTCCAAGAAGAGGTGGCAGAGTTTGCTGACTACGCCAGCATCGTTAGCTTTGGAAGTGAACAGTTTCTCCAGTTTGACGTAGGTGGGCAGTACCAGCTGCAAGGTGGGCCGGCTCTCATTGCTCAACTCAATCACCGCCTGTTTCACCGGAGCCAAAATGGCTGCCAGGTTGCTGAGCAGGTGTTTGTTCAGGTTTTGGATGAGGTTCATCTTCTTGGCCCTGCTGTAGAACTCGCAGATCTGCTCGTAGCGCTCGTGGACGAGCAGGAGGGAGTCGGTGACCGAGTTCCAGCAGGGCGGGGGTGAGGTCTCTTCCAGGGAGCCAAAGGTCTCCTTGGAGAGGCCTGTGGATCCTGCCAGATCTTCACAGACATTCAGGAGCTCGATCACTTCGTGCATATTGCGAGCCTGTAGTGTTCGCTTGTTCAGCACACTCTGCACTACTGAGTTCAAGGCACAGGCCGAACAACGCAAGCACATGCCTGCCTTGGAGAATGCAGAGGAATTGACTTTGCAGTCTGTGACATACACCGTCCTGATCTCTGACATCACAAACTCTGAGAGCACGTTCTGTACCCAGTGGTGGATAAAATCACCATTATCTCGAATGTCTACGCCCTTAATTCCCAGGACGTAACTCTTGATGTGGTTGCCTTCCACCTGATAAGCTGTCAGGATGTAGCAAGAATCGGGGCCGATACTCTGAGAGTGGCAAGT
Source organism: Athene noctua (assembly GCF_965140245.1). Lineage (NCBI taxonomy): Eukaryota > Metazoa > Chordata > Aves > Strigiformes > Strigidae > Athene > Athene noctua. The sequence continues at coordinate 12,244,462 of NC_134056.1, read as the reverse complement.
GACACCGATGCCAAGGCAGGCATTGCTGCCCAGGGCGCAGGTGACCTTCACCTTCACTTGGTTGTACATCCGAGGCAGATGCTTCAGTGCCAGTGTGTTGAAATTGCCAAGGATTTCGGTGACAGAGAAGGCACCATAGCGAGCTCCACTATCCACCAGGGTCTGTGCTAGTTTGATGAATTCCTTCCCACTCACCACGCTCAGAGCCCCCAGGTCAGTGCACATCACCCTCAGGAGCCTCTCGGCAATGTTCTGCCGCTCCTTCTCTGGGATCGCGCTGTTCCCTACTGAACCACTCGCGGATGCTGCAGTGAAATACAAGGAGGGAGAGAAAGTACCATATGAGCATTGCTCCTCTGCAACAGGAGAGAGGAGGAGGTCACAGAACAATTCTCAGAGACACCCAAAGAGGTGGACCATGCCCAGATGATGGGAGAGACATCTCCAACCCTGGATTTCTTCCCCCAATGGTTTCTGGAGAGAGGAACCTCCAAACACAGGCCTTGCGCTTCCTTAGAGCAGCATGAAGGTTATCTGCATGCCCTCCCTGGCGTTGGGGACTGAGACAGAGCACACACTATCTACTCACAATCCAACGCATTAACCAGGGGCATCTCCATAGTGTTCAGTGAGGAACTGCTTAGATAAGTTATAATCATGTGTGCTGTTTGCTACCCATATCTATGGGCTGGTGTCACAGCTTAGTCAGCTGGAAAGCTGGACATCTTTCCATTTTTGTGATTTGAACCTTTTCTTTGAGACAGTTATTTTAAGAGGAGTTGCTTCAGTGAAGCACACAACTGCCTCCACCATCTCAAACAGCACTGAAGCCCAAGTTTCCATTTCTTCCTCGATTTCCAGCAACCTTGCTATTTGCGGCAGATTTCAGGCAACATGAATGTAATTTTTGGCCACACCCGAGCACAAAAGCACCATGCTTTTGTATCATCTTTCCCCCAGGCTGCTCAGCCCAAATGCTTTGGAACTGATTTCCCACAGGGCTGTATTTTACCTTTTCCTGTAGTGAAGCACAAGCTCACAGACGAGCTGGTCCCTGCCAGCACAGGGAGTGACAGGTTATGCCTATGTCACACCATGATGACTGGATTAGTTTTTTAACCCCAGGCCAGGAAGTCTGACCTTGGATCAGAAGCTAACTTCTTCCAGGAGTTCCCAAATGCATCTTCCTTACAAACCTTTCCAACTGCCTCCCCAGGTTTCCCAGTACTTTTTGCATACGAGCGCTCCTGTACGGGAATGGTTGCTCTGCTCTGCAGGGTAGTACATGAATTACACATGAAATCAAGCACAGTTAGGTGAGGACAAGGGCCTTGTGCAATGCCCGTCACTGCTGCACCCTCTCTGTCACTTGTTCAAAGTGGACAGGTAAGCCCAGGATGAAAGAGCAAATGCTGCTACGTACTATTGTTGGCATTATTTCTTTGGAGCTGTGGTTTCCACTTTTCTTCAACAACAGCTAGAGGTGATCTGGGCTGGCTAGAGGCAATATTGTTCTCGTTGTCAGCTGTGGGGCAAGAGACAGGGAAGTGTTAGAAGCACAAGGTAATAATGTACACAAAGAATGGGAAACAGTGCCCATCTGCATAGCATTTACTTATGGTTCCCTTAACTAAGGTGACACCAATCCACTACGTTCTCTGTAGTTTTTAAGCAGTTTTCAGTGAGATGACACAGTACTGTCAGAAACCCTGAAAACTGTCTATGGACTTGCAACCTATGACCTCCCAAAACGTGGCTGAAATGACAATGGCTTTTTCTGTGCACCAGTGACACTGATGTCATCAGCATACCTTGAGAAATACTGCACACCATGAGGAACAGATGTTCCTTGTGCAGCCTGACTTGTGCAATTTGTTTGCTTTTGAAATTAAAGGAGGTGTAACAGACATTTATCTTTCCTTTGCCTTACTGCCTCTTTCTGCACTGCAGGTGGCTTCCCTTTTCTTTACTGTTAAGTACTTTGTTTTTCAGGCTATGCTTAACTCCTTGATATCTAAAGGACCTTATTACAATCTTCATATATGGTTTCCTACCACATTAGAGAGGGAGCCAATCTCCTCTTGGGCTGCTCACTGCTGCCTCAGACTGGAAACAAAAATTTAAAAACCCCAAGTTTCTGGAGTGTGACCAAAGATCATTCCTTCCTGTGGATGTAAAGATACCAACCACCCTAGGGGTCTTTGTGTTCATGCTCCCATTTCTGGCCTAAACACTGGCTGCCAATCTGATGGGATATTTCAAGGAAATGCAGTTAACGTCGTAAATTCTGTATCATATCCATGTGCTTTCCTTGCTTGTGCCCCAAGAATTTCTCCTCACCCTCCAGAATTAATTTTCCAGTTTTTAGTATGCTTCACTATGAAACTCTCTGAAATAGGCTGTGAAGGAACAATAAAGCACACAATGAAGAGAAGTGGAAGAGGAAGGAGAAAGATGGAGAGACTGATGACCAGACTGGACAGAAGGATGGAATTAAAAACAAAGAAGACAAAACACATCCTTTACTCATTGTAGCTGCACTCATCTCACCTGATTTTGGACATCTCTACGAGACATGTCTCTCTTCAAAGTGGCCCCTTGGGCCTTGTTTTACACTCATTGGTGCAAAACAGGCTTAAGAGTGTGACTCACCCACCCAGGAAGAACTAGATGCCTCTTGTGGTATAAAATCCATCATGCTCTGAACTCACCTGGAATCAATGACTTCTTCTCCACTGATTATAAAGGGAGTCCAAGTTGAGCTGCTCAGGTGGGAATATCTATAGCCTAGGCACACCAGCATGCAGTGAAATGAATCCTGCACCAGTGCTCCAGAGAGCAGAGCACAAATTAGAGGAATGCCTTTATAGGGCACACACAGGTGCTTTGCTCTGCAGCCCAGGCTGATGTGGTGCTGGACAGAGCAGTGTGCTGCCCGTCAGAACAAACAGGAGAGGGCAAAGTTGCTCTCGTTCATGCGTGGCACTGACCTGGGAGAGAAGGGAGACCAGCAAGGATCTAGACACAAGCAATGATGTGATGAAACTCCAGTGCCCTCTTCCTTACAAGCAAGTCCTCTCAAATCTGAGCAGCTCTGTACGTTAACTGCCGGGGCATTCACAAAGCTTGCTGATGAACAGCCACAGGCTGCACAGTTACTATTAGGTCTGGGCACTGCACTGGCCACAGACTAGATCAATACTCAAAAGCAGTCCAGGATACAACAGAACCAGGTAGACTCTGGGATTGCCCTGAGGACTGTATGTGCCCAGGGAATTCACTGGTCATCGTTGGTACCTGGGGAGCACTGCCACGCTCAGGGCTGCAGAGGTCGGTCTTTGCAGCTGTGGAAGAGATGTGAAGAGCAGGAGATGCTCCGGTGAATGCCAGTGATCAGATGCGACACACTACTTTTCTCTTGGCATTTGCCTAGACTAATTGCTCTTGAGCTAATGCCACCAGTGTCCTCAATTCCAAACATCTGTGGGTAGGCAAAGGAAACTGCTGGATGTTGCTTACTAACTTTGTTCATAGTTCAGGCCTTCCTTGTCTTGGTGAAGGGCAGGCAGGGGGAGAAACTCTCTGTATTTCCCACCCCCCCCCTCCCCCCCTTCTGTATTTCATAATAATAGGGGATTTATTATGTACAAATATCCACTGGCATTCAATATGGCATTAACAAGATTTGTGCGTTTCAGCCTCATCTTCCTTATCAGGCAGTCTGTGAACTACATAGATCATGGTTCTTTAATTTCTCTTCATGCTTCCAATCCTTTAATCCAGGTTCAGCCTAGTCATCCCTTTATTTTTTTAGCTCTAGACTGTAGGAAGGGAATTATATGGCAGCACTCGACCTGAACAAAGTACTCTAAAGGGAGTCAAAGCTGTATATTGTACAGTGTAATTACAGAACAAATTCCTTTGCCTGGTGTTCTGCTTTCTATTTCTGCCTTTCAGCCTCCAATTTATATTCTAATTGCTTCTTCTCATTGTGTAGCTGCTTTATGGAGCTATAATCTCTCCTTATTACCTTCTAGCCTCCAGGCTCAGCCCTCTGAATGACTCAAGAGCCTGTATGTCCCTGCTTTTGCTCCTTAAGACCAGCAACATGTTTCCCATCTTTGGTCACTTGTGAGAAGGGCTCAGTGGATCATCACGTTTAGTTGGAAGAGATCAGCCCTCTGCATCAGACATGATAAGCCAAACTAGACTTCTGAACACATTAACTGAGGGAGTATTTGACCCATATGGGCTTCTTGTATCTCTGCATCCCTATAATGTAACATTCCTCGAGACAGGCATATGGACTGGTATAAACTGCTACTATGCCAGTGGCCCTGGTACGTGGATCCTGTGCCACCACTTCTGCTGACAACCGCAAGGTCTCTGCACTCCCAGACTTACGAGATGTTGTGCTCTTTCTTGGATATGGAAATCCCCAAGCTCTGAGAGGCTAAATGGCAACAACCTGCGACCAGAGTAACTGCAAGCCCTGTGTAATCTCTGCTGTTGATCTGCTTAAGTACAATATCCAGAACTGAACGCCCACCAAAGCTGTCTGTAGCTTTCACACCTCTTCACTTTGTTTTGCCCTCCCACATGTAGCAAATACCATGTTGCTTGCCCCCAACTGCACAGATCTGGAGGAAAGGCTGCTGTTCTCTGCAGGGGAAGAGACATGAGCACAGGACTGGCAAGCACCATGCACAGAGATGCCACAGCAGGGGATGGCTGCTTTCACAGGGACAGCCTCAGTGACGTCTGGAGAAAGCACTTAGACATGGACAAGCTTGCTATCACTGTACCAGCGAGACATTCAGGGGGAAGCAGGCAAGCAGAAGACTGACTTTAGAGAGAAAATACAGAGTTTAACAGGAGTAATCCTGAGTTGGGGACAGGGGATTTACCCTTTAATATTAATCTCTGCTGACATTACACGAGTCAGATCAGTTACCTGCTCCCTCCAGCCCTGTTCTGTGTCCAAAATAACCCAGGTGAACAAGCTCAGAGGCCATGGGTCATTTGTAAAGGAGAGAAGGAAGAAGCTGAAGACAGCATTAGCTTAGCATTTTCAACAGCTCACACCTTGCCAGTAAATTGCCATTCTCCCCTTTGATACCTTAACCTTGGTCCCTCCTTTGCAGCTCCTCAGTGTCACTAATGCTGCATTTCAGTACCAGAGACCGGAACAAGGAACAGGATGGTCAGGATGCAGCTTGGAGGCAAGCAGAAATTGCCACTGACAAACGGTAAGAACAGACCCCAACACCATGAACTGATGGCAGCCTCTGCCCTGAGCGGAGCTTCACCACTCCTCGGTGTAACATGAAGTCCAAATACTCCACATTAACCAGCTTACGCTCTAACAGAAAATAACATGCACAAAACTCATACCTTCTTTTAAGAAATCACCCTAAATGTCTATTTGTAAGATTATGAAGATGATAAATGAAGTAGCTCCTGAACAACACACAAAGTGTGCGCTAAGATTTGCTAATGAGAACTGAACTGGAACCTAGGAACTGTATGGTTGAAGTACTCACGAGACATTATTAAAACCAGGAATAAAACTAAAACACAGAACAAGAAAAGAACTTTGATTAGAATTATTGTTACAGAATGGAAAATACGCTTTTCCTCAAGCCACTTGTCCTTCTGTGCCACCCTACTCAGGGCTTACTTGTAAAGTGAGGGTAGATGCAAGCACATCTCAACAGAGTATCTGTCTATCAGAGAACACAGGTCTGTCAAAGGTGAATTAATTCATAAACCTGTGTTAATTCACTTGAATTTTCATTCAAGACGAAAAAATAAGAAAAAAACCCTGCCAATATAAAAAAAAAAATCCTGTTTCTACACTTTTGAATATTTTGAATATTTGAATGCTGTCTTTGAAACAGCTTTGGCTTTGAAATTTTACGTCTCATATGTACTGAGATAGAAAAGAAAAAAGTGGCTTAGAAAAAAAGAAGTGGTACTATTCCTCAGAACTTTCTTTTGAAGAGAGCAGAGAAGGAAATGAACATAACTGCTGAAATAAATTCTTCCTTGGAGAACACATTTCAGTCCTCTGCAGAACTCCAGGAGACACAAGCACAGAAAAAGACTTGTGTGGGCAAAGGCTCTGCTGCCCTGAAAGGATTTTTGCTTTGTTTGCTTCAATGAGAACTACTTTTTGCAGGAGGGATTTCATCTGCTGTAGGAATAACCCATTAATGCTTATGCAATATGCATTCCCTAGATACCTTTAGATAAAGAGAATGAGTAGCTCGATGTGCTCTGTGCTAGCACTGCACGTTTCCTCTCTTCCTAAGGAAAGTGGTAGTATTTATGATAGACCGTGAGCCTTACATTGTTGCAGCCACTGCTATGTGCTCCAGCCTTTGAGTATCTTTTTCGCTGCAGGTGAAATTACTGGGGCTTTGGAAACCGTGAGCACAGAAAGCTCTATTGACACACAACGGGGTCAACATCAGGCATCAGCGCAGAATTTAATTCTCCGCTTCAAGCGAGTCGAAGTGCCCAGCTTACCTGCATGGGACTGCATGTGCTCCAGGAGATTGTTATAAAACTGGAACTGGATTCCACAAGCTCCACAGGTGTAAGGCTCTGTTTGGGAGAAATCAGTTCAGAAGAATTATACAGAGTATGCAGGGAAGCAGCACACGTGCATACTTCAGTTTGTACAGTAGCGGGGCAGTGCCTGAGGGCCCGGTCCTCGTCACCTCAGCCCACGTGTGCACATCCCAGCAGCTCCTCAGAACCGAAGCTGCGGGGCTCAGGCTGTGATCTGGGAAAGTGCCAGGGCACGTCACTGCTTTCTGGGCTGGGGTTGGGCATTTTTCCACGTGCTTCACTTTACTGCCATGAGAAGGCCCAGGATGGCAGAGGGACAGCTCGTGCACTAAAGCGAAGCACCTGCCGTTGTGTGTTTAGGGGGGGATCTCAGTGAAGCTGCACAAAGATTTGAGAGGCTACACACTGACCAGGGTTTACTAGCTCATGCCTGCTGCAGGCTTTTTTAAGCATATCCTTGCTCTTTTTAAGCCTGAAAACAAAGCACGGTGAATTACTTTTACATCCAGTTCTGTCAAATTCCAGCCTCTGCTGCCTTTCCTGAGTAAGACAAGGAGCATCAGGTTTTGAAAAATCCTGTTGCTCAGAAGTTGGGGCATGGAGAAGTGCCATGGGGGAATTCAGCTTGATTTTTTTGTGGCTGTCAACAAGTGCAGCAAGACTGGGGAATGGTGAGTGCCATTGGGCTCGGTGGCAACAAGTCGCCGGGGTAAGCAGAGGTGGAGGGGAAGAAGCACAGAAATCAGAGCTGTGCCAGAAGGCTGAGAGCAGAGCAGGAGAGCCATGTTGCCAGAGTAATATGGATGAGCTGGAGTCAGGAAAGAGATGAGTGCGGAGCTCGCTCATGAGCTGGAAGATACTTTTAGTTCTGTTCTAACAAGAGTGTTGAAAGTGCATTTTTTCCACTGAATTAACCTAATAGCAAATGTTTGCAGTTGCTCATTTAAACAGTATTAGTTGAGTGCATTAGTTGACAGATGTAGTATCAAACTACAGTGGCTGAAATACATTAACATTGCAGTTTGCTTCTATACCTCCAGACATATGAGCACACTGCTGCCACTTAAGCTGTGGCATTTTGTTTCACAACAGCAGAACGGACAAAGGCAAGCATCTGGTATACAAACAGCTTTGTATACAAATGCCTGGCGCACACACAGATCAAGGTCTATTGCTACAATACACCAGAAATGTATCTATGTTTGAAGTGAAAAACATATTCTGTATCAATGAATAAGTAAAAGCACCAGCATCCAGGACGGAAGAACCAAAATACAGGAAAGCACAAGCCTGACTTGGCTATAATCTGCAAGAAGTCTATCTCAGGTGGCAAAACCCAGAATTCATCAGATGGCTACAGGAAGCTGTGAGGAAAAACATAAAAGAGAACATGAGTGGTTTGTATAAGCTACACTTATATGCCGTAAGGTTAAACACCCTGCTGTGCCTTTCCCACAGAACCTACAGCCCTCTGAAATGATGAAGCCAGCTCCATCTGGAGGAGCTGTGCTCAGTGTTTTATTTAACTTAATGTATTTTCTTGTGATGCTATTCCTGTGTTTTGCTGTAGTGAGTAAGTTTAGAAATACTATACTTAAGTAACCGTGCTTGTGAAAAAAAGCAAAGACTTTGGCAGCTGAGTGACACCCTCAGGAATTTCAGGCCTTGGGGGATTAACGTTTCTGGCTGTTTCTGTTGAAATCATCAGTAGTGAAATGGTCAGTTGTGGTACAATGCCACAAAAGGTACAATGCAGTCTAATTGTTTAGATTCCGTTTGTAACTATCAGAGAGGAAAAGACCCCACATGGGTGAAACCATCACTCTTAGATACATATTTCAATGCCAGATGACTTGTGGCACAGACGCACCTATTTGCTGCTTATGGAGCCTAAACTGCTGAGATGGAAATGTCTCAAACTAAGTGGGTTGATTCTCCCTTCAGGTGTCAGAATTAACATTTGGCTAATCTAATGAAAAAAGTCACACTTCAAAGAGCCTGCTGAATGTTGCTGACAGGTTCCTGGCAGGGTCAGAAAGCTGCAGTGCTGCAGCCAGGGCAGCTTACAAAGCTACCACCTCTTTGCCCCATTGCTTTGCTGGAGCCCCTTTCCCTACAACAGAGTTGGAAGAACAGAACATGCTGTACACCTCGGGTGCTTCAGATTGTCTTGGAATTCAGAGATTTCCTGGGACACTTTCAGGTCTCCATGTGCCATTTAAACATAAGCAGGCACATGTGTTCCCTTCCGCAATCTCTGCCTGTAGTAACCTCGGCCAGAGAAAGCGGTGGCGAAGCAATCCATCTTTTGCTCTTCTCTGCTCCCATACAAGTACACAAACTCCACAATTTTCCTAGAAGCAGGTTTCCAAGTAGCCACCAGAACAACTCCTCCCTTAAGCTCAGTTACAGGGCACCTCACTGGGAAGCAAATCACTCACATTCGGCGCTCTCCAAGCAGCACATTTCTCACATTCGTTTTTCTCTTTTGTTTCACTATATGCTCTTATTTCTTCTCAGCTTATTGTGTCTCACTGAGCTGCTTTATCTTCCTCTTGTTATATTCTTGGTTATTTTATCACCATAAACCTGTGCTGTCTTTCTTCTAGCTCTCCCCTTGACTGACTCCCCTTCACTCCTGACCTGTCTTTTCTGGGTCCTCTCCATCTCCATCTGTCAGTCACCATCAAGGTCTCCACAGTTCTTCATCTCAAGCTCCTCCTTCTGCCACTACAACATGCGGTGTGCTCAGTGCACTCAGTGACTCTGAAACGTCTCTCATTTGTGATTCTTCTCAGAAAAATCCTTTTGTTTTTCATCTCATTTCCAAAAGCCTCCCTTTCTGTTTTACTACAGAAATGTCCACCACTGGAAACAAACCCACGTCTACTTTCAAAAACTAATTTTGCATTCTGAAAATGCCAAAACATTTTCTAAACACTTTTGAGACAAGGAGTCACAGAAGTCTACAGTTTGCCAAAACAAAAATGAGTTAAATTAAAACTAGGGATAAAATTTAAATTCATCCAACAATTCAAAAGTCTTTTCTGGGGAGGATGGAAGGCATGCTTGGGAGGATGTACAGAATCCCTGTGGGAATGAACAAACTCACTTTATTTCCCAGGGCTTTCCCAAACCTCATACGTCTGAGATTTCAACTTCTAAGCCCCTTATGCTCCACAGTGCAAAGAGCTGAGAACAGTCAGGCTGACTGGAAGGAGGAGGGTGGCATGTGTCAGTGCTAGAAGAGGAAGAGGGATCTGGAAGGTGGAGAGAAGAAAGAGTACCTGAAACCGGGCAAAAGCCACCGCTGGAAAAGAACTGCTCATCTGGGCTGGTATGCACAGTGAGTAAATCCCTGCTCCCTTTTGATTTCTGCAGCAAAGGTAGAGTTAACTGTAAAAGTTGTCAAAACCACTCTGAACACCCCTGTGAGCCACACTTGTGTCCCTTTCTTCTTCCTGGGAGCACAGCCTCCCTCTGCACCACTGCAGTACCTCTGCTTTTCCTTCCCCAGGGGCAATTTCAGCTTTCCTCTTCCCTGCCCAGACTGAGGTTTACAGCATCCAGAGGGGATCTGTTCTCATCGAGTGGTCTCAACTCAGCAAGGGGCCCACAGGTAACGAACCTCTCCTTTCCCGCTCAGCTTTGCTGGTGGCAGTACAAGGGAAGCTGGGACCCATTTGTGCTGTCCACATGAACCCTGAGAACACCTGTGCTCCCCTACAGCTCCTATTGTTTTGGGTGGCCAAGACAGGCCATACATATACAAGCAAAGCAGGAAGAGCAGCTGTGCAGTCAGCTCAGAAATGGCTCAGACTTCCAACCTCCAGCAGGACTGCCTAGACAGCCTGTCCCGTGATTCTGGAAACCTTCTCCCTCCCCTCCTCAAACTCTTAATTGCTTCTCAGGAACCAATTCCTCTTGCTGCTCCACATCTGAAGGGGATGGAAGTTGTGGCAGGAGCAACAGTACCCCCTCTGCTGAGAAAAAAACCGCTGCTTACCCCACATGCTCAAACTGGCTCCTGGCTCTCACTTAGGGCCATGGGCTTCTTAGCGATGCCAGGTGCTGTGAGCATCCTACCTCTGTTCCCTTAGCGTGGGCTGGGGAGGAGGGTGCTCTGCTTTCTCTAAGCTTCCTCTACTTGCATTCCCTTGGGCAGATGCTAAACACGTGCTGGTGCCAGCTGGTCTCTTGCTGTGTACTTGGCTTGCTAAGGCTGCAGGTTGGGACTCCAGTTCACACCTGTAACCACAGCTCCTGGAGCCCTGAGCCCTCCTGGGCTGGTACAGGACGTGGGCTACATCATCCCAACACCCCATCAATTCCCAGCGGGCACCCAGGGGTGTCGCACTCACACAACCTTCCTTTACACTGGTACCTCAAGGAAGTGTAGGATAAATTCACCAGTCTGCATGAGAAACTTTCCCTTCCTCTTCTTGTCTCCACAGCTCACTCTTAGTAACTGCTGCTCAGCCTAAAGCAGCTGGGTGCTTGGAAGGGTGGGTGTGAAAATTGCCCAAAGCTCACCTTACACAGCCACGGAAGGTGGAAGGAGACAGGCAGAGAGTTCACCAAGGCTGGCTTCAGAGCACTCCCTTTACAGGCTGAAATCCTGCGCGCTTTGGTTGCTCTTGCTTTGTTGGCCAGGCTGTGACCCAGGCACAACGTATTGCAGTGTGTGTGCACCAGGCTGTGTCCTTGCTACTACAGACTGCCACTAGTGCATCCTACAGGAACTTCATGTTAGCAAATAAGCCATTAAAATCCTGCAACACTCAACGCTAAACCTGGAGTGCAGGATTCTCACACATCACTGAACAGCTCAGAAGATGAAATGCCAGGCTATACTGGAAAGCAAGCTCTTCACACAGCCAAGACCAGAGCCATGAAGCTGGGGCAGCAGTCAGAGATGCTGCATCTTCTGCAGGCCTTGGGATACAGCTTAAGCTCTCCCATGGGTCTGTGTTCAGCCATGGCTATGACGCATTTTCCTGCAGAAGCTCAAGAGCCTGTGCAGCAGCAGGGAAAGGGCTCTTGCCTGACCCCCAACACGTGTTGCTGGGCCAGGAGGGCATCTATTCTCCATGTTCTGCCTCTTCTCACACACGGCTGAGCTGCATGCATGAGGCTTTGCTGCAGAAGGGGTGGAAACAGGCTCCGAGTCTTCACAAAAAGACAAGAAATCATGAATTGAACCCTCAGAGAGCCCCACTGTCTTTCTGGCTCTCTGTTGTTGCTGCATGTTTAGAAGATTTCTGCAAGCCTGTAGCCCAAATTTGGCAGTGGAAAGTCTGTGTATGAAATGGCAAATGTTGTGTGGGCCAGACCTGTCCACACAGCACCGGAGAAGAAGGGGAAAGGGTACAACACTGAGTATGCGACAGGTGAGGCTGCACAGTGCCTACGCTGCTCCCTTGCTATCTGTCCACCCACCATCTTTTCCAATCTCCCTCCTCCGGTCCCTCCTTCCACACTGGCTGTCCCCTTCCACTCAGAGCTTGTGGCACAGATCCAGCAGGTTTTTCTCTTGAGCCGTGCTAGCTGTCACTGGGTTATCTGCTCCTTCCACTGCCTGCCATGCAGAGGAGCAGACCCCAGGGCTTGGAGATGGCCACCTCTGAAGTGACAGTGGGATCGCACTGTGCTGAGCCAGGATCCTGACTCTGTATAGCTCTTCTCAGGCAAAATATTTGAAAATTTGGAAGGAGGAGGAAATCACTCTGAAAATGTCCTGTCTGCCAGCAGAAAAGGGCTACTCTACAGCCAACTGATCTCAGCGGAGTCTGACTCTCATTCCCAAGTTTTCCCACAATGTAGAGCGGTTACGTAGTGGGGAGCACAAGAAAATCCACTGCAAGCAAACAGTGCCATTGGAACTGCAAACACCCATAACAGCTTCTTGCAAGTTGTTTAAAACTCAAGCATTGCAGCACCCCTAAGTAATAGCAGTTAATTCTACTATCTAACACCAAAGACCTTTTCTCCCCAAAAAGAAGAGACATTTGTCTGTGGTGCACTGGGTGTTGGCTGCTGAGCACAAAGCACTCCTTCTCCCCAGGGCATTCTTCCCCAGAAAAAACAACCTCCTTTGTGAGCCAGGTCCCTCTCCGCTCTGAACAAGACATGCAATCACGTCACCCTTACTGGCTGTCCAGGTACTCTCTCAGAACCCCTTTACAGAAATCTAAAGCACCAGCAGCTGCTGAAGTCTCTTCAGTCTCTTGAGCCACAGAGAACTAACACAGTTGGTTGCACAATTTAAAACATCTTTCTACAGGGCTATTATTAGACACTTTTATTAGTGCTTTATGTATACCCAGTGAACAAGGCTCCAGAATAAGGCAGCAGGCTGTATAAGCCAAGACAGAAAAAAACCAGCATTTGTGCTTAGGTTAAATAAATCACTCTAATTCCCATGTTAACTCTCATTGCCACATCTAAGCCAGAGAAAATAGCAGAGCCCTGGTTTGAGGCCAGGAGTGAACATGAGTTGAGAGCTTTTAACAGAAAGTTTCAACAGAAAACGCCCTGAGCTGCTTGTGCATGAGTGAAACCCAGCAGCCAGCTCAACGACTGATGGCAGCACAGGGAGCAGACCCCCAGGCAGCTCTCCCCTCAACAGAGAAGACCCACATTTCAACACTTCTGTCCACACTTTGATGAAAAACAAATGCAGAAGAACTGTAAGGGAAATGTCTCAGTGTTTTTGCTCAATGTTTCCATTGGCTTTAATTAACAGTGTAACTGCATCTTCCTGTACCTTTGACATAAACCAATGACAGAATACATTAGAACCAGCAGCAGACTCCTAGAAAAATGCCATCACACACTAAAGTAAGGGGAAGTTTCTTGAAAACAGAAATTTCTGTTGCTTCCACCCATCTCAGACAACAAAAGAGGTGTGATGTAAAAAGATGCTATGAAGCATGCTTTAAAAGGGGGAGTCCTGAATGCATTGCGGTTGTTAAAATTTGTTGGCACTAATTTGATTTCTCTTCCAGCGTGAACGCTCATGTTCTGAATAAAGCTCTCGCTTCTTTCTCAGATTTGTAAGTGGAGAAAGAACAAGCATCCTCTGCCACTGCAGTCATGCTCAGGGTGCAGCACTCAGCAATGTCCTAGATTACGAGGTTGGCGCAGACAGTATCACCCTAAGATCCAGACACAAGCTAAGCAGTCACCAAACACACGGTAAGACAAAGGAAGATCTGCCTATTGAAAGCATCAAGGGCACGGGGCAGAATCTCAAGCAGAGCCCACCCGCATCCGCCCATCCCAAACCTGCTCTCCCCCCCCTGCTGCTTGCTCACCACCATGCCCGGGGCTCCCATTTCTCATCTGTGCTCTCAAGCCAAAGCAAATTGTCTCTGCAAAGGTGTTTACTGAGCTGAGCCATGAAGCCTAGTTTTCCTGTGAGTAAGTGTAATTTGCAGTCTTCAAACCCTGGTCTCTCAGAACATGTATTGGCATATTCCATAAAAATTAACTCCCAGAAGGCCTTGAGTCTAAATGGTCTAGCAGCCACATACTGCACAGGAACACCCTGAAGGATTTCTGCTGCATTTACTTCTGAAATCAGAGCCACAGAAGTGAGGCATTTTGTTCTTTGACACCTGGACTCATAATAAAAAAAACATTTATTCATGAAAAATGCTAAGAGTGCAGGCCAGCACGGCTGCAGGGTGGAAGTCCCCGCCTTTGTGCACCACAGACATCCATCACACTTACTTTGTAAAAGCGGGAAAGGATTTGAAATCAGGGGACTTGCGGTTTCTGCAAAAAAGAAAGAGATTTAAATATTGAGACTGGCAGAGACCTCGCTGCATGCTACACAGCTCTGCCTATCTGCTCACTGATCCTTATCCTTACTCTGCACTGTGGCAGGATGAGGGTCTCCATTTACTGCAAATTACGACATGATCAGCTGTGAATTTTCTGTCTCAGTGTCTTGATGGGTATCTTATGGCTGGGGATCTGCGTCTTCCCTTCCCATTTTGAAACGTCCAGAGATTTTAACACACACCCTACGCTACAGTAATGGGAACAGTCAGGTGGGGACGGCCAGCAGAAGAAAAGCTAAGGGGGCAAGAAACCCTTTACAAATGGCTTTTCTGGGGGGGCCTGAGATGCAAATTCCCAGATTCACTGTGCAGCTTCCTCAAACTGAAGCTGGGGAAGAAAAACAGGGTGTTTTAGCCTCACTGGATGGTATGCCGAAGGAGAGTTTCTACACAGCACACATTACTTCAGGCTGTGAATACACATTTTCTGTCCAGCACACCTTGCAGATTAAGGAGTGACTGAAAGGAATGGAAACCCTGCATGCTCAACGAGCCCTTGGTCAACCCAGGGCCACCTGCATCTACTCTTGCAGTGCACAGGGGCAGAAGCAGTGTTTCTCAGCACCTCAGGCCCTGTGCAGTTTCCTACAGTTTCCAGGTGAGGTCCTTTAGTGTCAAATCCCTCCAGAGAGGTAAAAACCATTAGTGTTAAATATTCAGTCCCCGATTCAGTGCATTTACGGAATGGCCCCCAGGTCCAAAGTTATGAATTGATGCATCGATGTATGAGGCTCAGGGCTGACAGACTTGAACTGGTTTGCTTGGAAGGAAAACTTAACTCATTAACCACATAGGTCAAGCACAGTGAGCCTCCATGCTAAGTATTTCAACATGATGAGGACCTGAGCTGTTGAAGAGGGCTTCAGCTGGCAGGGCCAGCCAGTAAGGAATGAAGATGAAGGCATGGATGATGCTTGGCAAAGACGTGAATAGACAGTGCTATGGAAGGGATATGTATGGAAGGCACCAGCTGGATACAGAACACTGATGACTGCTTAACACCCAATATGTGTTAATTACCCAACCTTGCACTAAGAGTGCTAGTTGCAGCTGATCAAGTGTGTATCTGGAGGAAGATTTTCACTGAAACAGGGTCCTACCTGGTCCTGCTGAGCAGCTGAACAGGGCAGGCTCCTCTAGGTACCACTGTTTCCCTATCTGTGCTCTCTGCCTCTGCTTTGGGAACCACTGTGCTTAATCAGCGAACACAAGTGTGCTCAGTGGACCATCCCACGGCTTCAGGCTTTAAAGGGCTCTTTCAGCACACCAGAGGCAAGTAAGCTTTTGAGGGTTAACACCCAACACTCTACCATCCCCCCTGAATTGAACTTGATCTGAAGAGGTACAGAGCAGTGGTGTACACCACTTCATACACCACAGTGAATTCTCAACGTACCCTTTGGCTGCTTTCCAGCCAGAAGTGCTAAAGTAGTCTCCTCAATTATGCTTGACTTCCTATACATGTGAAAACAATCGTCAGTCTGCAATATGAGTTCAGGCCACTTGCTAAACATTGCTACTACGGTATTTTAAGTGAAGAAAAACTGTTGGGATTTTTCTGGTCTTTATATTATGAGCCATTTTGTTATCCATGCACTGTAATGTCCCTGCCTCAGCACAGTTCCACCAAAGCCACCTACTCTGAGAATAGTCACAGAAGTGTCAGTTTGAATGATCAATGATAATTTGGCTTGCTCTGGGGATTTGATAATCTTTCACTCTGTAGATTCTCCAGACAGAACTGAAACAGGAGGTCACCAGGAAACTTTTTTCTGCCTAGACATTGCTCTATCACTGACTCTTTTTGCCATGTACTGTCCAGCCCCAGCCCAGTCCAGTATCTGTGCTTGAAGACTGCAATCCACAGCTCATATCGCTGGTCTGTGCCCAATTTTCCTGACTGCTCACACTCTTGCTTCAATGTCTTTCATATGTATTGCCCCAATGTCCTTCCTAGTTACCCAGGGCTCTTGAGCAACTGGCAGAATATCACTCACGAAGACTTGCTGCTAAGCGGCTTTTTTTTTTTAACCCAGGTATCTTTCTTCCTGTCTACAAGTTGCGTGTTCAATATGACAAGTCTGGAACAACTTAAACAAATGTGGCACCAGAAGTAAACAGTTAATTCCCAGAAACCTCAATTTCATGCAAATGCCCAGTGGACACAGAAACTCTTATTTATCTTGTGTTACTCTTATTCTAATGCTGAGAACTGCACTCAGATGGTAATCCTTCATCTGGGCACATAATTTTTAGGCTGCTTTGGAAAACATAGCCTATGCATGTGCAGTTGTGTTGCCCTGTGATGGGCATTGCCTGTGCTCTGCACAGGTTAGTTGCGACAACGTGGGAGATCACATAACGACTCCCCCATCTTTTCCTCACTCCTCAAACTTGGTCACCTGGACCTCCCAACTCAATGGAAAGGCAGCAATAGCAGGCTTGTCCTGTTCCCAAACCAACCAACAGGTGAGAAAGAGATTTACCAAGAGATGAACCACTTGAATGGGATTTGTATTTTGTGCTTTGGTTCAGCTGACAAAACCTGTAAGACAGTTGGGTGCATCCCCGGAGGTAGAGGCGTAGGGGACTGGCTGTGCTAACATCAGACTGTAATCAATAATCAAGAATTATTATGCCCCAAGCATTAAAGCTGCACTCACCCACCAAAAATCCTAGCTTAGAAGTCATGTCTTCCCAGAAGAAATCCAACCAGATGAGCTGTATGATCACAACTACAGAGAAACTGCAGAAGAAGATGTATGGCCAATGACAGAGAAGGAAGATCCCAGTGTTTGTAACACACCTAACTGCCTCCTCCCATATGTGCACCATTGACCACCTGCATTTTCAGTGCAAACAGCTCTTTTGGACACTAGTTTGGCAGTAATCACTGCTAAGACTCTTATTAGCCTGGCCTTCCATTCAGGTGCACTAGGGGACCTGGCATTGTAAGGGCTACTGTTACTGCAAGAGAATTCGCACATGGGACTCAACTGGACATCATGTCTGCTCCCATCACCACCAAACAAAGCTTCAGAAGAGGTTTAAATCATGAGTTTAATGCTGATTTGCACTCTGACTTTTTTTTTTGCTGCTTTCCATAAAACTAAAGGTTACTTCTCATCAGTTGCTAAGCAAGAAAGACATACTACTTATTTCTGTTTCAGAGACTACCCTGTTTAACACATGCTAAAAATACTGGGTTTATGTGGCAAGTGGTGAATGAGACATTTCTAATTATCCTGCTCGAAATAGTTCTATGCTACAACTGGATGGGAATTAGGAACGATAATATATTGTAGGATGCTGCTTATGTACATTTTCACTAGCTAAATATAACTCTTAAGGGTGTTGCACACATAGAAAAGTAAAGTGCAGCATTGAAAAATGTTTTGCACTTAGAACTGATTCACTAGAAAGAAATAGAGCATGTAACACTTCTGAAAATTTCACTAACTGCATGTTTAAAGTTTGGCCCTATGTCCTTTAAATTTTGAGAACTGGTACTTCTCAGTCTTTTCCAAAAATTTTTACTTCTAAATTGAAAGGAGGAAATTGTCTTTTTTTGGTCTCAATCTCACTTCATCTTAGCATGAACCGATTCAAAAAAGATTCTTTTCCTTGCCCCTCTACCCAGTCTGAAATAAACTCTGCTGGAAAGAAAAGCTTCATTGTGTAAATATGAATGAAAAGCACTGACATTTAAAAAACTGCAAATGCTAGAATTCGCTCCCCTGGAACTTATGACAGTAATAGTTACCTAATGCAGCAGATGAAATTGAGACATTTATACAGCTTAAATGAGTCTTGAAAGTTAAAAATATTTCCCAATTCCCTACATAATTTTAAATGTTTTCTCTTTCACATTCATAATGTCTAGCAAGTTTAGAAATCAACAAATACTGTCAATTTCAGTTAATTTTTTACTTTGGATGGCTGTACTTTAAGGTATCTAAACTAAAGACCTTTTTTTTTCCCCCACTTTGTTTTGTTTTTTTCCTTCTTGAAGTCTCACGATTTCCTTCATCCCTCTTGGCCTACAGGCAGTGCAACTGCAAATTATTCATTTTACTAAGGAGTCACCCATAGCATCCAAAACAGATCAAGGCTGGATTATGCTATAAACACTAAGTTGGAGATGGTCATTGCCCCTGTGGCTTTCTAAAGTCAAGACAAAAAATGAGACAATGGAAAGATCCAAAAGCTTGGGACAAAACATGTGTGGTTACACACTAAATCACTCCAGGGCCAAGTCTGCAGAGTCCCACTCAAATGCTGCTCCACACATTCCAGCCGTGCATGGTGGAAGAGGAAGGCAGCAAGCCTTCACTATTGAACACAATGCATGTATTTGCCCCTTTCTGGGGCTTTTTCATTTCATGCTCAGGTTGATAATCACTAGCATTTGCAAGAAGAGTATGTCACAAGCTGCCCTTCAAATACTATCTGGCCTCTTGGGAATTTAGTACAGAAGACCACTGCACATGCCAACACTCTGCAAAATGACCACCATCAAAGAG
This sequence comes from Athene noctua, assembly GCF_965140245.1. Classification (NCBI taxonomy): domain Eukaryota; kingdom Metazoa; phylum Chordata; class Aves; order Strigiformes; family Strigidae; genus Athene; species Athene noctua. The sequence goes on along the minus strand of NC_134056.1, from coordinate 12,225,516 downwards.
TGTTTTCTTGAAAGCAGCTTTACAGTATCTTAGATAATTAAGAGCTCATGCATCGCAACAAGCCAGTCTTTCAGGATCGGGCCATGTCCCTGTTTTCTAGACCTTGCTTAGTTCAGCAGTGGAATAATCACAAGCTTCACGTGACTTCGGACCTCTGCGTTGGCTGCCTGTCCTCCAGAGGTGGCACAAGGAAGCAATCCGCACATTTTAGCAGATACTATTTTTAAAGCGCTGTGAAACCTCCAGGTTTAATCAAAAAGCAAGTTTAAGGGGCTGTGGAGACTGTTTTCTATTAATATAAAGGATAGTCTCCCAGTCATGAGGTGGATGGCAGCTCAACAGTTCTTCTCCATCCACTCTGTGGCTCCATCACACCCTGCTGGGAAACAGACCTTCTGCTGGTAGATGGGACTGTAGCCAGGAAAATGTGATTGCCATGCAGACCAGGAACTGTTTTATGGGCAGCAAGATACTAGGTTACTCAGATAAGGATACCAGGTACCTGCATTTGCTATGACCAGGACTGGGGCTGTGCACAGGGAAAACACATCTGAAATCCAACGTTTTCTGTTCTAATTTATTCCTACTTAGGACTCCCTACAGCATTGCATCCAAGTCTATTTTAGGTGGCTTTAGTTGCTGACTTTCCTGCTTTGCTTGTCCTCCCCTTCACTCTAGACATGAAGCAGTCTGTGGCACTGCAAGTCAGGACAGTGACACAGGGAAAGAATATAATTTAGGCTGGGTGGTCTAAAAAAACCCCCCACCTGCTTCTCTGATATCATTATAACTGAGCCTGTGACACAAAATTCACATCCACAAAGAGCAAGTGGTACAGAGAATCAAACATTTATCAAGGCCAAGCCACACAGCTCTCGGGCTGCTCAAGGGAGACCTACATTTACCTCCCAAACCTGGGCACTATTCTTTACAGCAGCGGGAGTTTGGTGATCAGAAGCAGATGGGAGTGGGGTGGACAGAAGTGTCTGTCCTTCTCTCATTATCACCAGCTGCTTCCCTGCCTGTGCAAAATCTGTTGGCTGAAGCACAGGGAAGGACAAGCCAGCAATGCCAGAATTACTCCTAAGAGTTCACACCACACATGAACACTGAACCACACAGAATTTATCCCACCTACTGAAATACAGCCATGGAAAGAAGGAAAACAGGGAGGTAATGACATGTCATCTCTTCAAAGAGGAAGTTACTGAGAGTTCTGCTTGGACAATCAAGCACGCAGATGCCTGCAGAGCTTTCCATGGCCTCTCTAATCACCAGTGCCATTCATAGTGTGACATGGTGATGCTCACTCAGGCTGCTATCAGTGAGAACATTTAGACTGACTCCTGAGAATACGAAGTAACGAAAGAGAAGAAATAGCTTGGTGCAAGAGCTGGAAAAGAGCACTGGACGGGACACATAGGAAGCAGCACAAAGATGAAGTCAAGGGGGGAAAACAGAGCTAGGGAAGAAAAGAGAATGCACAACAGATAAGGGAAGGGAGAAAAGGGAAGTTTATACATCTCCATGCACCAGTCTGGCTTTGAGGAGTGTATCAGCTGCTTAATGCAGAAAAGAACTGCTTCCAACCAGAGCCCAACTCCTCTCAAACCAGTCCTGAGCAGTTCAAGTTCCTCAGGTTTCCTGGCTCAAACAAAAGTTTAGGTGAGCACCTTGCAACAATCCTGCAACCTGCCAGGCCCTAGACTAAGCCACTAAAATAAGCTGACCATACATGTGGTGCAGACAGAAACACTTCTTACAATGAAATAAGATGAACAAATCATATGAAACTCACTGCTCAATTTCTAAGAATTTCTGGCTTTGTTTTGTTTTTTACTGTGAGCTTGTACTCATGCGCTTTAAATGTTGCAGTTCAGATAGAAACAGATTCAGAAGGATGACTGTGATGTGAGCTGGTACAAGGAGATGGCAGGGAGAATCTGTGAGATGTGTCACAGCAACAATGGATCAGTATTTAATAGCAGTTCAGACAGAACTAAAGTCTTGGGACTATTCAATACAGTTACCCTTTCTTTGTGTGTGCTTCTTGTCAGTGGTTCCTAGACCCCCCTCCCACGCTACAGGTTCATTTCCTCTTCTGCAAAACTAATAGAGGGTTTGCAGCCGGAAGGTTTTACAATGCAGCTTTCTTGGTTTTAGGAAAAAAGCTGTTTGATATGAAAGAAGATAATTCTGTCCCTCCTCTGTAGGTTATACAGGGCTTGATAGGAATAAAAAAAGGAACAATCTAAGGCTGTTGCCTTCAAAGGGCCCCAGAGGAGTCAGGAATCCAAATGCTATATTGACATTTAAAGACATGCACTTAAAGTCTTTGAAACTCTTCAAACCACTCATACTACCACAGAAGACAAGACATGAGGAGTAGACCTGCTGAGAGGCAAGAGGCCACTTTCAGAACAGCAAGTCAGGCTAGTAACTCTTGGCAGTCAGTGAACTACGCTGTTTTGTGTCATGTCTAACAGCCTGGTTGGGCTGACTGAAGACAGACTTGGCCAGCCCCTAAGGACTCCTGAGCGCTGCTACCCAAGTGGAACAGGACTAAAAAGTACAAGGGCCTGAAACACAGAGACAAGCTCACCTGATGGGTTCTGCTTACACCTCTTTTCTTTAGGTTTTTCTGTCCCCGAATGAACAGCTGTAATTGTGGTGAATGCTTGGATTAGTACAGGATTGTTCCCCAAAACATAACATACAGTATTTTAGTAACAAACAACTTCTTTCCCATTCACTATCACCCACTCTGATACTGCAGATGGGTTTTCCAACACCATGTCATTCCTTTTCAACATGATTCCAGGAAGCCCCTCATTTGCTTCAGAGGCATACATAAACCCTTGCAACAACACTGTCTAACCTGCTCCAGGAAGGAATCCCTTCCCTTACCTGTCCATTCCAGTTTTGGTACTCTTGAATGGGGAATGGAGAAAGGTCAGCCTTTTCTGATGGCATGTTTTTTATCTCTACATGAAGATGCCAAAATTCTGTTTCATCTGGTCTGTCTCTTATGCATAAGAGAATGGTGGTGTCCCACTTGAAGGCAGGGGGATACACTGGCAGGGTAAAATCTTGTAAAGAAAACTCTATAAATGGTGTACCTAATCAAAATTGTCTAGGCCAGTGGTTATGTTTAGTTACTACCACTTAGACTTAAAACTCCAAGGGAGCTCCAGAAGTGAAATAGATTTTAATTCCTTAAAACACATATATTTTGGTCCCACATCTACACATCTGGTACGCCGTGACTTCCATGTAGTGAACTCGCAAACAGCTGGACTGGTTACAGTGATGTGTAAATAAGCTGCCACATTCAATGTGGCAACACTGTAATATGCAAACTGCTGTTCTATTCATAGTCCTCAAACTACTCTTGCTTGTTGCAAATGGCTTTGCTTCACGAGGACTTCACTGATGCACAGACAAGGAACAAGTTCTGCTTTATCTCCACCCATATTCCCCTTCTCTACACCTTTGCTACCCACTGAAAAACCTACGCTGAAGTATCTGGACCTTGGGAGCAGGATGCCCATATCACCTTTTTTTACAGGCTTGGAGTGGCAGGAACCCGGAGAGGAATAAGAAGAGGGCACTACCCCAGAAGGACTAGCTGCCTGCAAGCTTAAAGAAGGTACCCCAAATATATAATCACAGATCACAGCTGAATCCTGCTCTGAAGAAGGACATGGTAAGCAACAGCAGGAAGGAGTGAACACACTTACCGCTGGAGTTCTGAGAATTGCTGTTTGTTTCTTCAAAGTTGTTTTGCGCTTTGCCTTCCACTCTCCTGCTGAAAGCGCTTTCTGCTGGGTGGAGAACAAAGCAAGGATGGTGACTGGTCAATAGTGGATGCAGAACCACACAGACAGGAGGCAAGACAACATGCTCCTGTGCCACATAATTGCATACCCTGAATACAGCAGAAAGGTCAAATACCTCGTTTTGGAGGCAAATGGGCCAGATTCATTGAAGGGATAACAGGTAGATATTTTTCTTGAATGCCTTCTGGCTGAGGTGGCCTGGATTGGCTCTTAGGGAGCCCAGGAACACCAGTCCTGACTGAACCAGAAGGGTCATGGCTTCCTCCCCTGCAAAAAAACCCAACCCTTATCTTACTCTTCCTTAAGGCAATAAGCAGCCCTTAAAGCCTCTGGCACAGATGGTCTGCAGACTGAACTTGGGTCCTCATCACAGCATGTAGAGTGTCACCTACAGAAGCACTACCAGCTCCCCCTGAGCTTTCCAGCAATCTGCATTCCCTCCCTAAATACCATCCCCAAAATCTTTGAGTGGAGGACTGACTGGCTGTCCCAGAGCCTGCCCATGATGTCTGGAGAAGCTGTGGTAGATCCTCTGGCTCTCTGTGCTTTCCAACAGTGAGCTCGCTACCGCACCCCTCCCCAAGGCCAAGCAGGCAGGCTCTGCTCCTGCAGCGTGCTGCCAGCCAGTGCTCTTGGCAGTTCACTTGCTTCACACACTTCAGCAACAGCACAAGGCAATTTCCCAGTAACTGTCATGACTCCTCCAGTGTGCAGAGGTGGTTCCTGACTCTGGCAGTAGCTGCAGTGTCCTGAAATGTCCCTGTACAGCACAGCTGATGTGTCTCCCATCCTCCTTGTGCTGGTGTCCCTCAGCACAAGTTCAAAAGTACAACTAGTATGAGGTCTTGTCTCATCTCAGTTAGGTTTTCCGTATCTGGGCCAATGTTTTACTGTAGTGACTCAAGGGATAAACTACAAATAAATAAAATGAAAGGCGAACTGGCCAAAGTGTGTATAGTCTATGCTGTATGGACTCTTCCCATACGTGGACTCATTCATGGAGTCCACTGTCACTCAATGGTTTCATCTGAACATGACTTAGGAAGGCTCTGCTGGGCTCAGCAGCATGCAAATTGCATAGTGAGGGAGCTGGGGAACAGAAGGCTTTCAGGGGTGTTGAAAACTGGTATCAGATCATTATTTCATTACATACTGCTGCAGACCACTGGAGTACTCAGAACTGCTGTCATGACTTCCATAAAGAAGTCCCAGCTCCCTGCAGCCTCACAGCCTCCCTGTGCTGAAACGTGTCTCAGACACACGGCCTTTATATCTGATGTGGCTAGAAAAGACCTGAACTGTTTGAAGCTCCCAGTCCAGGAATTCTGGTCCAGCCAATCCTTTGTGGACCCTTCCAAGTCCTGAGCAGGCTTCTCAATCTACTACCTTCCTGACTCTTTCTAAAATGCAGGAGAACAGGAGAACTTATGCAGTCAAATCAGTTAAAACAGAATCACATAAAACAGAGGAACTGGAGACGTTATCTAGTCCACCCCCTTTGACAGTTAAATAACAGTAATAAGAGGCCTTAAGTATCTAGAAAATCAGATGGCACAGTGGGAAAAAGAGACCATGACAAAATTATTAGGCCAACCTACCCCCCAAGAGACCCAGGTTCAAATCCTGGCTTATGTCACAAGTAGAAGTGAGTTGGAGGTCTCCAAAAACATTTGGAAAAAATTTGTATGGTAGTTTTGTCCTCATCCTCTATTATTCCCCACCCCCCAATGTCTGGCAATAAGAAAAAATTGGTTTAATGCACTGCCTTGGACTTACTGTGCCCTTCCCACAGAGGAGAGGGCAGTTGACACAAGTTGTCTCTCCTCATACCTGAACATTTTGCATGCAAAGCAAAATTATGTGTATAGACAAAGTGCCACTCTACTAAGTGTCTATGCAAACACTGTCATTGGAGTGGTACTCCACCATCTCTGGCAATATCCAGGCCCACGTGAAACGTCTCTAACTGCAGCACTCGGAAGGCATCCCTTCTGGAGACTGTCTTCCTAATAGGTGTTATGGTCAGTGCATTTCCACCAGACATTCAAGAAGTTGCTCAGATTGGATTTGTACAAGACACTGCCTTGAAAGACATCACGGAAGTGATGCCACCAGATTAACAGGGTAGGATCCCCAGACTAATAACAGTTTCTTAAAGATCAATCCACCAGGCTCAAGCATCATGTGGTTCCTTCCTCCATACAGGAAAAGCTCAAAAGTTTTTACCCAATGTACTGATACACTTTTTGATTAGAGAAGCTGGGGAGAAAAGTGCCTTTACAAAAAACATCTCCCAGTTACTGCTCAGATGAATCTGACCTCTGACCCAGGAAGGCTCCCCATAGTTCCACTTTTGTGAGAGACGTGAAACTGGAAGTTGTATCAAGTTTAAGTAAATAATGAAAAAGGTTTCTCAGCTTTAACTTGTAACTTGATTGAACTGGACAGAAGTCAAATTAGTAATAAAATCATATAAATGTTTAAGAGGTGCAATAACAATATGGAATCCCAGGACTCACAAGCTGTAAGAAGACAGGTCACTCACTGCAACATCTGGTAGCTGCAGACGTGTTATCTAACAAAAAGCATCCTTGTTCAGCACCCTGTGTCCTCTCCCACCACAGTCACCTCTGCTACTCAGCATCTGTCCATGCCAGGATTTCAGAGGTGTTTAAACACCAGCCCTTCTTCTGTATGAGACAGAACATGTATCTATCAATTCCCCAGATTTAAGAGAGTGCTTCCCTGCTGACTGGACATATGAATGCTATGTCTCACTTCCTATTTATTAATAGGTTTTTTTCAATGCTCTTTGATTTCTTTAAGGTTTGATCTTGCTTGGAAGGAGGAAACAGGGACTATGGGAGGATCAATCTTAATGAGTCTTCTAACACCTCTGTGATGGTTCTGTACCATTAGTTTTGCTGCTGGAGTCCAATTCATCTCTTGGTAGTTCCTGTGGGGAGTGGAACACTGTGAAAACACCTGTACTTCATTTAACTTCCTCAGACACAGGCCTAGCCCTGAAATACTGGCTTGAGGGAAACAAACACTAAATGCCAAACAAAGTTGAAAAGCAAACAAAAATCCCCATACCTGACAAGCTACTATGCCAATCCTTGTCAGGAAGCTCTCCTCAGGTTGTGACACCAGGATTTGAAACAGGGTCTTTTGTACCTCATGATGAGCATGATGCTTAAAAAACCCCAACCTGTCACTGGGAAGAGGTTATAAAGACCTACTGCTGACGTACATTTTTATTTATAACATGCCAAAGGATCTAATCCTCTCAACTGCTTCTGGGAGTAGCTTTTCTGGGACAGTCACGGATGGAGCAGACTGAGTCCAGGAAGGATCAAAAGCCAACCCAGGGCAGGATTGGACACTAAGCAGTTAAGAAAGTTGATGGTAGAAAGGCAATTGGTACCTGTGATGGCCTTGCTTCCTGGGGATCCAGAATTTGGAGCGCGGAACATCTGGGATTGGGATGCCGGTGGGACACCGGAAGGGGTGCGGTGCAGGAGGGTAGAACATCGGTTTATTGTAGACGGTGTTTTTTTGCTGGATTGGCTCGCCTGTGTCTTCACTGCCACGAAGAGTGGAGATCGAGAGAACTCTGGATATGAACACTCAGAACTAGTGCCTGGACAGTCAGTCAGCTCCCAGACCGTGTGCCTTCTGGGAGGGTTGCTTTCTAACAGCCATGCTCACGAATCCCTTGCATGGGGACCTGCAGTGATTGTGGATCCACCGATCCCATGTAACAAAACTGTTTTCCCCGCTCACCCGAGGGGACAGATTCTTGAAGCTTGTTAGTTCCCTTCCACACCTTTAACTGCCACATGACCAACCCATTCCTCCTCCAGCAGGAATCACCCCATCCATCCAGGAGTACTATTGGCCTGGCTCGGTGTACCTTCATCGCTGTCCTCCAGTTCTATGTATGTAAGAGTTTGAATTTTGTGAGCAGGTTTCTAATGTGATACTCAGAGCTCTGAATAGGGAGGAGTTGACATATTTTTTACTTGAGCCTTGCATAAATGCTAGATTATCTCCATCTACATTCCTTGTCTCATTAGCCAAATACAAAGGGAAGGGGAATGGAAGGGAATTAGGAGGCAGAGTTCTCATCCTGCAAGTCAGGGAAGCCCTTTGGCCCCCATCTCCAGACAAATTCTGGTGACATGTGGAAAATTTGAGAGTATTACTGGGATATGCTCTTTGAATATATCTACATTTTGGTCTCTGCAATGCAGTGAGGATCACCAGGAATTTTCAATGCCAAAAGTCATATGAAAAGCCTTCAGGAGAACAGCCCTTTGTCTAGGCCACATGGATTATAAAAACAATTACAAAAATAGAGAAACAACCTAACAACCCCCTTCACTCCTCAGTGGCTTCTTCCACAGAAATGTGGATATGGCTCCTGAAGCCCAAGTCCCACTCCAACCATCTACCATAAAGAATCACTAAGAAACAAGGCTCACATAACCCACAGTCCAAGCTTGTTACCAGTGATTTCTATAGAATGACAGTGATATTTTAGGAGGCCTAAAGTTGGATGGGCAATACTAGCACCTGTTCATGCTATACAGTATAATTAAGAAATACTTAACCACATTAAGCAGTTCTCCATCATGGACTGCCAATGGCAGTACAACAGCCTGACTCTGAAACATGTGAGAAGTCACCCAGGCTGGGACTGGATGCTCATTTCCAAACTCCCATGAGACATTATAGACCTTCAGTGTGAACTGCTCTCATCTTCTGTGCCAGCAGTCAGCAGCACTGGAGAGTGAGGATTCAAAGCAGCTTGCAAAAAGATACTCAAAGGAAACAGTTTTTCTTTCACTTTCTGATACACAGATTCAAGATGACATTTCCAGTAAATGTTAGTATACTTCTGCAGGAGATTCTGCACTAGGTTTTCTCACAGGCAGGCTTGCTTTTGCTTCCTATACTTCCTTCCAATCTCCATGGATAATCCTCCTCCAGTTGCTGCTAAACTGCCAGCAAAAATGTAGTCAGATATGACAATTTCCTGCTTATGTATCATCTAGTTTCCCATGAGGCCCATTCCCACCAATTGCTGCTTTATTCCCTGTCCATACCAAGAGAAGTAGCAATCAGCCAACTATTCAGTGTCAGAAACAAAGAAAGAACATCACTGCAAATCCTCTGCAGTCCAGATACTGCTCTCTGGAGAGCTGAAGAAAAAAGTCTCAGTGCTACAAAGACATCCAAAACTACTTCTTTTTGCTCCCAACTTAAACAAATAGTATGTCTTCAAATTCAGGCCCTAGAGAGAAGGCTGCTCCATTTGACACTAGACAGAGACAGAGTTTGAGCCAGCAAGGCAAGATAGACCAAAGAATATTAGTTCTAGCAGTCTGGAGGATGCTAATTCATTGAAAAATAAGTTTTTGGTTCATCAGATGATGAATTCCCTCCGAAGACTAAGCAACACAGGTAGAGATGATCACATAACTTTTCAAGAACAGAAAAAAGGAGCTATCTTCACTGTGAAACTCACTGCCTCAGGCTGATGAAAAGGCCAAGTTAAAGATACTTCCAAAAATGAAAATACTTGCTGAATGGTTACAAAAACTTCTTGCCTCAAAATCTGCAGTTAGACAGCAAGATTGGAGACAGCATTGTGGGCAAATGATCCCATTACTGCTGCCATGAAGAAGTTTTTTTAAACTTTCTCAGAAAGCATCTGGGATATGCCCAGTCAAAGCTGACATACTGGAGAAGGGAGGGCAGGAGAGGAGTAATGTAGAGCCCAAGTCTCACTCAGTGACCTCAATCACTTGGTAAACTGAGTGTACTGTGCTACAGCCACAGAGTGGCACATGGTGTGCTAAAGAATACAGATGATACAGGTGATACTTAAAAATGGGGGACTCTGCCTTGGCAGCAGGAAAAAGAGCTTAATCCATTGCTGTGCTCAGTCATCATGGCTGTAGACGAGCTCCTAGGGCAATGACATAGCTAGAAAGACCGAGGAACTCTTTGGGTATGCAACCAGGGCACTTTCAAAAGGGATCAGGAAGACAATGTCAGCTCTCAGTTCCTTCACTAGACCCAGTGCTGGTACATGCCCTGCACAAAGGTGGTTAACAGACCTGAAAATATTCAGATGAAAAGACAAAAGGATAAATAAAGGACAAGAACAGCATACCTTACAAAGGAAACACCAAGTCGCTCTTCTGGCTTAACTGGGAGGTTAGTCACTATGAAGTGACTTGACAGCAGGCTATACAAAGGTCTAGAAAGGACAGGAATTTGGTAACTTAGTCCTCCTTCACCTAGCAGACAAAGTTATAAATAGGATCAGTGTTTGAAAGCTACAGCTGGATAATTTTAGTCTTAGTTTAACGAGGGTAATAATTCATCAAAATAATTACCTTAAGAGGTTGCTGTATTTTCTGTCACTCTTAACAGCAAGATTAGATGTCTCTCTAAAACATACACGTGAGCAATTAAATCAATGAAATCCTATAGCATGCGTTACTCTGGTCAGTCTAGAGATGACTGTGGTCCCTCCTGACTTTCCTGTCTTTGCTAAGATCTTCAAGCCCTGTTAATGGCAAACTGTGGCAGTAAGTAGAAAATCTGCTAGATACTTCAACATGTGTCCTCAAGAGACACATAAAGCCACACACTACCACAATAGAACAGAGATCAGATTATCTCAGTAACTTTGCTTTTGCCAGGTAAAAATTCTGGCTAATAATTTGTGTATCACATTTTTTCAGAAAGATCTTGTCAGGACAGGTAAGGAACCATTCGGATGGTTCAGATGGAATTATAGCGTCACCTCTGGAGAAAAATCTATCTTTAACGAATATGATGGAAAGTGATTCCTTAACAATGGCCTGAAATTCAATATGCTGAGTGGAAACCTCTGCTATTGGAAACAGGTCTTTCCACAGGAAAAACTCTGTGCTCAAACCTATCAAATTCTTAATGTGCTTCTTTATCCATACAAACAAATACTGCCAGTGAAGCCTGTTGCTAAGGGACTGTGGGATCAGAGAGTGGGAAAAACATCTGAACTCACAGATTTCACTCACTGAGATGGAGGAAGCAAAGACACACCATCCAACTGCAATCTGGAGCTGTTTTTTTCTTGGGTTAGGCGGGACCTGCATGGAAACTAGAGATGCTACCAAAAAGGATCCCTCTCCCTAAGAGAAAAATCCATGATGGCAGCTGCCTTTAAGAAACACAGTGTTTAAACACTTTTGATGAACAAATTGTATCCAGCATCCTTCATAATGAGAAAAGTAATTGAGCAGAGAGGCTTGATGAACTTCCTTGAGCATCTCAGGTGTCAGTGTGGATGTAGATCTGTCTGTCCCCTATAGAGTGGAGCCAAGTACAATCATGGGGCTGGAAGGGCAGGGTCTGCGACTGCTGGGGCCCATCCCACAGCCCCTGAGAGGCAAGGCAGGACCAGAGATGACAGCCAGCTTCAACCAAGAGCCTAGATAATCAGGAAGTTCAAGGCAATGAGACAGGTCAAGCTGGGAAGTCAATCCACAGGTCAGTGGCAGGATCAGCTCTGGTGAGGATAACCAGGGCCAGACATGTACCAGCGATCCTCAAGGAGGTCTACAGTGATGAGACAGGGTTGACATCAAGCTGGGAAGTCAGTCTACAGGTTGGGGTACAGACCAAGGAGATCCATGACCAGGTATAGCCATGTCTACAACTGAGCTGGAGACCAACATCCTAGCTCAGGCAGGGACCGACGGTCCAGAGCTGAGCTGAAACAGGGAGTTTGAATGTAGGTGCAGGCCCTGTGAGAGACAGGTCAGGGCCAGTAAGACCTATTAGTGCACTCAGGGCCCTGACATCACTTTAGATTTTCATCCTGGAAGCAACAGACATGGATAGCTGTGCAGATTTTAGTGCTTGCACCACATACTTCCATGACCAGGGAGTCTGTTGCCTTATATGCAGTTACCAAAAGAGGATGCAGTGAGTGCACACTCCTGGACTTACCAAGCTAAAACCCATTCTTGGTGACTTTTCTAGCCAGTCCACATCCTAAACACACTAGCTTTTCTCCGCACTGTAAACACATCATCTAAGAGCAAACACAATAGTCCACCCTCCTGCAAATATGGTTAAACCAGTTCCATTCTACAGAGCAGACACAGCCTGGAGGAGGACAGAAAGAAATCTCTGAACCCCTGCACATCTCTGTTCAGAGACATTTCTAAAACTGGGACGATGAATGTGCCTGCAATCCCCTTTTTTTGGAAACAGCCTCTGACACCTTTCTTAGAAAGGGTAAATAGGCTGACAAAACCAGCATAAATGTATTTTAAAAGAGTAATAGCCCAGTTCTAAGCGTATGAAAAAGCCTCTACTCATAAACTAACATAAGGCAACTTTTGAAGGAGACCTTTGGCATTAACAATTCCAGGGAATCCCACAGCAGAGCTCTTTTCCAGACAGCAGGTATCCAGCAGCACTGACCAAAAATTATCCAGCAAGGTCCTACTGACTCTGCAGGATACAAGTCTTTGGTTTAGACCATTTCCAATAAATTTTTATCCATTATCACAGAAAACCAGAAAGACAGGCTCCGGAAGGGAAGCTTGCACTTAAGCAGAGAGACCAAGAAAGTTGAATTGGTAATGCTTAAGCGTTTTCCTTACCCGCTCCCACTACAGCTAATTTTTCAGCATTTGCCTTCTAACCAGAAGAACAAGACCAGGGTAAAGACAAAGTCTCAGCTTTACTTCTTCTGACTGCAAGGGCCCAAGAAAAGTCAGTTGTGCTGTTCAAAAGTCATGTGTTACAGCTGCCTCACAGGACCTTGGGTTATAGGAAGAGCAGAGTCTGAGCAGTAGAAAGGTGGGAGAATGTACTAGCCAGCCTGGCTTGGGAGCTAATCATGCCCTCTCCTGTATGCTCCTCGGGGCTAGTGATTTGTCACTGCAAATCATAAATCTTACTGGTCATGGGAACTAGGAGAGAAAAAAAAAGGTTAAAAAAAAAAAGGAAAAAGAAAAGTTTATAGGGAGGGGGTTAAACCTTAGGAAAATATTATCCTGATCTGATTTTAAGTGTCCTCACAGTTAAAAATATTTGCTGAAAGGACTGGAAACCCATCTGCACATCTCAGTGACTGCTGGTCTAGCCTGCAGAAGAGGCAGCTTCTCTTGTTTTCACAAAGGCTACTGCAGAAACCACGGTGCAAAAACGGCTTCAACCCCAGCATTCAAAAGAATGTGCCTCGTCCTCCAAAACTGCTTTCCAGTAGTCAAAGTGTGCACCAGAACCCTGCAGCTGCACTCTGCTCAGGGAGAAGGGCAGTGTCTGTGTGGACCGTTCCATCTGCAGTCAGACCTGCAGGGTCCACCTCAGGCAAATACCTCTCAGAGAAGAACAGTTCTGTTTTTCTTTTGTGCTGGAGAGCCTGGACTAGAACCAGCAGCTGCAGTTTATTACTACAGAGGCTTGGGAGGGTGGAGAGATGTCCAGAGCAATAAATCCCCTTGAAATGGGAAGTACTGGAAAGATAAGAATCTACTACTGCTAAGCAGATACTCAACGTACAGTCCTTACAGCATACTGCTCCTTAGACATCTGTACCGGGGTGAACTAGAGACACCAAATCTCTGGTGTCTGGGGGCCCATATATACCAGAAGATTGACCTACTGCTGATCACCACCACTGGCTTTTCTGAGGACCCGAATTAAGGTGGAGTTTGGAGGTGCAGGGATGTTTAGGAATAACTGTTATGTGTGCAATCATAAGCATTGGGTTAGTTCCTTCAGGCAGATGGGAAATAATAAGACTAACTTTGGGATGATGGTGGTAGAGGTACTTTATGCCCTACACCTTCTACCACTATCTTGAGCCATCTCCATGCTTCAGAGAACCTGCATGCCAGCTGTCAAGAGCTACCAAGCCTTGACCCACCTTCTAAGTGACAGTCTGGTGGACTATGTTTCCAATTTATTTCTACATATGTTTGAAACCAATGCTGCCTTATTATCATAACTTAAAAACTTAACTAAAGCTGAATTTGGTGAGGAAGGAGTGTGCGCTCCCTCTGCTGGCTGCGGATGAGCAGCTGAGGAAAACCACGAAGGTTAATGAGCTCAGCCCACCCATCCTCATCGTCAGCCAAAATGCTGGCAGCTGGACAGACAGAGCAACCACGCTGGCTCACAGCATTAAAATCACAATAAAGCACAGGGCAATGCTATAGAAGAAGCATGAAGTTCAGGTGTAAAGAACTTCTCTGCAGATTTTTAAAGCATCCAAAACCAGCATGTAGCAAGAATTTGTCTCAAATATTTTACTAAATTTTTTCACTGAATTACACTTAATTGCTCATGAAAACCTCCCCTTTGTCTGAGGAGTGCAGACTGTAGTGTCCCTCCAGAGTGCAGATCGTAGTGTCATGTAGTATGCTGAGAACTGCCTTTTCCCGAGCTCCCTGAAATAAATATTTTATTGCCTGTGATTTAGTAGCAAGCTGCCAAGGTAATTTACATGATATTGAAAACCAGCTTTAACTCACTGTCTAATAATTTCTCAGAAGCTCCTAAGAAAGATGCTTCTTCCCTAGTATGTACATTCACTTATTATTTAGAGGAGTCTAAAACTTTCATGCATCACTTCAGTTAAACAATAAAATAAAATATCAAACCCCCAAGGAACATATGTAGTGGTGCATGGACTTTGGTAACAAAGTTCAGTGTCATTACAGACTTAACAGTAACAGTGTCCCTCAGAGAGATTTTCAGCTCAGCTTTACAGTGCCCTGGCCAGCATGTGATCTACATCCTGCCAGACACCATTCTGCAGGTCCAAGTGGAAGGATCCACAGGAATGATACTCTCTCCTGCAACCCTTGTGTTTACCACCGACCACTGTAAATCACAGTTTGTAATGAAATAGATCTCCAGCAGGATACTCACTAATAGGTGCATGCAGTGCCACATGTTCTTGGTAGGGAGTGTAGTATTTGTACTGCTTGCCACAGAATTCACAGGTGTAATTGCCAGTTTCTGTGAAGATGAAACAAGTACAAAGATCAGAAGGGAGTGCAGTGTCCTCTCATACAATCACTAGCTTCCTGACTTTTTTTATGCAGAAACTGACCAGATGACAAAAACTAGAGCATATTCCTCATGCACTTGGAACTTATCCACACCACCTTTTCCCCAACATAGGAAACAGTTGAAGCCAGTGTCTAGAGTGATGGACTGTGCATAAAAAGGTCTAGAACTAGACAAGCTACAGGAGATTATCCCAAAATTACAGCAAGTAAGCATGCAAACCGAAGGAGAGAATCCATTTCTAAAGTCTATATTACAGATGGTGCAGTTTTGTCTTCTGATTTCGGGCAGTCCGTGATGTGCAGACAACAGGAACAGTGAAACTGGGAAACAAGTTGTCAAGTTTAAGTTTTAAATTTTTATATTGGATTGTAGATTTCTCTTGCAGGCAGAGGGGCTTTTCTGCAATAACTGTGCTAAATCCTGCTTTGGGGGTATTTGAAATAACAAAGTAGTGCAACTCCACGCTGACACCTCCCTCTCCTACCACTGCTGGGAAGTACAGAACTGACAGCAAGCTGCAAGCCAAAGGAAAATCTAGGGTTATCAGTTGTTTCCAAAACAGAGAATTCAGAGAAATGCTTTGGCAAAGGCTGATTCTGGTTCTCCCCTTGTTTCACTCTGCTCTGATGAACCTACCACAAAGGCAGTGTGAACGCAATCACCTGCCAACTCTGTCAATACACCTAAAGACCATCTATAATTGCTGCCAGTTTGCTTTTCTCCTGAACCACTGTCCTATTCTCTTTGCACAGCTCTCGAGCAGAAAACATCACAAAGCTGCCTTTGTTATGGCCAGGGCTGTTGGTGTTTGGTTTTCATTTGAACCTAAACATATCTTTCAGAACCCATAAGGTCCCAACACTTCTGCGTAACACAATGCTTCCTGGTTTTCCTAGAGGTCCTCCAGATTTGAAACCTCTGTGCTTTCTTTTTCACATTTGAAATTGTGTAATAACTCATACTTGGGCCAATCTTCTGGAACGGTTCTGGCTCCTCCTCCTTCACTTCATCTGCTGCTATGACAGCCTGGTCATAGGGGTCTGCAAGAGAACAGAACCAACAAAAGAGCTGACAACACCTTCAGGTTTTCCTTCTACAGCTGCATGGGCACTGAATGCTCCTGCATCTGTAATGACATTTCAATCTGTAACAAGATTTCAAGGCAGAAATTATAAACCAAATGACCCCTCTGTCTGACTTGTCCCTCCTCCTCCTCAGGTACCCCAGGACTACCCTTGCTTCCAGCCCAGTAACATGCCTTGTAGGTATATAATTTTTTTAAAAAATACAGAGAAAGACTGAACAAACACATTGCAAATTCCGATCCGTATTTTTTTGTTTTTCTTCCAGTTCATCTCCTATCTAATGATGTTATACTGTCTGAAAATGGGCATGGTAATGCAGTCTGCAAGCAAGTCAGCTAACAAATACTGACCAGGGACCTTCTACCATCTAACAGCACAGCTAGCAACAAATCAGAACCCAACCCATTTTATAAAATAATTTAATTTATGCCTCGAACAATTCACTAAATCACCAAGACATGAAACACCCGCTTCTTTGATTTTCGGAAGCCTGCTCAATTGTATGTACAACAAGAGCCTGGTATCTACTAGGGCTGGGCATCAACCTACTGGCTGTAGATATGTGGGAAGGGAGAGAGGATGCTCCCTCTCCTGCTGCAATCAGTGACAAAACTCCTTGACTCTTACAAGTGTAGAATCAACCTGCTGTGCCTGAACTACTTGAAAAGGTTTGTGAAATAAAGCACACGAAGGATCTCAGCTTACCTGCCCGGTTTTCTGGGGCCCCTTCCACACTAAAAACTAACACAGAATAGAAGAAGGAGGGGAAGAAACAAAACAGAAATTAAATCCTCTTAAATGGCCTTGTTTTCCTCCTGTATTTCACGCACCGCTTCAGCATATTTCAGCCCCACAGAATAAACCAGGCTTTGTGCCCCAGTCCCTCCTCTTCCCAGCAGCATCCAGACAGGAACTATTTAAGCATGCCCAGCCCTAATATACACAGATTCTCAAGGCCTTTGTCCTGACACTAACACAGCCCCATGTGAAGTTCAGCTGCACAGCTGCCTCACACTTGTGATTGCTAAGACAACATCAGGCCCCTGGAGGAACTGAGACAAACAGTGTCATTGCAAGACACAAGTGGAAGCCATTTCCAAAGCCCTCTCATAACCCTAGGCATACCCCTCTGAACCATAGCTATGAAGACACATTTCTGACAGAAGCAGACGCAGCCATGTCACAGTGACTTTCAGTCCCAGCAATTTAATTTTGGCTCCCTATGGGAGGAAGGGAACTTGTGGTGGTGCACTGCATGAGAACACTGGCTGTTCTTAGAGCATGTTCAGATGTCCACACATTCCAGTCAAAACCAGCAATTCTTCTGGACACCACATACTGTGAAAAACCATTTGCTTTTCTGAGACACTACAGCCATACAAAAATCTTTCCAAGCAGCCTCTCTCTAAAATCCTGACAGGGCTCCCTCCTTGGCCAAGAGAAGAGCAAAACCAACAGGCTTGTAGCATACACAAATGAGGGTCTGAGTATCTGTGGGCTCTGCGCTGAGGAGCTTTAGATGCCCAGAAAGCAGGGAGAAAGCCCAAGATATGATGTTGCTGCTTCTATTTCCCCCAATATAGCAAACAGGAACACTGCTTCTGGAGGAGGGTGTCTGCTTCTGTCTGAGTGTCACCAGCCTAGGCCAAATCTACATTCACAGAGGAAAAACTGGCCTATAAGGACCACTGACAACTGCACCTGTTCACTACCATGGTGATTAACAAGGATGAAACAACACCTGTCAACTCTGAAATGTGGTTTCTCACAGAGGAGCACGTTGGGAATAATCCTGTGAAGTCAAAAACTAAAAGGCAACTAACTCTTGCCCAGCGAGTAGCCATACTGACAATTTACCTTGAGGGACTCAGCTCTAGGATATCTATCCTAACCATGAACCTTCATACAGATAAGAAAGACTGCAAGGACTACAGGTCCCATCACAGGGTATTACTTTGATGCACGGAAAGAGAATCAAGCACAACAAACTTCCTCTTGCAGCACCTGTGGACCGGGCCTCCTCTGACGAAGAGCGAGCCATGCTGTGCCATGTCCTGTACACGGTGGGCCACACGGTCCTGCAGAACCATGTTTGGCCTTTCCCCAGAATAACACAGAAAAGACTTCTTATTCTAGTTTGGGGGACTTAAACGTCAAAACAGTACTCACCATCCACGGCATGCAGGTCTCTGTGCTCTTGGAAGCAGCTATAATATTTGTATTTTTTCCCACAGATGTCACATGTGTACCTAAAATTGTCTGCAGAAAGAAGAAAACAGGCCACTTCAGAAACTCTGAGGTAAAAGGCAAGCACTGCAGACTCTGCTGCCCCATCAGACACCCCCATGCAGTTACATTCATCCCACACGCCCTGTCAAATCTCTAAGGCACGCAGACAACCACCGCTTCACCACGTCCCCTGCAGGCCCCCTGCTATGTGGCTTGGGGCATATTCTGGTTTGTTATTTCCTATTCCGGCAGCTCCGCTCCCCAGTAGAGCCCCTGTAAGACCTCACAGCAATGAAGACGCAGAGCAGCAGGCCCTGCAGAATCCTCCTTTGGAAGTTCACGGCTACGGCAGGCAAGTGCTGGTCAGGACAGGGACAAAGCGGCAGAACTCAACACTGAGCCAACCTGTGAGCTGTCAGAGGTCAAAGTCTTAGTGTGCCAACTACAACACGGACTGGGTGTGCCTACACGCTCATAGCACACGTGGTTCTCACTGCTGCTGCTCACTGACTACTAAGTGCATCCGAGATCCCTGACGGGCACGTTATAGCAAACAATACCAAAGGGAACCAACAGTCCAAAGCAGGCAGGACAGTAAGGTGCTCGATGAGCAGGAGGACTGATGGAGCCTGGTTCTGTCTACGTTTGGACCCCAGACAGCGTCCCTTCATCCCAGCAACAACAGACCCCCTTCACCACAGCTGTGCGGGGAAGACAGACAGATGCCAGAAAGCTCAAGATGCTTCTGAATTCGTTTGGGTCTGACTGGCAACAACGATCGTCTTTGGATCAGCTGTCACATCCCTGTAGGAGGAAAATGTCACTGGTCAGCTGGCTGGGGTTCCTCCATCTTCTGATGTCTGACGTACACCTCGGGGCACAGACGGCCATCCATAAGTAGTCACCCCCCTGCAACTTGCAGCATTATACTTGTCAGCCCACCACAGTAGCCGAGCGGTTGGGTGCTACTAGCCCACTGCAAACAAGGTCAAACACATCAGCTCGTGCCACAAACTATCGTGTTCTACTTCACAACCGGAGCAAGCTAGGAGTGTACCCGTCAGCTACCGTGGCTCCACAGATGAGCGGCCGTTCAGGAAGCTCCTCCCCAGCAGCTCAGCTGTTGGTACTCATGTGTCCACACGATGAGCAAAGTTAAGGCCTTGGGTTTACCTCTTCCACACCGTCTTCAACACACCAGAGTGTGCGCTTTGAGTAAGTCTTTATTTTACTTCTCAGTAGTTTTGTTTTTAAAATAAACAACTGTTCTAAGCCACTACGCCCTGGTACAGCCTCATCGCTCACTTGGGTTCACTGCTGCAGCCCATCAGCACCTGGGCTTCCAGCACTAAGCAAAGCATCACTTTCTGCCCTTTATTCTGCTTGGCAGATCTGTTATGCTATGCTGACCTACAAGAGAGAAATGCCAAATATAAAAGGGATTAAAGAGCTGGGCACTGGAACTGTGCCCCTGTGCTACCAAAAATACTGGAAGCTTAATCAGAGCACAGCAATGTTAAGCTAAATCTAAGGGATTTTTTAGGAGTCTAGGCTGAACAAGCAAGACAGAGCCCAGGCGCATGTACCGGGATGAAAAGGATTCACTGCTTCAGACAGGGCACTGCTTAAGGAAGAGGAGGAGGAAAAGTGCAACATGACTGCGAGAGCATTCCAGTGATAAAAGCCCTGGTGGGTCACATGTAACTAGGTTTCATTACATAATCTCACGCAGCCTCCTTCTGGGGTCTTACAACAGCGCCGAGGGTTGCAATCTACCCTGGACCCTTTCTGACAACAAGGGGAAACTAATGATTGCTAGTGAATATCTGTCTGTTGCTAAAATAAAATACAGTCAACAGTTAGCAAAGAAAATACATCATGTGTCATCAGTAATCAGTCCCACATCGCTGGGTGTCCCCAAGACAAGCAACCAACCTCCTTTTTGAAGTGCAAGGAGCCATGTGGTAGACAAACTGAAGACCAATTCTTCAGAGTTATCCACCAAATACCAAAGACTTTCAATACCTCCCTTTGGAGGAAGAAATCTATGATGGCCTTAGTCTGGAACAAACGTGCTTGATACGTAAGGAGACTTGTTCGAACAGAATAAAAATGAATGCTAGAGGCACAGCATTTCACAGACTCAGTACAGGCATGGCTAGTTGTATTGTCTCTACGTTTAGGAAAGACTGCAGGGGTCTCACTGTCAACAGCGGAGACGTGAGTAGCATGTGTTGGGTATGACCACTTCCTTCCCTAGGCAGTGTGGGGTAAATGAAAGCAAGATAAAAAGTACAACAGCACACCCCAAGAGATCAGGGGTTTGCTTGTTCTCTTAGGGGACTGTTTTCCCTAAGGAAGAATGACCTCCAGACATTACAGTGAAACAAGTTGTTCTGAGAAGTAAGAATTCCTTCCAGCTGGTGCTGGTACTGATCTCTTCCTCGACTCTAAAGGAGAGAACACCCACCCAACGGTGCCAAGTCCCAGAGATGAGGTGGTTTAGGGAGAATTCAGGAAGTATCCAGAGACTGCTTACAGGTAGCTGAGCTTTACCCTCTCCAAACAACAGCCGCTCTTGCAGGGCTGCACCCAAGGACTTCCTCCTCCTCACCCAATAAAGCTGTCTTTGCTGACAGCTGTCAAACACTTCCAGTGCTGTTCTCAGCAGTGACAGCTTTCTCAGCAAGAGATTGACTGAGCACTGTTAACCTGTACACTACTAGCTCCGAGGGCCTCCAAGTGCTCAGGTATGCCTGCAGGCTCAGACTGACACCCCCATCTCTCAACCTCTGATGAGATGGCACCACACACAGCCAAACTAACGCTACTTAAGCCAGTCTGCTGAGACTCGAGCTCCCTCCCGTCACCAGGTAGACAGTAATGCAGGGCAACTCCAGCAAGAGCAACAACATACAACAGGCACTATTAGGACTGAAGGAAAAATACAGGCAAAGATACCAATCAGCCCACTAGCACAGAGGTCCAGTGATGTCCCTTGTTGATATTCAGGCAACAAGTCCTACAGAACACATTCCTGCTGCAAGCTGGGCAATTGCTGTTATTACACTGCTGCAAACCTAGGGTTTCAAAATGCTTAGAAGACGTCTAGTTAAAAAACAAATTCCAACAAGTATCATCATTCCTCCTTCATGCTCATGACTCTTTCCAAGGGGAGCAGTGATTCCAGGAAGATGTCGAAGGAGTAACAGCCTTATGTACTCAGTCCACCCAAATTTAATCTTGTGAAATGCATGCACCAAAAGACAGCACTACATCTTACTATGATCCCAAGGGTCTTTTCCAACCTGAATGATTCTGTGCTTCTGTGATTTAGTAGAAACAGAGGCAAGCAACAGCTTTGTTACGAGGCTCTTCCTCGGGTAGAAAGGACTGACATTTTGAGATGGCAAACAGGCCTGGTTTTTCAAGAACCCCAAGAAGTAACTGCGGGGGACCTGAAAGCATTTCTGACCACTGTGCTTGCAAGTCAAGCGCACCTCCAGTAAAAGACAGGGAACGTGCGGCTCTTCTCTGCCTGTCTCCCAGGGCTGCTGCTGGCTGTCTCCTGTCGCACGGTCTGTGTTCAGCAGTGACTCGTAGCTGCTGAAATACCCTGCCCTAGGGATGACAGCTCACCTTTCTTTCCAGCAGTTACATTACCTATTCTGAGGTTATTTGGGTTGGTTTGCTTCAAATATTCAGCAGAGAAGAAAGCACGTCTTTCATTTTGGCAGGAAAGAGGGAGGGCAGAGAGCACAAGCCCAACAGCGGCAGGCGGAAGAGGTTTCCTTCCTTAGGCCCAGGGCCTCAGGGCATTTTGCTCTGCAAACCCAGGAAGGGAGCAATGGCCACCAGAAATGTTTTGAAAGGTGGGGCCTCCTGTGTCACAAGCTGGAAATACAGAGCACTCAACCCACCCTTCTAAGTGCAAGAATCCAAGACCACAGAAACTCTGTACAAAGTAGTTTCCACGGGGCTCAGAGAGCTCTACCCAGCATCACAGAAAGCCAGGCGGGAAACAGTTACATACATCACCCAGCCGACATCCCTGCAACGCTGACAGCGCACCCCGTTAAGGGTGCAGAACGATGGGGTCTCCACACAGCAGGCTGTGGGAGCTTCTGAAGGACTCCTCCGAGATGAAGAACAATTCCCAGCCGACACACAATTCACACTGACCTTTCAAATGGACGAAGCCACAAAAGCGCCTTGATAGAGGAGCTCTCACGGCAACCAGGCACTTTGCAGATGCTCCTGAATCCGAAGTGATCCTACTCTTACCGAGCACTGCAGCAATAGCCGTCCAGCAGGCACAGCCTCCAAATGTGGAAGGGCACAACTGCGCAATGTACACAGATTGCAGCAGCCTCCTGAATTATGCCTAAACTCCATCAGTGTTCCAGGTCTCAGTCAAGAAAGAAGCAGCAAAATTAAGGGAGAGAGCAGTCTGGACAGCACTACTTGTCCTGCTCCGTAGTGGGGGGGCACCTCTACACCAGAAGGTTTGAGAATGGCAAAGGAAGCACTAAACTCCAGGAATTCCACATTCCTGGCCTACCTTGGGAAACAAGTTGCCCAGTTTGTGAAGTCCAGCAGCATCTCTGAGAGGGAAGGGGGTTGGACTCCTTACAGTTAAGCCCAGTGCAATACATTTATCTGTCATCTCTCTATTTGAGGTTGTAATGTTTCTCCCCCAAAACAGGCTTTCTGAGCGAGGCTTATATGACAACAAAATATCAGCATCGTCTCTGCAGCCACGGCCAGTGGATCGCAGGACAGTCCATGAGATGTTCTGATGCTCAGTTTCACATTTCATAACTGTTTTCTGAAAATCTGCTGGAGTCCTTATGGGTCCTGCCGGTGATAAACACAGAGGGCTGGAGCTGGTGAACGGCTGTGTAGCAGTGCCTGGAAAAAGCATCACCTTTCCCAGGATGTCTGCCGCACTGAAAGGAACCATGAGCAACTTCAACACTCTTCGAGTATGAGCCAAATCCACCTGATCCAAAGAACCAGGAAAGGCTAGCATTTTCTGAGATATGTGCTGCATGCTCACCCCTGGGAAACACCTTTCCAAGCTGTGTCCCGAGCACAGACTACCTGAACAGCCTCCCCAGAAAAAGAACCGGAGTGCAGCTACTGCTTCCTTACAGCACAGCAGGGAGCAAAAGCATCTGGGACCCTCACTTGTTTCTGTGGATTCCACCCAGGGCAGCACAAAGACAGCTCTGGAGAGAGGCTTCTTCTCCCTTTCCGCAGTCAGAAGGGCACCTAGATGGAAAGGAACATATTTATGGCTTCCTAAGCTAGCAGGATATTCCCCGCGCAGGTTCACAGACAGTTCCTCTGGCCTAACCCTTTGGCATCTTTAGGGGCTTCCTCCTAGATGCTGGACTGGCAGAGGGGAAAGGCAGAATGCAAGTTTGCAGACACAGAGCTTACTGCCTGTAGACCTCCATCTACTCCTCATTCAAACTGTGTTCTTGCACAGAAGTTACGAGCTTTACAACTGTATTTTACAGCCAAGTAGAGAGTTGCCAATAAAATCAGTTGCAATCTACATCAGAGCTCAACTTAAAGGTGTCTAATGGCAAAATTCCTTGAAAAGGGAGCAGGACTGAGCCCAAAGTCAGCAGCAACCCCTTAAGAGGATTAAAGTATCCAGAGTTACATTAGGAAGGATTAAATAATAATAAAATCCAGAAATTTGGAAAGGACAGAAACCCTCACACACAAAGGCACAAGCCAGCTCCTAAGTGGGGGTTAGGAAAAAAACTTTCCCTGGGGGCAAACTATTCCAAGATCACTCATTTCATGATCATTTATTTCCTTCCCACAAACATTTGGCCTTTGTCAGGAACACTGGAGACATCTAGGCACACACTGGCTTAACCTAGCACCATGCTTCACAAAGCTTGTGCTTTCAAGTAGGCAGCCAGTGAACGCCATGAATTCCGTGATACACTATCCAAACCACGTGTCAGCTGAACCTATCAGCAAGATGGAGACTGAAATGCAGCCCATCCAGGGCTGTGTGCAATCCCTCCAGGTTTGGAAACTTGATGGCAGACTAGCAGGAACTTCCATAGAGAGAGGAATATCCTGAATTCATTTTTGAAAGACAGCCCCCTTATTCTTAACAGTCTGATGGTCACATACTGTCATTTTTTTTTTAAACATTTTGAGAAAAGGGTGTTTTGGGTACTACTCACTGGATGTTGAGAGAGAAAAGACTTTCCAGACATTCTCAGGATGCTACACATCCATGAACTTCCTTCTCCCACAGTTAGAAATGTGTCAAAGTTGAACCCAAACAGACAGCAAGTATCAGCAATTTAAAGCAAAAATATTACAGTGCTTCACAATTATACCCCAAAATCAGCATTATGAACCAGGATATTCAGACTCCATGATGAAATTCAGACACACCAGACAATACAATTAATGCCAGAAGATCTAGTTTCATATGTCTTCGTTCTGGTGTCACTTCAGGGCAGTGTTGGATTCTTTTTTATTCAAGCTGTAACTATGTGTAAGATAAAGAATGCTGAAAAGTGTGTTAAGGTGCTACTACCAGCAATTTGCAATTAACAGCCTCAATCTTGCATAATTTTTTAAAAAAACAGGTGTACTTGTACATACCTAACTTGTTGATGCAGAATGGTTTATCTTTTCTACCAATAAGGATGCTGAATCTTCATCTTAAGTGAAAAAATCAATTCAGTCCACATTGGGGAGTTATGCACAACACACAATAGAGGCCATTTGATTTTAAACTCTTTTGGAATCAAAATGGTTTGGCTGGCAACACACTGCTTACCTACTTCAGAACTGTTTAGATCAAATGACGTAGCACTGAAAGTTTCATAAAGGAAAAGCAAACCTCATCTTGACTTTTTCCTATTCATTTGTTCATGACTAGAAATTTTGTTCTTACTGTGATTTTCAGATGGGAATTCACGTGGAGTTTCAGTGTCTAGTTTCCAAAGTGAAAAGGAAAAGTGATAGTTAAGTGACTGAGCAGCACTGAAGAAGAGATCCGGGCTCCATAAAACCTCATAAAGAACAAATTAAAATTAAATTTTCAAATAAAATTTCAAATTTCAATAAAATTTCAAATTAAAAAGCTAGGAAGGATGCAGAACTCTCCTCTTCACAATCACCCAAGATAATCAAAATTGCTACCTTTTTGCTAAGGTTGAAAGGAAGAGGACTTAAGAAGGTAGTTCTTGTATTGCTCTGCCTTTCCTGGTTATGCACATCCTTAGAAGTGAAAATACTGAGAACTTAAATACTTAAGATACTTAAAGTGTTTTGGTTTTTTGTGTGCTATTCAGGTTCAGCGTTGCTGAAATACCAATAAGCAGCTCAACGAACAACGGTTCAGGGTGAAAGAACATGAACTAACTGAATGGCATTCCTATTTGTACACCTTGGCTGCTGCTGAATTTCAACCCATGTTGGAAGATGGAAAGTGTATTCCTTCTTAATGAACAGCGGAGGCATGTATTTCTATCTTTAGTAAAGTTCTCCTCACATCTTCAAGACAAACTGATGGATTATCAAAACAGCCAGGAATTACTAAAATTCTTATCCTTTGTTAATAGAATAAATATATTTCTCCATCAATTTTTCTGCCTAGGAACCCTCTAAGAGATTTGTTGCAAAGTATTAACATCCAGATTTCTGTAAATGTGGTCTATGTAGTATCTGGGAAAGGGGCAAATATTTAATTTGTATGGGTATATTAGCAATTTTCTGTATAAGATCATGTGAAGATCACAGATTTATGGACAACCTAAAAGTCTTCTTTTCTAAAACCTTAGATTAAAACTACACACAGAGAAACTGGTCCTCTCCAGAGCTATGGAGCTGCAGGACAAACATCAAGACCTCCCACATGACTGCAAAGTGTCATGCTCCTGAGCACACCTTATCTGGTTATAAGCCAAGACCCAGTAGGATACCTAAAGTGAGAACATCCAAAAAGAACCCTTAGCATAAAATTTATGTCAGAAGAGCAACTTCAAATTTACCCTATTAAAAAACAGGTCCAGGAACTGCTACCTGTTTCACTCAGTCTCAAAAAAGATGTTGGTGCTGTAATGTGAAGGCACTGGGTCAGACCCATCAAATAGCAGCAGAAAAAGGCAAAGGGAAATGGGTCTCATGCTACAGAAAACCCAAGAAATTCTCTCCCATTCCAGTCCTGCAAGGCGCTCAGAGAAGGAGAATGCAAGAGCAAGACAGCAGTAACCTCTGTTAAGGTGTAATGGAAAGCACTGCGCCTTGCCAAAACAGTCTTGTTCCAGGGGAGAATGAATGGCCCCAGCCCCAGAGCTGCTAAGCAACATGCTTTTGTGAAAGGCAACAACTACAGCGCTGAAGGAAGGTATGTCACACCTTAAGATCAATATTTCTTCACACTGTGTATCCCAGATCTAAGTTCCTTGTTACTTTCCTAATGTCCTCCTCCTGCACCAAAATTTATCATTCTTGGTTTCAGCCCATTGGTCATTTAAATTTGAAGACGAACATATTCATCTACCTGTTAGGCAAATGGGAATCTAAAGAGACTTCACCTACTTAAAATGCAAACACATTAGAAAAATCAAATCCATTTTCATAGCTCTCCCCAAGGAGCGGGAGAATTAGTAAATAAGAACACTGGCAAAATTAATCACAAAGCTGTAAATGACTAACCATTCACTCCGCATGTGTACGTGGGTGTGCACGCGCACACACATCATTTACAGCAGGCTTTTAATTGTGTAAGGCATTAGTAAGTTTTACCAAGCACAACAGTGGAACTTTCCATTTCTTGCTCTGGTACCCCCCCAAAAAGGAAATCAAAAGCTAAAATTTTTTTTAAGGAAACATTAGGGTTGAAAATTTGAATATTTAAAATTAATCAAGAAATGGAGATGCTAAAGGTTCCTCCTTAACCTTTTATTAACACCAGCAAACCACTTACGCATCCTTCCATCACAAGTCAGAACATTAAAGTCACCATGTCCTGTATGCGTAAGGTCTGGGCAAGAAAACCTTAATTTTGAATATATTAATTTCATGGTTTAAATTGACAACCCTCAAAATGTTTTTGCACATGTAAGGCATTAGCACCACGCCTCCACAGTTAACGTTTGCAAGGCATATTCCAGCCCACATCCTTGCTTCTAACCTTTCACTGCTTTTTCAAATAAATTCCTTCTTAGGCTGAACTTTCTCATGCTTAGTCAGAGCCCAAAGGGAAATATGCTCTTAAAAGATCAGGCCAATCATTTTTTATTTATGGGGTTGTGAAATATTTACTATGTATTCCATTTTGGAAAAAAAAAAATTGCAATTTTCCTTTTCTCTCCTGGTAACTAAATAATGTCACACAGTGGAGACCCACACTTGTCATGGGTGCTGTCCAGTACACAGGTGACGGGTTAAGAAACTGGAAAGAAAAGCCTTCTGTTTGCTGCCTACAGCACCCACAGATCCAGATGAAAGTCAGTGTCCCCCCCTACCAGTGAACATCCTATCTTAGCCCAGCATCCAAGTACAATCTAGCACACAATAAGCAAGTCTGACACTACTGTGAATGGAGAAGGAGAAAAATAAAGCTCCCAGACACAGCAGTTTTATCTAATTTTCAAAAGACACACCTCCTGACCCATCACCAATCTGATGAAAATTACAGACAGCTACCAGGAGTTGGGATACGAACACAAGCTAGAACAGATCTTGCACTGAGGCATAATGCTTCACTACATCTAGATACTTGATAAAAGGGACTGAAGATCTGGCAAAGAGAAATGACTCAGACATTGTAAGGCACCCACTAAAAAATTGTGCCACAATGTGGGAGCTTCAGCATGAGAGCGCTGAACAAGTTGACTAGTCCCCGGCAACCAGCTCTCCTGTACCAGAGCCACGGGCTTCCCTCTAGACTATGGCAAAGCCCAAGCTTGGAGTCAAGCTTTGAATGAGGGATGGTGATGATGCTCAGCTAGTAACCCCAAAACCGAGAGATACTGGGCTGTGCTGTGTGCTTCATCACGTACAAATGGACTGGAGTACCTCTTCTGAAGATCATTTTGGTACGGCCAGCATTACAAGGTTCTCTATCCTTAAAAGCAGTTATTTTTAATTCTGTGACACTGCAGCACACACTGCGCATCCCCACCTTCCCTGGTATTTGCTCTTATGTTACACAGCACAAGGAAAATGTGCCGACTGGCTTTTCTTTCCCTGGATTGCCCTGGTAGAACTGGCAGCCTTGGAGCCTTCTTGGGATTTTGTAGTTATTTGCAGTATGACTTTGGTCTGCACTACAGTAGTTTGTTACTTGAGAGGAGAGCAGAGTCTGGCCATTTCTCAGCCTCTTCTTGAGGGCCAGTTTTCAGCTGAAGAGGATGCTGAAGACTGGACCACACCAAAAGAGCTTAAGAAATCTCTGTATCGCCTGCTGCATCCTGTCTTCCCTGGAAGACTGATCTGTGTTTTCCTCTCTGTAGGGTACCAGCATCCATGTAAACCTTCAATTACACAAACTTTGTACCCTCAACACAATAACCCGACTCACTTCAATAGGGAAAGCAACGCATAACACATTAAAAATTTGCCATAAACTGGGAAGGGTGATCAAGTCTGGGAGCCACAGAAGGAAAGACAAGACTTAAGTTTAACTGCAGCGAAGAGCAGTTAAGATTGTCTGCTGGCAGAAAGGCCCACCTGGAGCTCGCAGGGAAACCACTGGGAAAGGCCTCATGACTGAGAGGTTGAGCAACTGTCTGCACAGCAAATTTCTGAACAACACATAAGAAAAACAACCTTGCGGATGTTCTAACTACGAAGCAATGAAACTTTCTGGAGCCCGTATACTTCTGAAATTCTTGCAAGCTCACAGCTACCAATGCCAGCCCAAAGCTTTGTCAGTGACAATCACCAATTTCACCTAGTAATTTTTACCCTGACTTTGTGCAAGGGGAAGGACTTCTCTTGGGATAACTAGAAGGAAAAATGCATTCAAGTGCTAGCTCAGAGGCATGAACTCTACTTTCAGGAGCAGTCAGCAGCTACTCCTAATGAACAGACACTCACTGAGCTCACATACAGCCTGATCAATGCCAGTAACTCGGCACCTCGCAGCAGGCTGAGAGCTTGTCTCTTGCATAGGGTTTCCAACACTCCAGTAAGATCCATTGCAGACCCCAGCACGTGCCACCTTTACCTGACCACAGGGGAATGCTCTTCCTCCCTCAGGAAAGCACAGTTGAGCCCCCCTCCTCTGTGGGAGACAGGAGGGAAGCTACAGGCCGTAGCTCTGTTAGGCACAGGAGTTACTGCTCTGTAGCTCGGCTCTGTGGCTGCTCCTGCTGCAGCTCTGCTCTGCCAGCTGCCACCGGCTCCTGCTCCATAGGGTGCTGCTGCTCAGGCAGGCTCCAGCCTGGCTGAGGGTATGACACTATCTCAGGTCAGCCAGTGCCTCCCACCAGCCCCAATGGCCACAGCTTGGCCGCAGCTCCTCTCCCATCTGTACTGCTGCTGTCCCCCTTGCCTCAGGCACGCAGGGGCTGCCACTCGCCCTTGGCACTGCCCATTCCTGTGTATCTTCCTTCGCAATGTCCAGTCACATAACCATTAAGGGCTCTGGTAAATCCATTCTTTTCCAGTAAATACAGTCACTTCTCTATCCGGTTCAAAGGGCAACACAGAGAGATACCAGCCTCCTTCCGGGAGAGATTCAGGCAGGACACTCGGTAGTGCCAGAACTTCCCACCTACCCCAGCACAACGGTACCATGATGGTCTGGGAAGAGCTGCTCCTCATGGCGTGTGGAGGTGACATAACACTGTCACACAACATCCAAAGATCACACTTTGACCCTCCTGCAACCTGGTAACTCAACGGCTTGGTCTGAAATACCTGGTAAATACTGTCACCTGTGGGGTGGTAACACTGATACTCAAAAATTATCTGAAAATGGGAAAAAAGAGCTCCAACACAATAGACACAAAGGAAAACCAGGTTGTTTTACTTGGGATCCATCTTGGGACGTTGTGGATCCAGCCTAGCTTTCAACCTATGGGGCTGGCCACAGCAAGCAGCAATGCAGTAGGAAAGTAGCTCCCGTTTCCACTAGAATTTAAGTCATGAGTGAAGGAGGCCATCAGGTGCTGCCAGGCAAAGGATGGTCTGGGCCACAGACAGGATCTGTTTGCTCAGGTGTCTCCCGAATGGTGGAATCCACTCAAGAGCTGCATACGAGTAACCCGCTGGCAGCATGAGCACAGGGATCTGCTTTGGATAAACAGCACAAAATCCAGCTTTTGCCTCTTAAATAGAATTAGATACACGAAAAAGCAGGAGATGGAGAAGAAAGAACAGGATCTACCAGAAAACAGCCATTAGTGGTCTTCCAACCTCCAGCAAACGTCACTGAATTGCATAGTAGCAAACTGCAACACCATTAGGAACGGAAGTGAGTGGAGCATTTGAACTGGGCTGTCCTACTCTAACTGCTTTTTCATGGTGTTTTCCTGCACACCACAGAGTGACTGGCTGGTGGCATGATGACCGTCTAACAGAGCAAACTTCACATTCACAGCTAGTACTGCCTGTGAGTACTACCTGCTTTTAAACTACAATTTGCTTGTTATGGTCCTCAAAAAAGTTGTTACTAGGTCAAGAGAACAGCCAGCTCCCCTGAACTCAGCCAACCTGAATGACACACTGGAGATTAAATCAAGGCTCCCAAAATCACCTCTTTCTGGTTCTTCCCACTTTTAACAGTATGTTATTAAAATATTCCAGGAATGGTAAGACTCTTCCGCACAATATTAATCAGCATTGCTCCATCAGGCTCAGGACTTCTCCCCTCAGAAAAGGGACACTTCTAAAGTCTCTAATAGCTAACCAGACATATGAAAAGTTAAGACACCTGATATACTTTAAGAAACCTTCAGTTTTTAGCGATTCTTCCCTTCCCATTTCTCTGTGCCTTTGTTGTTCTGCTTTCTTTCACAGGGCACAGAAACGCAATCCAACAGCGTTACACTGTGCCCAGCAGACAGGGACTGGGCTGCAAGCCCAGAGACTTGTGCTCTCTTCCTTTGCCACTCGCCCGCTGGTTGCCCCTGGCAAGTGACTTTCCCTCCGTCCTGCCTCCGGAATACCTAACTCCTCAGTAAAGTGATCCCAGGCTTATCCAGGCAAAAGGCTTAGAAGTACTATGGACTATTAGCACTATTTGGTGAAGTTGTTAACATTCAGTATTTTGAAAACAGGTACTAAAAGGCCACTGGTAAGTTGAAATCAGGCAAATGCCATATTAACAGTTGCCAGAGTGACCTTAACTCTGTCCTAGGCTGGTCCAAAGAGGCAGAGATACTATTAGGAAAAGCAGTAACAAGCATATAGAGAAAAACTTAGGTGCTTACGCACTCTCAGATGAATTAAGGTTTCACAGGCAACCATAAAACTCACAGTCTAACTGAGCTCTGCAAGCCAGTTATGGTTATTTTGGAGATGTTCTTAAGTTTATCTTGCCTACAGAAAAGAGTAAGAATAATACCAATATCTAATAGCCTCAATACTACAATCCATAATCTGTAGCAGAGTTACAGATCTGGAAACAGTCAAGACTACCACGCTCTGGAGACCACAGCAGTGGTGGTGGTAGCTCATACTCCCCTCTACCTCCTGGGGATGAGGCCCAAAACAAGCTGTCAGTGTGGAGACCATCCTGGGTTTACTTCCTAACCCAACTGCAGCTCCCAGGTATAGGCACCGCTGATCCAACACTGGTGCCAGCCTAGCTCTTAAACTGACATGTGCACTGAACACAACCTGCTTCAGGACTCAGCACAGTGCAAATATGTTCAGGTCAGAGGTGATGCTTCCCGCAGCCCTGTCTCTGGCACACTGTCCCTGCTGGTGCAGGGCTTGTTGGACCCCTGCTTGCCAGTGGTTTTATTTAGCTATCTGTCAGGTTGCCAAGAATTTCCCATGGTATGTGAGCAGCAGGAGGGAGACTGTTTTTACAAAGTTTGTAACTCCCCAAAACATGACTGGAATTTCCATGGAGAAGGATGACACAGATCTAGCCCAAACACCTTCTTCCTGAGGACTTCCAAAAGTCTGCAGCAAACCACAGAGGCTTATGAGCATCTCAGAAAAGACTGCCAGACTCTTGTACAGGAACAGTCAGTGACCTAGATATGATGTCAAACTGGCCACGCCTGCCTAGGAAAAAATACCAGATAGAAAGTGTTTTTCAAAACTTTTCTCCTCCCCTCCTCCTCCCTGCCAGTCAAAGTTGGTAGCAGCTACACAAGCCTTTTTATTAACACATTAGCACTGTGGGTTGCATTGTTTTCTTCTCTCTACATGTGGGAATTCTGGTCTTGGACCCTGAGCCAAGGCTAGGAAAGTAGCTCTCAAAGCCATGCAACTACGTCCCCATGAGCACATCCTCTCTTCAATACCACAGATCTGCATCCCTACAAGAACGGGGACAAAACAAAAAGGGAGTCCCAGAGAAACAATCTATAGACTAAAAACCCCGAAGGCTGAAAATAACCAAGCGCAACAGTTTTTCCTCAAGGGACTCTTCAAAGTGCCTTCCCAGCTGGAAATTCTAAACACCACTGTCTTTCCTCTTTAAGCAGACAGCAAGTAAACAACTGGCCTCAGCTGCGATCCAGCTTGCCCCATGGCTCCCTTCCGCCCAGGCAAAAAAGGCCAGGTCAGCCCATCCCACAGCAGCCCCTTCTTACCATCACCACTGGTTCTGCCAACCTGAAGGCTGAGGCACATTACAACACAGCTTCACCCACCACGTCAGTAACATCCTCCTGACAGGCCAAGCACGACTCGCTCTCAGACCCCGTATGGCAAGATGCAGACTTTGCCTCCCAAGAACAAAGAGGACTCGGTGCTCTCAGGGTAAGTCTGGGGAGCACAACACAGCTGACTGCCACCAAAGCTCGGCTGCTCTGGGACCAAGCCCAGGTGCCTGTGCTGTGCTCTCCAGAGGCAGCAGCTGAGGTGTCTCCTCACTTGGCACACCAGGTGGCCTTCACCAAGCTTTCAGGTGTTCACTGTCGTCGTGAGTAACAGCTGCCTCCAGAAAGTCACTATGGAGAAAACTTGAACTGCTTTTAAAAACCTGCAGTTCTAGTTATCTGAACTAATGCCAAAGACCCACTGCTGGACAAGAGACCTTCTCATCTACACCAGTTTGGGATGGATGCAGTCTATGCCCCAGAGAGAAGCACATGAGAGAAAACAAGATCTTGCCGTACCCCTTAAATATTGAGAAATTCTGGAAGAAGGCAGCAAACCATGCCTGCAGAGACCATAAATCTAGAGGTTCCAAATGAGATAGAAATAGCAGAGGAAGATTTGAACAACACAGACGTCTGTAATAGAGAGGGTGTAAACAGCCAAACTGGGTCGCAGAGGAACAGCAGTGGAGCAGCAGGCAAAACAAAAATAGCAGGAAAGGAAAGATACATAAAAAATTCCTAAAATATATGAGGAGCAAACAGACTGACAAGGCAACAAGAGGGCCATTGAGTGGAAAAAGGAGAAGAGCCCTGTAGAGGCAACCAGGGTAGGCCAGGGATTTAACCCAGCCCCAGAGGAGAAGGCACAGGGAGTAAAGAAGACAGCTGAGCTTTTTCACTGCAGCAGCAAGGAGGGGAAGATGACTTTGTCAGGAAATTACAACCATCTGCACTTAGGAACAGCAGCACTGGCCGAGCACTTTCATGTTCACTCTCTAAGGCAGGTGATACACACAGGCTGTTCTTCCACCAGGGCAAATGGCCATGGTGGATCTCACTTCCCCATCCCCTAGCCTGCTCCCATTTCCCTGCTCTGGTGGCTTGGCCTTGCCTCCAACTCTTTCAGCTAGAGGAGACTATCTGGGGATAGCAATGAGTGTGGCAAGTAAAAAGGGGGTTCAGTAATTGCTGCATAGGGGAGGGAGCCAGATTCGCACAGCCCTGCATGAAGATGGAAGCAGTCCCTGCCTCTCTTACTGCTCCCTGCTCCAGCTCCACTGCTACCACAGCAGCTCCTCTGAAGCCTGGTGCAGAGAGCAGCTGCTTGTCGCTCTCTTTCCCAAGAGCTTCCATCTGTTATTTTCAACTCTTCGCCGATCCCCAAGATCCAACTGCCACAGAAGAGGCATGGACCCTCTGGTTCTTCCCCTCTTACTCTCCATACCTCACTGTGCCCTGTCTTTCTCAGCCAAAAAAAATCCTGCAACAAGAAGGGGAAAAAATGACTTATAGAGAAAAACACCGCTTTGCACAAGGTGGTTCCCAAGCTCTGGCAAAAAAGGATACTATGTCCACTTCCTGCACAAGCCCAGGATGCACACAGCCTAGGCCCGAACACAGTAGGGCCCAGTGTCAAAACTCTGAGCAAGGTGGCCAGAAGAGCCTGGAAAGACTCAGGATGGGT
Organism: Athene noctua; assembly: GCF_965140245.1. Lineage (NCBI taxonomy): Eukaryota > Metazoa > Chordata > Aves > Strigiformes > Strigidae > Athene > Athene noctua. The sequence goes on along the minus strand of NC_134056.1, from coordinate 12,190,799 downwards.
AAAACACTGATGGGTAGCAAAACACCTACTGGAAAAGTGACAGCAAGGGAGGTGACAGGGGCCTGGGAAGGAGTCTCTGTTCCCTGCACAGAGCTGGACGCATGTCACTGGGTTGATGGAAAGAGAAAAGTCCCCCTTGCAGAGCCCATCTCCCCTCCAGTGGGCACCGGGGAGGGTACACACTGTGCGATGGCTACTGAGATGCTTCAGCTGAGGATCTTCATCCCCTACCTCCACTGAAGTCAGTCCTGCTTCCTTCTGCAGACAGAAAGCCAAGAATCCCCCCCACTAACCCCAACTCTTCACCTATCACAGAACTGGCCTCAAGTGGCATGGCTGTACTTTTTAATTATTATTTTTCTTTACTAACATTTTCATACCCACACAGGAAAAGTTTGGTGCTCCCAAACTGCCCTCTGTAACCACTAGAGTTGGTACCTTACCTTTCCAATGGAAACTGTGGCTCTTGCCTAACATGATCAGAGCAAAATCCAGGCTGGCAAAGACCTCAGGAGGTCTCCGGTCTGACCTCTGGCTCAAGGCAGGCTCTGCTCTGCACTCAGACCAGGTTACCCGGGACATTATCCAGGTTGGTCTTGCAAACCTCCAAGGATGCAGAAGACACAACCCCCCTGGACAACCTGTGCCACAGCATGGGGAAAAGCTTCTCCTTCAACGCAGCCTCAGCCTCTCTTCCTCCCGCTTGACGTCCATTATTTCTCATTATCCCTCCACTGTGAGCTGCCATCTTCCCCCCTCACAGGGCCTGTCATGCTGCCACCGAGTCTCCCGCTGTCACCTCTTCCCCTGCTGCACAGGCCTCGCTGCCTCTGCCCCTCCTCACTTCGGCAGCCCGGGGGCCTCTGCTGAACCCCTCTGCTTTATCAGCGTCCTCCCTCAGGGCAGGGACACCCCCACCCCCCAGCCCCAAATTCTAGGTGTGAAGTAGGAAAATCCTACAAGCTTGACCACACGCACTAGATGGGCTGGCAGCGCCAGGATCCCCTGGGGCGGCTGAGGCAGCAGGGCTCCGGCCCCCTCCGTCTCCGCACACCGCCCGGCTCCCCGAGGCGCCGCGGGCACCGCGCTCCCCTCAGGGCGGGAGGGCGCCGACAGCCGCCCGCCCCGGGCTCCGCCGCGGCCCCTCTCCCCGCGGAGGCCGCGCCCTGAGGCGGCCGCTCCGCCGGCTCTGCCCCGCCGGCTCCCGCCCACCCCCGCCGCCATCTCCGCGGCGCCGCCCGCCCTCTGCCGGCCGCGCCGCAGCCCCGGACCGCGGGGAAGGGCCCCGCCGGCCCCTCCGAACACCGCCCGCCCCGCCACAGCCCCCGGGCGCGGCGAGGGATGCCGCGGTCAGCGGGCCCGGCCGCAGCCCCGCGGGGAGAGCGCCCGCGGAAGGGCCCTGCGCCCCGCCAGGCACCCGCAGCGCCCGCGCAGGCCGGGCCCGGTCCCCCCTCACGCACCCCCAGCGCCAGGAGTACTTACTGCCCTGGGAGGCTCCTTCACCTGAGGCAGCTTCGGTGTCTGCAAAGAGAAAGAGCTGCACTTAGATCTGGCGGCCGACTCTGCCCCGCGTCCGGCCGCCCCCGGCGCATCGCTCGCTCTCCTCCGGCCGCGAGAGCCCCTCCCGGGAGCCTGTGCCGAAAGGTGCCGGCTCCCTCAGCCGGGCGGCGGGAGCGGGCTGTGGAAGGCCGGCGGCCCTCGGCGGGACAGGCTGCGGGGCCGAGCCCGGTCACCCCAAACGCTCTTAGTTAAACACAGCCGCCCGCAGTCCCGGGGAAGCGCCGCCGAAACCGGGGCGCTTGTTCCCCAAGGTGTCACAGGGGCCTGGATTCCAAACGGGACGGCTGGAAGGGATGCTCCTACCCTGCACGCAGGGTGCCTGCTCCGAGGAGCTTTAGGGAGCCCTGAGAGGGCTTTGGGGTGCAAGGGTCTGCCCGCTGGCCCGGCCTGGAGCAGCCGCCTCCCCGCTCTGCCCGGAGAGGGGCCCTGCCAGCCCACGGCTTGTGCCATGTCTCCAGGCCCTGCCTGAGGTGGGCACAGACCAGACACATCCCAGCAGCCCCACTGTCACTACTGGAACTCGTGACGATGAGCTGCCTAATTTCTACCGGAGGTTTGTTGAAATTGCTCGTGTGCTTAATTCCTAGGCAGGTGCTGTCAACTCAGGAAAGCGAGCGGTGACCAGTGCACCCAGCTCAGCCTCCCACGGGAGACGACACAGCTGTGCAAAGCCTCTGCAAGAGATGGGCCACGAGAATCCCCCCTGGGGCTATTCTGTCCTGGTCTTACTGAAGCCATGTGTGAAAAGATGGGAGAAAAAGCTCCCTCCGCTGTAACACTTGGGACCGCAAGAAGCGCCCAGCAAAGACCACATTCAAGCCCTAAATGGATGCAACGGGCAAAGCTGCAAGCTGGAAAACAAAACCCAATGTTACAAGTCGAGGATCATAAATGATTAGGGTTTCCAAGCTATTCTGAAGTGTTTCATATTCATCCTAAACTGCATATACTGTATGTCACATTATCTAATAACATAACTACGTTTCAAAATATTCCGTCTGTCTCTTGGAATCACGCTTGCATTGCTCTAAAAACCACAGCTGCAGAATGTCACAGCATTTTTGAATTTAAAATTTGCAACCTTAAGTAATGAACACTGTTTGCATTTAATTTCCTTATTTCTTAAAAATAATAAAAACAAATGATTGTGGGTTTGTGAATTTGTACCTTTCTACTTGATTAACCTGCCTGATTAGATCACTTTTCCAGGCAACGATATTAATTTGGCACAACTTCATAAACTGAGGGGCCATCAGAAACCCTCAGTATCAGATGCAAAACCCCGACAGTCAAAGCCCTGTATTTTTCCACAGCTGCTACTTGTTTGAATTACCACCTATCACTCAAGGAAAAAGCTAGCTATGGCACAATGGAGTTCTGCAAAATGCTGTCCTGGCATAAATAAACCATGAAAGATATGTACTATGCATGCACCAGACCATTTCTGTCATTTAAACAGCTTTTTAAAGTACTTTAGTCAAACTTAACAAGAATCAAGCAACACAAAGGTTTAAGGAGCAGCCATTTCTGAACTGTGTTAAGAAATGTTACTCTTAGTCATAAGACAGACTAAAGTCTTCATGAATTAAAAAAAAAAAAACCTAAAAATCCCCTAACAGCCCACTCTAAATCACCTTTGGGCTGAGACCAAGTAATTACAGCTTTAAAACAAAAGACCAATTTCTGAGAAAGCTGCAAGAGTAAGTGAGTAGGGAGGCAGCAGCAAAGCTGGCAAATAGGCAAGTTAACTCCTGTGTCTCAAGTAACTTTCTGCACCTCTTATAAAAATCTGCTGCAGACTGGGAAACGTACACAGTTAAAAATGAAAATGGGTGTTTGGGATGCAGCACAGATGGCAAAGGACACCCCCCCCCCCCCCGCCCAAATCCTATAATTTTTCAGTCGCAGATAATTATACAAATGAAGCCCAACTTTCTTCAGCTTGGAAACACCATCTCTCCTCAGGAATGGTTATTTCGTTATTAATTTTCAACTTCTCACCTCAAAATCCTTTCAGTCACCGAACTCCTCCAACTTAAAGACTCCAAAAATGTACACTTTGGAAAAATGCTCTTTTACATATTCACAATTTGAACAAGTAATCTTCCTCTTCATATTTTTTGAATCGAGCAGAACCCATTCTTGGAAAATATTAATCTGAAACTTTAAAATCTTTGAGAGGCTTTTTAACAATCAGTTAAACTAGAAACTGCCTGAAGAAAACAACCCTACTCTAGTGCTTTCAGCATCTATTCTGATGATGGTAGATTGGCCCCTCAGCTGGCACACCCATGCGGGAAGGTAATGGAGAGCTGACAGGTTCAGAGGGAGGCAATGGCAGCTAAATAATGTAAATAAATAATAAAGAAAAACAACTTGAGTAAAGTCATCATTCAGCCCAGAAAAGCTTATCTGGAAACAGAGAACTTCCACCAATTATTTGGACAGAGGTTAACCCCTGAGAGGGTTAAACTTGAGACTAGCAATTTTCTTTCATTTGCTTTCTGAAGAATTCTCCTTTGGGTAAAAGTCTCCCTTGCTTGGCCTCAGCCCAGAGGTTTTTAAATTTACTATTTGAAAGTCTAATAAACTAATTTCAGCCATTTTTTGGTGTTATCTAAAAACAAAATAATTTTTCTGACTCAAAACATGCAGATGTTTTGCTTTCATGTTGCTTAAATACGACCCAATCGTATAAAACAAAACTTTCTAGCTGACTAACTCCTGAAGGCAATCCAAACCTTTTAATGACTTGAAAAACCCCACACAGCTAAACAAAAAGCACTGTAAGCAAAACATGTTTAAGGCCTGCGTTGGATGTAGGCGAAGCAGTAACGTTTGTCAGCGCTGATCGCTGGGACAGAGCCTTCCATCGCCACCAGGAATGTGCAGCCTTTCTGCTCCAGCTGAACTCCAGCAGCTCTGCAGGAGGAAGGAGCCACAATCCTGCAGAGCTGCTCAACAGCTCACAAAGGAGCCTTTCAGTTCAGCAACATAACTTTTTGGGTTGGTTTTCTTTTTTATTTATGCATTTTAGGGAGGCAAAGGGGAAGGAACGCAACCTTTTCATTTCTTCCTTGATAAAACGTAGTGAGTAGATTTTTTTTATGTACGTTTCTAATTCTTTGCAGAACCCTTTACGTGGGGTTTTCTGTGCCTGCATCTTGGCTTTCAGACCAAAGCAGAAAGGGAGCTCGCCCCTGCAAGGCAGCACATCTTGAACAAAAGCTGCCTCAACCCTTTGCACTTGCAAACTGTGAGGAGATCCACCTCTGCCTGAAAGTCTCCAGCCAATGCTGAGCAGCACAGGGAATGCTCAAGAATCTAAGAAAATTCCCTGTTTTCCAATAGGAAAACACCCACTCCTGAAGGCAAACAAGAAAAAAAAAATCAGTCTGAAGAACCCAGGTCACTTCCAACACAGCTTCTCTACCATGGAGAGCTAAGGGAGGAGGCAGGTGGAGTTATAAAAACAAATCTAGGAAATTTCTCCCAAAATGATTATTACAGAGAAAAACATGATGTTGCCAATGCAAGAATCTTAATGTGAACTGAACAGTTCAAAGGATGAGAAGAAATTGAAGTTCTGAACAGGGCAAAACAAGCGGCTGACAAGTAAGGACTGACTGCAAGAGCGGAGAGGGTGACAGACTTCCCACCTGTTCTGACCATGAGCCACAAGCCCCAGGCTCCCATGCTACAGCTCCAAACTGGACATGGAAATGTACAAAAACCAGCTTCAAATTAACCCAGTTCAAGGAAAGGACAACTGAGACCTCCAAACCTCCCATCCTGGGGACAGAAGTTGTCACTGAATGGCGACAGTGGGGCCAGCTAAACAGATGCTTTTTCCCCGCTGTTCTGTCCCAAAGGTCCAAACCAGATCAACACAATTACTATCTGCTCTCCCATGGGCTGAACCTTTTGCATCACCAGCTCTGTCCATCTGTAGGACCAACCCACAGCCTGGCCAGGGATCATTAGTGACACAGGAACCACACAAGAAAACAAAAAGCAGAGGGCTATTCAAGGGGAAGGGCGTATCCTTCACCAAATCACAGCAGGTATTTCTGCTGCAATGTCCAAAAAGCCCCAGAAGAAAGTATCTAAAGAAAAGAAAAAGGGGCCTGAGTTTGCTCTAGCAACTCTGATGCTGAGCTGGTGAGTTTACCCAGGAACAGTCAAACCTCCAGGGAAAGGCAGACGTTCAATGACTGATGGGTGGCCCAGGCCACAGGGAAACCATCTGATGCTTAGAAAGTGCATCAGGCAAAGAGGAAATGCCAGATCCTGCCACTGCACCATGGCTCCTTCCTTTGCCCAGCCAAAAAGAAATGATGGAAAGATTCAGGATCTGAATTTCTGGCAGCTGATAACTGCACGTAACCGGCCGAGGGAGCTCAATTTTCAGTGCTTCGAGGACAAGCAGACCTAGGAAAGCTGGCTTGTCAGTGCCTTGTGGTTTTATCCCAAGACACGGACAAAAAATACGCAAAGAGAACATGCAGAGTGCAGAATCACATCCTTGGTGTATGTGTAACCACCAAGTTATCTCACATTTGTTATGATGGCGCAGTACCAGCCACTTCTTCTATGTGACTCCTTAGATACACGTGGCAATGAAAGCATCGTTCACAAAAACTTCTTTCAGTCCTGCAGTCTTACGCTATTTCCAGCATTGCTACTGGTACAGTTCTGTGTACAAGTCCCTCTGGATAGTATCACACTGGGCTTTCCTCCATATAATCCTTTCTTCTTTTTCCTAACTATTCATCACATGCACATTCAATGGTGCATTATTTCTCTGCAGACAGGTAGGCTTCCCAACTGATTTAACTGCCAGCTCAGGTTCTGTTTCTGGGATAATCATGTTTAGCGAGTTACATCGAGTTTTCAGTTTGATTTCCTGTTGAAGAGTGTACATAAGTATCTCATTTTTATTTTTATTGTCTTAAGGCAATTCAGATGCACTTGAAATGTTACTACTACATGCATATAATTGTACAGCCACATAAACCAACATTTTCTAAGTTTCACATATATAAATTGTGCTTCTTCACCACTGATGTGAAAATTACTAATACACTTCCACATTCAAAATTTTGAAAATTTCCATCTTCTATAGCTACACATTAAAAAGGCTTTGGAAGAAAAAGGTAAAGTCGTGTCTCCTCTGAGCTCATGGCTAAACTATGGATATCAATTGTACATGTGTAAGCTGATGCACCCACACCATTTAATATAAAGCTTGATTTCCTGATCAAAATAAGAATAAATGTATAAGTACAAATCAAATGGATCACACATTAGGAGATGACCTCATGCTAATACAGCCCCTAAAATTCCAGCTGAATTAAGGATCCCCCAGTGCTTGGGGATGAGAAGTAAAATAAAAGCAATCCTTGTTCCAAATCTAAATACTGCAATTATTATTGCAAAATTATTGCAGTGCTGTGGTGCAACGGTAAAGCATTGTGCATGTCAGCAAATAAATGCTGCTCACTATGTTTTTAGGGACTTTTTTTTCTTAAACTGCAGAGTGAAGCTACTTTGTAGTTAAATTTAAAGGATTTATAGGAATTTTGTTGGTATTTAGAAAGGAATGCCAGCATCGAAAAACAATTCTGCATGTATCCAAGGATACAGAAGAAGCTCTGTGATGTTAAACAGCACACGCGAAATATGCAACCATGCAATTAAAGGATGTATTATGAGACCGTGAAAAATTCTGAGAAGGATGCGCGTTCACTTTTCAGCTGTGCATTTGCTGATTTCTAAGAGTTTACACATTTAAAATTTAATATTGCATTAGCCTTCATGATTTCTGGATTTTCAAACTTTTCATTGGGAGCTTCCTTTACGCTCCTTTAGACATTCCAGTCAAACGTTTCATTGGAGACCACGTGTGCTGATACTGCTAGTTACAGATGAGGAGCTAAGCAGATGCTCCTACAAGTCTGACACAATGACCTCAGTGCTCAACTCAGGTGAAAGAAAATAAAAACCACTGAAAGGCTCATGAGATAAAGTCCCTGTTGTTCTGCTATTCCAGATACGTATTTCTCCAAATTCTACAAACTAAGCTAATGGTATAAAACACCAAGAAAAACTTTCACATTTCTGCAATTACACAACATGGAAGTGGCCAGCCTTACAGAAAACTCAAAGTCACTCCTGGCTAAGCATGAGATATTTCACTTGGAAAGTGAGCTCAGCTGACAGCAGGGGTACAGGGGTGAGTTCAAGCATCATTTTCATTTTAACATAAAAATACAGCAGTCTAGCAATGCCAATTTCTGACTTTATATCCCCCCATCCTGGCTTAGCAGCGATGGACCAAACACCCGGCTGGGCAGGGGCATGGAGCGCCTCAGGGGGATGCCTACCCCTGTGGTGGTAACTACACTGCTGGCAAGTGGTATCTACCAGGAGACACGTTTTGATTTGCAGCTCCCCCAACACACAGCAATGCTCCCAGAGCCCCATGCAGTCAGTACTGCACCGAACACAGGAGCTGCTCCTGACCTAAGAAGCAAGCTCATCCTAGGAACAGGCCCAAAGTTCATCCTACGGACCCAGCTCCAAAGTTCATCTTAGGAATGAGCCACCTGAAAGAAGCCTTACTGATGAACAGAGAAGCAGCAGAGCAATCTTCAAGACCTTCCTGAAAATAGTCCCTGAACCTGAATGCTACCCCGGGATGCCCAAAGCTTTGAGCAGGAGTGAGATACCTCTGTGTGCTCGCACATGGGTCTGGAAACAGTTGTAATACTTGTATTTCTTCCCACATATTCCACACTCGTAAGACCCTGGAAAACAAGACAGAAAAGTATACATCACCATATCAGATCAGGAAAAACAGCCTCACCACATACTTATCCATAAACTGGGGACAAAAGAATGCAGTTTGCAGCAAAGTACTTTTTGGAAGGTTCATGGAGATAGATGCAGGAAATCACTATCCCAGACTCAATTCTTTTTTCAGCCTTATTTAAGATTCCTTGGCATATTACCCTGAACTTGCATTTTCAGTATATCTTTTTAAATCTGCTAACATGAAAGGGCCACTCTCAAAATAGCCTGACTTATAATTTTATAATAATGACTAATATTTCCTATGGACAGAAATAACCGTGAATTACTTTTCAGTAAGTTCCTAGTAGATGGGAAAAAAAAAATCTTTAGAACTGAAAAAAGAAGGCAATGTGTTATCTTGAGGCAAGGAGTTTTCAAAATTTCTCAAGAAATGCACAACGTACAAATTTCTCAAGAAACCCACAGAGATTTGGTAAATATCCACCCAGAGGAAACCAAATAGATACAAATAGAACTTTTGACCTTTTTAAGGAAAAGCACATGACCACAGTAGGCTCTCTTCTCAATTTGTGTCTCTAATTCCAGAAAACACACATCTGCAAACAGTCATTTGAAATGAAACCAGAGAAACAGAGCTGGGAGAATCATTTGCAATGATGAAATTATGCAATGAATTTAGCCTCTTCTGTTTATTGGACAGGCAGACAGAGATTTCCTTAGATTTGTTATTTAAGTTGATTCGACCTTTTTTTCCACACTCCAACTTGGTGAACAGGCTACAAATCCACCTTTCAAGCTCTCACTTGCAAAATATATTGCTTTGCTTAGCTGTCCATCAGCAGCTAAGTAACTGTGATCCTATCTGTGCTCTGTGGCAAGGCGAGAACAGCTCTTATTGGAAGAGGAGGTGGGAGAACAAAGAGGCGGGAGAACGAAGAGCTGAATATTACTTTGTGTGAATGCAGCACTTCATTTCCATGGAGGCTTCCTCACACAACCTCGAAACAATCTTTTCCTGACCATACAAAACAGTAAAACTCAGGGACGAGCCACAAACAAGAACAAAACATTCATACACACATCCAAATCAATATTCCCAAACGTCATTTTACAGCAATACTTACCCGGTGCTACTCAAAGTGAGCTCTTTCCAGAAACAAAACCAACCACAATTTTTGAACACGCTATACGCGTGATCTTTTTTTCCCTTCCCATGCCCTAGTGCTTACAGCTTGGGAAGAAAACATCCCTCCTTGAGTTTGTAACAGCGCTGAATTCCCTGCCCATCACTGTTAGCGTCCCTTGGGACTGTCTTTTGAGCTTGGGAGGCTACTTTGTCACTGATGCTGAAAGTTGCTACAGTCTGATGCACAAGAGTACACATCTGAAAAAATACTCTAAAATACTGGTAATTATAGTCAGTTGACTATGTCTGATCTGCTCCATAGTCTTTTAATTATCATAGCTAGTTGTACTTTATATATGTATATACATATATGGGACAGTCATCACCTGTGGTCACCCCACACAGGCTTTTCTAAGTGAAATCCTGGACATCAGCAAGTCAGCAGCATCTGCCAGCCCTCACTTTCCATGCTCAAGGACTGATTATATTAATCACAAACCTCCAAAATTCTTTCCTGAAAACTATTCCAGCTGGAGCCCCAAAGCAGCACTGCCAGAAGACGAGCGCATTCACCATCACTTGGGCCCTACCAACCAGGACCTCTGTGCAACAGCTGAGGTTCAGCTGTACCAACAGCAAAATGCAACTGACGCCCACCCATACCCTGAAACAGCACTGTGTGTACACAGAGCACTGGAAAAACAGATAAAAAACAGTGAGGGACTCTAGGTTGAATTCTTTTTCCCATTTTCCTTACATTTGCCCCTTTCTCTGGAGATAGTCTGTGGCACATAAATGCATTTGGCTGTGCAGAAGTTCCACCCAGAATCACAGAATCATCTAGGTTGGAAAAGACCTTGAAGATCATCTAGTCCAACCATTAACCCAACATTGACAGTTCCCAACTACACTTCTTCAAGAAGAGTATATATAACCTGTACGAGTGACAGTGTGGTGCCGATACAAAACCAAACCGGTGCTGCTCCCCTTGTGCGAGGGGCTGTGCCTGGAAAGCAAGGGCAGGAGCCGAAGGCAGGGGAGGGACCAGTGTGTCCCACAGGCAGTGCTTTTGTGATGTCCTGAAGCACTCAGGTCTCAAATGCAACACAGGGAAGGCTGGGGTAATCTTCTTCAAGGGGGGGGCGGTACTTCTACCCCCCTTCTACGTGCAGATGGTGGAGCACCGGACCAGGAGGGCAGCGCGTTTGTGGAGGGTGTAAGGGAGGTGCAGTACAGTTCTAAAGTCCTGCAGGCACCAAGAGGCAACTCAACAGCTACGACTGTGTACTCAACACACCACGATTTGGGGGGCAAAGGCAGAGATCCTCACATTAAAGAAAGGAGGGATGACTTCCCACAATAAATGTGTTATTGGAGTGAAGGAAAGATGAAGTGGAGGGAAAAAATAAGACATGGCTATGTATTAAGGCCTTACAAAGAGCATGCCCGTGTTGCCTTGGACACTGTCACCGTGGTCATGGTTTATCTTGGACTTTATCCACATCGGGATGTCTCATGCAGGTTAAAGCTGTTCGTAGTAGGAGGGGAGATGGAAAAGGTTTTTGGTTAGTTGGTGCATTCAGTCTTGCCAGGCTTTTCCTGAGCCTTGCAGATGGAATTTGGGCAACACACCTGCTGCATACAGAGCTTTCCCTTGCTCCCTGATCCCTGGTTAGACTTTCACACCCTTCCATCACATACCGGACGTGTATCTCAATGCATGGTCAAAAATCCAGGTCCCTGAATATCGATTTCGTGTATATCCAACGGGAGAGCCACGTTCCACTGCTTTTCCATCTAAATCGTGCAAAAAGAAATCAGAAAAAAGCCCTTAAAGTGGATGCATTTCCAAAGAATAATGATGGCTGAAGCCTATTAAAAATTTCCAAGACCCATCTCTCCCTCTGGCTTACTATCAAGATGTCAGAGGTCACACAGAGTTTCTTAAGGCTTCTGCAGTACTATTTCATTTGGTATAACTAAGAAGAATCTAAAGTGCTCTTGAATTACATATGCTGAGCAGCTCAGCAACTGAGACATCAGCATCACGGGCATGAATCGAGCATGTGCATGTAAGATTGATAAGTCTCAAAGCAGAAGGATTCACTCTTCACTTTGTCCTGAAACATTTCTGATTTAATGCATTACTTGAAAAATACTCTCCAAAATGTTTCTTGTAAAGCATGGACCAGATCTGGAACTTAAATAGTCTTGTATAAAACTTCTGATCAACTCACAGATAACTCAAGCCCTCCAAAACACAAATACTGACCTGATGGTATTCCCAACATTAAAAAATGATCCCCATCAGCCAAATAGTCTCTCCCCCTTTCTCCTGATTTACAAGACAAGTGCCATTTTCTTTTCCTTCTAGACAGCTTCTCTTGCCTCTTTGCCCTGACACCCCTGCCCTGAGAAATGTTAATTCAATGGAGCTCTTCAAATGACCCTGGCCCAAGGCCAGCATGTGAAGCTAGCAAGGAAAAAGAAGAAAAGAACAGGAAATATTGAATCTTGGAGTTGTGCAGGGTGAGAAACACACCACCTATGAGGCAGGGAGACCTGACAGGGCCGTGGGGTGTACAGTGGACACAGGTCAGTGGACACGGAGGAGAGCAGGAGAGCAGGATCCGCAGTGGCAGTTGCTGCTGACCAGACAAAGGGATACGGCCAAGCACTCTGTTGGCCTTCTTTGCTTGGTTGGGATGCCCAACATGAGACCCCACAGAGCCTGCAAGACTTCTGTGGAAAAGCAGATGAAAGGGTAATGGTCCAAACCCACAAACATCAGCACCGGCTCTTCAGTGGGGGGACTGCAGCCACTGCCACCACCCATCCCGCTTCGCTGCATCCACTTTCATCCATTGCAGGGTTTGGGCTGCTCCAAACAGATGGAAACAGAATCTGGAGTAGTCCAAAGTGCGGGGAGAGACATGTGAATGTGTAATCAAACAGGAGGCAGCACACACAAGGCCTAATCTGATGAAAACACTACAAGTGAACAGCAGCAACTGAGCTGGGAATCCCTGTTACAAATTGCTCCAAGTAACTACTAAAAATATAAATATAGCATGCTCCTGCAGGAGATGTGTGTCTCAGACAGGAGACATAGATCTTCTAATGCAAATTTCAGCCAAGTCCTGAAGCTGAGCCCTGCAGGAGAGCTGTCTGTCCCTTGGAGCCACGTGTGCCCTGAAGCCTTCAACACAGCCGTGGCCCCAGCTCAGACAACACATCCCCCGTTTGACTGACCATCCCCAGCACATCACGAAAGGAGACAGTCTAGTGGTAGGCATTTCCACACAAAGGAGAGGGATTCATTTACTTCTGATTCCCCACCTCATCCTGCACCATGAATTCCTAGAAAAAAATAATCATTTCTGACACCTCCAATCTCAGCTTCCCTGATGAAGGTGACTAAAACCCTACCAAAGCCTTGTCTTTCTGCACAGCTGAAGTGATTTAGATACAGGGCTATCAGACCACATCACAAGAAAGGCTTCAGGGAGAAAAACTCCTGGAAGTACTGCTAAGCAGCAGCAGAGAGCATGGAGCCTTTGCTCCAGAGGCAGGAGGCACCGGCATCTTCAGCTGTTCGCAATCTTGGGCTGTTCCAGAGCAGCAGCCGAAATCGTCAGTGAAGCAGCAGGCACAGGATGTTTCTTGGGTGAGTTACACACACATCTGCAGCAATGGAAATAGTGCCTGTCTGTGGTTTCTGTGGGGGGACAGAGGGGACCAGAAGAATTGACTGGGAGCCAGTTCAAGAAACCACAAGGAACTGATATCTGGGCACCATGGTCGGTCCACACAGAGCACAGTATTTGGTGGCCAAACAGAAAAGTTATTCAGAGCCACCTCCCCAACAAACAAGAGTTATGTGAATGGCGGATGAATAGGGGCACTTACAGGGCTCTTTTCACAAAGGAATCAGCTGCCAACTGCCAATCGCCTCAGGACCAAGTTGCCTTTAAAGAAACTCAGCACGAGGCTATAAAATAATAAATATGATGCACATTTCATTTGAAAAGGCCCTTCCAGATAGAAGTTCTCCAGTTTACTTTCTACGGCTTTCAACCACCACTTTTTAACTGGTAAATAACTCTTTGTCCCTCTCCCCATGACGCCTACATGTTGAATAGTGTCCCCCCTCACCCCAGCATGTCCCCAGCGCTCTCCATAGGTATGACACGATGGTGTACATCCAAGTTAGCCAACAGCAAAAGCACATTCCCTGCTTTGTGCAACAGCACAGTCCACTCAGGGGACATCATCTGCAGAACAGCTGCTGCCTCCCAGCCACAGGCCATGGGGACAAGAGGGTCCTACATGGCAGACACCCAATCTGGATGCTTCATCAAGGGCTGGTGACCACGGCTGAAGGAGAAGCTCCGATCAGCAACAGTCTCTCCACACATCTCTCCTAGGGTGTCAGGGTCGCCTCTGCATTTCAGGGTTGCCCTCACAGCAATCAACCTCTCAAGAGCTGTGGGGACACAAAACCTCCAAATATACAGAGGGTATGTCCTCCAAATTGTAAAATCTTTAAGATGGAACCAGTTATGGACTTCTTAGGCCTTCCCTAGATGTTCTGACCCTCCCACCCAGCTGTCCTTAGTGGCTGTCCTGCTGGGGAAGGGAGGACAGGCAGGACAATGATGCTCCCAATACAGTCACTAGCTCATGACACCCTCCAGGGCTTCTTTCCACCAGTGTGGACCATGATCAAGCAAAATCCAGGAGAAAATCTAACAGCAATACCTCTTTTCTCTCCCCCTGCAAGACAAACCAACCCCAGGAGCAACACTGGGAAGCTCTAATCAGCTTTCTCCTGAGTCCCTGAAAGGAAACATGATCCAACTGCTCTTTCTTCATCAGCAACTTCCTTTTCCTCTCAGAGTCACTGTTGGGACATGCTCCATGTCCAGGCTAAGAGTCGCTTTAGCAAGAGTGGAGCCTCTCCAGGATCCCACAGAAAGCTCTTTCCCTGGAGCAGGAGAGGGCAGTCTGATGTTCACAGAAAAAAAAGAAAAAGCTTCTCATCACGGCTTGAGGTGGGGTGGGGATAGGAAGTGCTGTTTTGCAAGTGGCACACCAGAGCCAGCCAAAAGTCAAAATTATTCCCACAATGTTACTAGCAGTCAGAAAAACAAACAGCAACCTGTAAAACCTGTTTTTGAGCTAAATCTAATTATGTACAGAAAGCATCCGCTTTCCCCAAAGCAACTTTCCTCTAAACACTGCAACGGTTTCTCAGACTTTCCTCCTGACTACCTCCTCATCTACACCCAACATACCCACCACCAGCCCTGCATTTGCCACGAATTTTGCACTTGACTGATGGGCAAATCATTTAACACATCAGAAGAAGATAATAAGCTTTTTGTTACAGTTACCCTGATCTCCTTGGAGTCTTTAGGGGTGACCAGATGCAAACAGACAGCAAAAGTTAATGGAGGTCAATAAAACTGAGCCAGGACTGATGTGCCCCTTGGCTCTGGTCCCTCCAACAGAGCCGAGCTTCCAGAATAGCCCTCCAGAGCTTTGCTCCTCTCCCCACACCATGGATTCAGGGACCTGATTGATGGGGCACATTACCCCATAGCTTACCGAGCGTCTGCTGGTTGCGGACCCCACCTATGACCACGCAGATCTCCGCGGGCACATCTCCCGGCCCATCTTTTATGTTCTTCTTGGAATCTTTGGTGTCATCCTGCCAGATCACCTCTTCGATATAGTCATCTGGTACCTCTGTTTTCACTTTCACCTCAGTCATCATTCCAGCCTCTTCACTGGGTGAGGACTGGGATGTCACCGAATCGGAGCCCTCCGCTTTCGGGCTCCGCGGGCTCCTCTTCAAACACTCCCTGAATGGGGGGAAAAGACGAGAAAATATGAACCCTCATTGTTAAGCGTTCACCTTCTCATCACTAAGACCTAATTAAAAGCCCTTTTGTTTAATGCAGTTTATTTACAGTAAGTATGGGTAGGTATGTGTGTCTATCATATATGGTAAGTAATTAAAATTTAACCAGACAAAAGTAATAAAACTATTTGCTAGTAATGAAAATAACTATAACCATCACAAACAACAGTAGTAGTCATAAACAGACTGGACCACTAAACAAGAGCACAGAATTTTACCTGGTTCCTAGCAGGCCAGGAGCACAACTCCAGCACTCCTGACACCAAATGTTATGCCAGGACTAGTCCATGCAGAAGAAACACCATATTCTCCTGACATTTTTAAGTTGGAGCTATCTCCCCCTTGTGCACTTCTCCACAGGTTAATCTACTGTCACAGCCTCTCTTTTAACCCTTCAGAGTAACCTAACTCTCATCCTATGGTATTTGTATGGCCTTATTTAACATATAGGATCAAAGGGGCTCATATGTAGTGTAATGATATTTAGGGAGACTATTACGTTATGGACAGATACAAGTATCAAAGATGATGGGATGGGGAAAGGCAGAGGGAAGAAAGGAGGGGTCCACTGTATTTCAGGTGAAGGGAACAGTATGTGTTTTCATCTTGGAGAAAGAAGGCTGAAAATTTGTGGGAGAAAACAAACTAAATAAATACTCAAAACCTCTGAAAAAAATTAAGGAAATCGGAAACACACCCCCCCACCCCCCCACACCCCAAGCTGTAAAACAACATCAACAAGCGATATGGTGGCAAAAGGCAGAGGGATTTTGAGCACGACAGATGAGGACCAGGTAATAATCCAGAGTGTGGAGCCTTTTCCAAATGCACCATCCCACTGCTCATTATGGGTTCCTTGTTTTTAAGACTGGTTATTAATAAATTCCAACATGTAGTGCAAAGATAAAATAATTGCTGGTTCAGTCTATGCAGAAATCAGAAGAACTAAATAGGTAACAATAGCTTAGGCTACCCAGAAAGAGAGATTTTAAAGACTGTGACATATTTAGAATCATGTAAACACTGGGAACAGCCAAAGGTGTTTGAAAACTTTTAAAGCAGAAGTAATAGATACAATTAAGTGAAAAATAGGCTGAACTTATGGATGAGAGTTATTAGACCATGCAATAGTGAAAGAGAAGAAAATCCTACTGCTTGGAACATCATATAAAGTCAGAACAAAGCATGAATTAAAACGTTAGAACAACTAACACCTAAAATAGTTTCTGATATTGGTTATGGATTGGTAGAGAAATCAAAATGCTGCAACTGAAGGTGAAAGTGCCCAGCGGGTAATCCTGGGAGGATGGAGATGAGAGGAGCAGATGAACGAAGAGAACAATCTTCTGCAATAATTACTGCACAACCTCCTACACAGACATGGAGTTGCTATTTCAAAATGGGTCAGTCATATCACATCACCAGATATTTTATTATTCATCCCTTCATTCTCATTATGGAATGAAATGTACAATTAATAGCCCCTAAACAGAGAGAATTAGCCTTGACCTGCCTCCCCACTCACTCCCATCCTCCTCA